>NC_056058.1:10653111-10968878 GCF_016772045.2 Ovis aries
CAGAACAAGCACTGTTTCTGATTTGCAGAAAGGCTGCACGTAGGTACACAGGTGGTCACATCCCCTTAAATCTCCAAGACGGGGCTGTGGACGCGACATTCTCCAAGTCAGAACCAATCCATCCCAGACAGGGTTAGAGCTAGGGTGATATGGGTGAGACTAACTCATGCCAAAATTAAAATTGAAGCCCAAAATTTAAGGTTTTTTAGGTTGGTGTTTTTTTTGTTTTTTTGTTTTTTGGTTTTTTTTTTGACCATGCTGCACACAGCATGTGGGATCTTAGTTCCCCAATCAGGGATCATACCCACACCCCCTGAATTGGAAGTGTGGAATCTTAACCCCTGGACCACCAGGGAAATCCCCAGAATTTAAATGCTTGATATTTTGTTCATCATGGGCTTTGGGGCATTTCTTTTGACTTTCTAAAATATTGCAGGAATGGGACTTCTCTGGCAGTTCAGACTTCCCTGCTGGTCCAGTTGTTAAGACTTTGCCTTTCAATGCAAGGGGTGCGGGTTCAGTCTCTGCTTGGGGAGCTAAAATTTCACATATCTCAAGGCCAGAAACTGAAAGAACATAAAACATAAGCAATATTGTAAGAAATTGAATAAAGGCTTTAAAAATGGTCCACATCAAACAAAAAAAATCTTTTTTAAAAATTGCAGAAAATACTAGACATTGGGGTAAAATGCTGTTTATCTCAATTACTGGGGGGTCTGACACTCCCTGAATTTGTGTCTCAGCAAGTGCCTCGGTCTCCTCACCCTAGTCCCAGTCCCCCTCCCAGAGGTCTCTGCTGAATGCAGGTAGACGGTTTGGTAAGATTCCAGCTTGTGTCTTCAGCATCCTCATCTGCTTCCCTCGCTCACCAAATGCCCTAACCAACACATGCCTCTCTACTCACCCACACACAGTACCCACACACATGGGACCGGTGCTTGCCCATTAGACACCTTTGAGCGAATTTTTAGATGCCCCTTCCTCAACAGACGTTACTTCCATCTGTCAGGAAAGCATTGCAGTAATGTACTTAACCATCTCGCTCAAAGAAGGCACTTGAGGGCTCCCTGCCAAAAAATTATCATCATTAACACACACGAATCTGAACGGTGCCCCTTAGGTGCAGAGCCCTTGAGCAGTGCGTGACCTGCGCAACCGCACGGAGCAGCCAGGTACACTCATTCCCATGTGCATTCTCATTGCACCTCCTCAGTTCCCACCACCACCTGTGCTTAAACACACACACACACCACTGCCTCCATGACCCCCGACCCATTCCCATACATGACTACAAACCCGTTTTCAAATCCCAACCCGACCCCATCTCAGTGGGTGATCGACAGCAAGTCACTTTCAATTGCTGAACCTCAGTTTCCTTGTGTGAAAAATGGAGCCTGTAATAACCTTCCTGAGAGGGTTACTGGAAAAATAAATAAAATGTTGAATATCTTTTCTAGCACATAATAAGCCCTCGATACAGGGCAGTATGACAACAATACTGACGTTGTTGTCAGCACTCCCCAAAGACAGAGAGTGTTGGGAAGATTATGGCTTCATAAAGCAGCCACTGGGACCACCGTCAGACACAGTGACTACTCTTCCTTTCTGGTCTGTCTCCTCTTGACACTGTCCTGCATCCCTGCTCCCCTGCCTCACTTTGTCCCGCTCCCCGCCCTGGTCCTCACAGGGTCCTCAAGCACTCTGTGGACGCCACCTTCGAGAACCAGGGGCCCAGCCCCGGGTACCGCATGGAGATGTCCATCTTCTATGTCGTCTACTTCGTGGTGTTCCCCTTCTTCTTCGTCAACATCTTTGTGGCCTTGATCATCATCACCTTCCAGGAGCAGGGGGACAAGATGATGGAGGAGTACAGCCTGGAGAAAAATGAGGTACCACTTTCCAGTTGCATCCCCACTTAAAAACTGACATCCCACCACTCACACACACACACATACACACACACACACAGAGGAACCAGAGTCTGGGGGCATCTGGGGAGGGCACAGCAGCATTCTCCAAGCAGAAGCCACTCTGCATGAAGGGTAGCTCTTCTTGGGGTTCCCAGAGGAAAGAGGGATTGTGTGTATATCAGTCAGTTTGGACTAGGCTATGATGCAGTAACAAGCATGCCTGGAATCTCAGCGCCAGATATGCACAAACGGATGGGACTGCATATCCAGGCTCCCTGTCGTCTCTGTTCTGGTTCCCCTCTGAGAAACTTCAGATTAAAAAAAGAGAACAGCAAAACACGTGTCACATCTCAAATTTCATTAGCCAGAGCCAGTCTCATGTCCATATCTGATTTCACTGGGGGCAAAGAGGTACAGTCTCTCCCAGAGAGGGGTGGAGAACATTAATGAAAGAAAATCCAGTCCACCAGAGAGTATAAGCATGACTGTTTGCCCTTCTGGAATCATGCAGGCTAGGAAGAGGACCTAGAATGCATTCTTCCTCTGCTCCTTTGCCCCTTAAGACTAAATAATCATTATTCTTCCCTGTCTGCCTCCCTCAAAGAGAAAGAGAAGCTAAACATTTGGTAAGAAGGAGTGGTTAGTCTTCAGCACATGGATGGACCTAGAGATTATCATACCAAGCGAAATCAGTCAGAAAGAAAAAGGCAAATACGATATCACTTGTAAGTGAAATCTAAACCACAACACAAATGAACCTGTCTACAAGACAGAAACAGATTCACAGACAGAGAGAGCAGACTTGTCATGTGGGGGAGCGGAGGGAAGGATTGAGAGTCTGGAATTAGCAGAAGCAAACTATATAGAATGGATTAAACAAAGGCCTGTTGTATAGCACAGGAAACAATAGTCACCATCCTGTGATAAACCATAATGGAAAAGAACATGAAAAGAATGTTGGCAGTGGTTTCGTGGCTAAATCGTGTCTAACTCTTGTGACCCCCAGAGACTGTTGCCGGCCAGGCTTTTCTGTCCATGGGATTTCTCAGGCAAGGATACTGAAGTGTGTTGCCATTTCCTTCTCCAGGGGATCTTCCTGGCTCAGGGATCGAACCAGGGCCTCCTGAATTGCAGGCAGATTCTTTACTGATTGAGGCCCCGTGGAAGCCCATGCCAAGAATATATATATGTATAACTGAGTCACTTTGCTGTGCAGCAGAAATCAATACAATGTTGTAAATCAATTATACTTCAATAACAATTTTTTAAGAGAAAAAAGAATGGTTAGGCTTTTAACCATTCAGACTCTGGTTGAAATTTGAGATTCGCCCAGTTGGTAGCTGTGCCACCCTAGGCAAGTGACTTAACCTCTCTGAGCCTTTATTTTCCTCATCTGCAAAGTGGGGCTACTTTTTTTTTTTTTACTTTATTTTACTTTACAATACTGTATTGGTTTTGCCATACATTGACATGAATCCCAAAGTGGGGCTACTGATAATACCCACTGATCATGTTTGCGGAGGGGATTCGATGAGTACCAGCATAAGTTTTGGCCCATGGTAACTTCTCAAGGAGCCCTAGCTGTCGGGAAAAGAAAGCATTCGTAATGAGTTTATGGGAAACAGGAGAGGGTAAGAGAGGTAGACGTCTGGGCAAATGTGCAGGAGAGCTGTGTTGGGTGAGTTGAAGGCTGCTCAATGTGCAGCCACCTCGCTCCTGCCTCCGGCCCTCACGCCACCGGACTCTCTCCCACAGAGGGCCTGCATCGACTTTGCCATCAGCGCCAAACCCCTGACCCGGCACATGCCGCAGAACAAGCAGAGTTTCCAGTACCGCATGTGGCAGTTCGTGGTGTCCCCGCCTTTCGAGTACACCATCATGGCCATGATCGCCCTCAACACCATCGTGCTCATGATGAAGGTGAGCCCTCCTCCCCGCCGTGCGGCTTAGCCATGTCCCCTGCTCCCCTGCCCCACACACCCGTCCTCCCCTAGCAAGATGGAACCCACTAGAAGTTTCCCAGACAGACCACACTCTGTTACCACCAAGCCCTTGTTCCTGCTGTCCCCTCTGCCTGTCACACGATGCCCAGCACTCCATCTGGCCAGCCCCTTCCTGCTGCCCCTGCAGAGCCCTTCCTCTGGTAAGCCTTCCGTGGTCTCCCGGGACCATATGAGGTCTTAGCAAGCATCCTACTTGGTGGTTTTTTTAATATTTATTCATTTGGCTGTAGCATAGTACCTCTTAATTTTGCATGTGAGATCTAGTTCCCTGACCAGGGATCGAACCTGGCACCTACTACTTTTTTGGGAGCTCGGAATCTTAGCCTCTGGACTGCCAGGGAAGTCCCATCCTATCTGTTACCGCACATGTCACAGTATCAGTATTGGGTTGTCTGACCATCTGCCACCCACCTGTGAGCTCCAAGGGGCTGAGACAAGTCCTGATCACCACTAAATTCCAGGGGTTCAGAGAGGCCATGACTCCAGGGGAACAAGAGCCCCCTGATAAATGTGTGATGAATGAAATGAGGAGGAAAGGACAGGTAAGGACCTTGTAACCCTTAGAGCCAAGGAGCCTCTTCAGAGTGAAAAGTCAGGACCTTTGACCCTGTGCTTCGGAGACCCGAGGTCTGAATTTGAGCCCAGCTCTACCGTTTAATTCACCACTGAACCTTGAGCTGTAACCAATGGCATGAGATGCACTGGTCATCTCCAAAGCCCCTGGTTTCCCTGTCAATGAAATGAGAATTATTTAAAAAATAGCACCTTCCATACGCCTGGTGGGGATTAGGGTTGAATGAGAAAATTCCTGCAAAGACATTAGCACATTTCTAGATTCTTAAAAACACTCTATAAATTTAGCTGTTGATTTTTTTTAACTCGTGTTTTCTATTTTTGACTGTGCTGGGCCTTCACTGCTGTGCTCAGGCTTTGTCTAGTGGCAGCAAGTGGAGGCTACTCTTCACTACGGCGCTCGGGCTTCTCTGCGGTGGCTTCTCGTGTTGCAGAGCACGGGCCCTAGGCATACGGGCTTCAGTAGTTGCGGCTTGCAGGCTCTAGTGCGTGGGTTGGGCTTAGTGGCTTCTCACCATGTGGAATCTTCCCGGACCAGGGATCGAACCCATGTCCCTGCATTGGCAGGGGGACTTGCATCCACTGCACCACCAGGGAAGTCCTGACTATTGACTCTTTTTGAATAGGCAAAAAAGCAGTGTCTGTGTTCACCTGAAAACTCCTCTCTGCAAGCAAGTGCTTTTGTCTTTCCATTGTAAGATCATGAACGGCTGTAAACAAACAAAAGAGAGAAGGATAGAATGGCACAGCCCTTCTCAGCCTGCTCCCAGATCATCTGGGCATCTTGTTAAAATGCAGATTCTGTTTCAGAAGGTCCGGGTGGGCCTGGGACTCTGCATTTCTAACCAGTATCCCAGTGACGCTGATGCTGCAGGTCCCTGGACCACATGCTGGTTATCCAGGCTCTTGTAAACACCCAGTCTCCATCCTCAGGGGTACCCACAGAGAACTTCTGCTGTGTTTGCTTCACCTATTTCTTTTCTCGTTTTTTCAATTGAGTTGAAACTCACATAACACAATTACCCATTTTTAAGTGTACAGTGGCACTTACTACGTTCATCATGTCTGCAGCCACCACCCCAATTTCCAGAACATTTCCATCCCTCCCAAAGGAAGCCCATCCCCATTAGCAGTCACTCCCCAGCCCCCTTCCCCCAGTCCCTGGCAACCACTCATCTGCTTTCTGTCTCTATGGGTGTACCTATTCTGGATATTTCATCTATTTTTTTAAGTATTTTAAATGATAGCACGCTATTTCACCCTTAAATTCTTCGGTATGCATTTCTAAAAAATCAGAACATTTTCCCACATGTTCTTATACTTGACAAGATTAGTGTTAACACCAGAAGATCCATATTGAGTTGTCCCCAAAATGTCTTTTACAGTGAGTTGTTGAGCCAAGATCTAAGTGGCTACACATGGTCTCCAATTTTTTGTCGTTTAAATTTCTGTCTTCTGCCCCTCCCCACCCCAACCATTCCATGCCCGCCCCCACTATTAAGCTTCTGAGGAAACCAGATGAATTAAATGAAAACTGTCTCACCTCTGGGTGCATTGGTTTCTTCCATCTTCCGGATTTCCTGTAACCTGGTGAAAGTGAAAAGAAAGTGAAAGTGTTAGCCGCTCAGTTGTGTCCAGCTCTTTGCGACCCCACGGACTGTAGCCTGCCAGGCTCCTCAGTCCATGAAATTCTCCAGGCAAGAATACTGGAGCAGGTTGCCAATTCCTACTCCAGGGGATCCTCCCAACCCAGGGATCAAACCCGGCTCTCCTGCGTTGCAGGAAGATTCTTCACCATCTGAGCCACCAGGGAAGCCTTTACATGCAACCTGGTAGTTAGACGCAAAGGCTCTGGATTCCATGTGAAAGTGAAAGTCTCTCGGTCGTGTCTGACTCTTGCGACCCCATGGACTGTAGCCCTCCAGGCTCTTCTGTCCATGGAATTCTCCAGGCAAGAATACTGGAGTGGGTTGCCATTCCCTTCTCCAGGGGATCTTCCCAACCCCGGAATCCAACTCCAGTTTCCAGCATCACAGGCAGATTCTTTACCATCTGAGCCACCATAGCTTCCATATGCCACAGGGCAGCTAAGCCCTCAGGCCGCAGCCATTGAGCCCTCGTGCCCTAGACTCCATGTTTGGCAACAAGAGAAGCCTCCACAACGAGAAACCCACTCACCACAACTAGAGAAAGTCCAAGCAGCAGCCAAGACCCAGCGTAGCCATAAATAAGTAAGAAGTTTTGGAAATTACAAAGAGGATGCTGGAGACATCCTCCTGCTTCACAAGGAGCCCCATCCGGCCAGGCTGTCCTGGGTTCTTGACTGTTAAGACAGGGCTCAAGAAAGGAATTTTTGCTTTGATGTGGAAAGATGAGCCGAGCCAGTGAAGAGCTGGGCTGCAGCTCAGGCTGGCTCCACAGGACATCAAGAGGGAAGCCAAGTGTCCCAGCCCTGCCTGCCCCGAGGAAAAGACAGCCATGAAGCCACCCCTGCACCCCTACATGCGTTCCCCAATACCATGCCCACTGACCCCCTTTCTCTTCCTCCTTTCTCATCTAGTTCTACGGGGCCTCTGTGGCTTATGAAAATGCCCTGAGAGTGTTCAACATCGTCTTCACCTCCCTCTTCTCGCTGGAATGTGTGCTCAAAGTCATGGCTTTTGGGATTCTGGTAAGTCCGGCCATGGGGCTAGAGCTGTGGGTTAAGGGAAAGCCCAGAGGAGCACTGGGTGCTGGTGGTGGTCTCCCCACCTGGCCCCTCTGCCCCCAACCCCAGTGGTGACTTGAGCATCCCTCCAGTGCACACAGATCCCATATCTTAGGTGTTCTCATACTTACCAAGTAACACCAAACTCTGTGCATATTATTAAATGATATGATGACAGAAGGTAATTATTATTTTGGAGATAAGGAAACGGAGATCCAGACAAGCCAAGTCCATAGCATTCAAACTGTTCTAGCCACAATCTGCAGTAAGAAATACACTTTGCAATGAAGCCATGCATGCATGCATCCTAAATCGCTTCAGTCATGCCCGACTCTTTGCGACCCCTGGACAGTAGCCTGCCAGGCTCTTCTGTCGGTGAGATTCTCCAGGCCAGATACTAGAGTGGGTAGCCATGCCCTCCTGAAGGGGATCTCCCCGACCCAGGGATGGAACCCGCGTTTCTTAAGTCTCCAGCATTAGCAGGTGGGTTCTTTACCACTAGCGCCACCTGGGAAGCCCGCACAGAAGCGCAGCCAACCGAAATGAAATTGTGTCAGAACCCGTATCTCCCGTTAGAATATGCCCTGTACTCTGAGGTGGTGTATTGTCGTGATTCCATGTTCGCACCCCACCCCGCTTTTATTTGCCGGTCCCGCAGCATATGGGATCTTAGTTCCCCAACCAGGGATGGAACCTCCACCCCCTGCAGCAGAAGCAGAGTCTTAACCACTGTCCTGCCAGGAAAATACTGCCCCTCCTTTTCATAATGTAATTCATGACCCGCTAACAGTGCAAGTGGCCTTAACCTGAGGTCTGTTGACTCCCAAAGGGATCTGTGGATAGGGGACAGATTTCTGTGCGGGGACCCATGAAATGAGATGTGAAAAAATTACACTTGTATGTTTCACCAGCTGCTAATTGGACTTTAGAGTTTCCTTCTGTCTTAAAAGTAGACACCAGACCCCCCCAGGGTTACCAGTATGATCTGTACCACTGATACAAACCATGTGTTCTCATACTGCATCCAAGAGGTTGCAGGTAAGTCAGCCCTCGATATCTATAGGTTCTGCATCCGAGGACTCAACCCATTTGATTTGCAGTTGGTTGAATCCACAGATGTGAGACCTGTGGATATGGAGGCCTACCTGTCCAGCACTTGAGAATATGCTTAGCCCACCTCCCTAAGAAAAATGACCTGCAGCTTATGGTGTTAGCACACGGAGGCTGGGTTCTCACCTCAGCTTCCCGAGGTGGTAAAAAGTGTCAGCTTTGGCACAAGACAGACCTCGAGTCTGATTGTATTCAGGCTGTGTCACCTCCCCTCTCTCCTCCATCACAAGAAAAGCCCATCCTCTGTGTCTCCCTCAGAAGAGCTCCTGCAAACCTCAAACGCAAAGAATGTGAGTCTGGAGACTGAGGGAGAAGCCTGGCATGTTTTGAGTGCTCAGTTGCTTCAGTCATGTCCGACCCTTTTGCAGCCCTATGGGCTGTAGCCTGCCAGGCTCCTCTGTCCGTGGGTTTCTCCAGGCAAGAATACTGGAGTGGATTTCCATGCCCTCCTCCAGGGGGTCTTCCCGACCCAAGGATCGAACCTGTATCTCCTGCACTGGCAGGTGGTTCTTTATCACTGAGCCACCTGGGACGTCCTGGAGCACCCCTACTTGAGCACTCAGCCCCTTTCTAGAAGTGTGACCAAAAGCAAAGCATTCGGCCTCTTTGCTCCTGTGTCTACCTACATCTACAAAATGAGAGAGCCACACACCCAGCCAGAGCTGAGGGGATCATGAGCTTGGACCCAACTGCCCAGTGCAGCTGTGTCTTGTGATTTTTTTTTTTTTCCCAGTCAATGTTCTGGTGGTGAAGTGATGCAATCTGCCAGGGCCTGGAACCCCATCTCCTCCACCCCTGATTATCCTGCACAGTTCTGCACTGAGCCTCCCCCTTCAGTCTTAGGTGAAGCCCCAAGTTCCCCATGTGGAATTTAAATGATAGAAGGGGACCTTCTAGTCCATGGGGCTTGAAGCATGTGGCCAGCCACCTAGAAAGTTGTATTTGTGGCCCCGCATAAGTAGAGCCTGAGACAAGAATTGAATGCAAGGGATTTATCTGGAAGGTGACCCCAGGAAGCCGCACAGGGGAGAGAGGGACTGAGATAGAGAAGGGAAAGCAGCCAGCACAGGGTGTCTTGTTGAGCAGCTTAGCAATGCTGGCAACTGGAGTGCAGTTCCATGGAGGACCTCTGAGAGGCAGCAGAGATCACATACTCTGGTCATCTCACCCATGGTGAGGGAGCTGGGGTATTTAACCCCCAGGGCTCATAAGCCATAATGAAGAGCTGCTCCCAGATAAGCTGTTAATTACCCCAACAAGTATGCTGCTACAGAACAGCCCTGGGAAGAACGACAAGGTTGCGCAGTCAAATATGAGGACATCTGGGTAGGACCCTAGCAGCAGCTATATAAATACCCAAAAGTGCCAATGGAACCTGAGTTCCTGTCCATCCTAAAACATCCATCTATTGGGAACCTGCATGCACGCATTCTCAGTCATGTCTGACTCTGCAACCCCATGGACTAGCCCGCCAGGCTCCTCTGTCCATGGGATTTTCCAGGCAAGAATACTGGCATGGGTTGCCATTTCCTCCTCCAGGAGGCCTTCCCAACCCAGAGATCAAACCAGCATCTCCTGAGTCTCCTGCATTGGCAGGCAGATTTTTTACCACTGAACCACCTGGGAGGCCCTACTGTATACCAGACCCCACACTCAGTGACTCACATGCATTATCAGATTGTTATTATACTCCTATGTTCCATAAAAGGGCCTTGAGGCCAAAGCAGTCCAACTCCGAGGACATTTGATTCATACATGCTAGAATACTTTGATCCTGAGAAGCACGGCTCCAAAGCCCGGGTCCGTCTCTGTGAGGCAGAGGGGCTGCTGCTGTGTGAGACGCTTAGGGGAGAAGCTGACTGCTTAGAATGGGGTCCAAGCTCTGTCGAACCCTCTGCTTTTGTGAGAATGCTGGGAAAGCCTGTGTTTAGCGTGGGTCCCACTGAACCTTGAGAGAAGAGCTATTTGAGCCACACCCTTAGATCCAGGCAGAGGTGCTTACTCATTGTGGGCTCAAACTGTGTGAAATATTTCAGTGTTTAACAACAGCATACTATACTTGTGTGTCCCAGTTGCACCAAAATCCAGCCCAGGGATGTATCAGTCATGATAGATCAAATTAAGCTGCAGTAACAAACAACCCCCACATTTCAGTTGCTCCAGTCAACAAAGGGTTTGTGGACACCCAGCAGGAGTGGGGAGGGGATGCTATTTGCCTTCAGTCACTCAGAGATCCAGGCTCACGGAGCAGCTGCCACCTAGAACACTGCTGGTCACCAGGCCCAGGGTGAAGAGAGTTCTGGCGAGTACTGTGCTTGCCCAGAGGGGACTCCTGCTGCCTTTTGTTCACAACCCACTGGCTATAACTAGACTCACAGCCTTGTGTGTAACTAGATACACAAGGTGACCAGGAAACGGAGGCACAGAGAGGTTAAGTCATTGACCCGCAGCCACACAGCCAGATGGCAGTATAGCCGGGATGTGAACCCAGAGGCCATTGTCTTCGCGAGTTTGCTGTAAGCACAGTCCTGATTCAGCGTGGTCCTGTCCAGAGACCCTGGACTTGCACAGATTTGGCTTCAAATCCTGTCTCTTCACCTCTCTGATGCCTGGGGTGAGCAACTTTGCTCTCTGAGCCTCAGTTGCCTTGTGTAAAGTGGGTGATAAACCTTCCCTCTGACAGTCTTTGCAAGGATCCCAGTGACGTCAGTTATGATGCATCCGCGGTCTCAGGGGACCCTTGGAACTGTTGGAGAATCAAGGCACAGCCCAGAAGGGCAGCCCTGTTCCCCCCACCCCGACCAGTGAGGCTGAAACAACACCTGGAGGGGCCCCCCTCTGGGATCAAGCAAGCCATGGGGAGGCAGAGGGGGTCTCAGGGAGGGAGGGGGCACTCAGAGTACATGGTATCTGAGCAGCAAGATACATTTTGCTATTTGATTGACTGTAACTGTTCCGGGCACTCAGACTGGTCTGCAGCTGTGCCTCTAATGGGCCCCCTGGGCTGGACATGGGGCCAGCCCTGGAGCCCTGCGTTGGCATCTCTATCTTGTGGGTCCCCATTCTAGAATTATTTTCGCGATGCCTGGAACATCTTCGACTTTGTGACTGTTCTGGGCAGCATCACCGACATCCTCGTGACCGAGTTTGGGGTAAGTGTCCCGCCAGCTTCTCTCCGGGCAGTTCCTGGCTGGGCTGGGAGAGGTGAGGAGGAGGTCACAGAGGAGCAGAGGGTCCCAACAGCCACTCAAGCCAGCACTTGACCTTGACCAAAGAGGGATAAGCAGGGGGCCCCCAGAATCAAGGCAGTCCCTCAGGGGGGCTATGTGGGGAGACGGGGGTGTCCAAAGCCCCCAGCACTGCAGTGTGAATTCCCTGCATCTTGGCTACTGATAAATGAATAGATACTGTGGATAAGCTCATTGAGAAAATGAAGACACTTAAAGGATCTCAAGGCTGAGCCCTGCCCTCCAAACAGCACACAGTGTTGGGGGTCCAAAGGGAACCAGCTTCAAGTCTATCCTGCTTGAACGAACTATCTTCTGGCTCATGGGCAGGAGGGAGCCACAGCCCTCAGGTTAATGTGGGGACACCTTTCCCAGGGCTTTAGGAGGGTCCCCAGGACATGTGTCTCCTGTATCCCCAGGCCTGGCGAGTTCCCAGTGTGGGGGGTCTCTGGATGTCAGTGTGGTGGGCTGTGGGCCACATCGTCTTTCCCCCTTGTCTGGAAGATTCAGGGTCCCAGAGCTCCTGTCTCAGACCCCTTCCTTGGCTGTTTGCCAGTGAGCCCAGGCTTGAGGGCCCTTGGGAGGCTGGGGGGAGGGTAGGAGATCCTTGCAGAGGAAGCAAAAGGTCAAAGAATGTCAGAGCCAAGGGCCAGGGGTGGTATCAACCTTGTCATGTTAACAACAAAAATGAATAATAGGAAGCAAGAATCATGCACTCGCTGCATGCCAGGCACTGTGCCAAGCGTTTTATGTGGGTCAACTCATGGTTCAGGTTGGGGGGTTGAACATATAAAAGAATCCCTTTTGTGGGTTCAACTGAAGGGATCTGAAAGCAGGGACCACTCACTGAGCAGAAGGGAAGGAGCCCAGTCACCGTGGGGAGCTGTTGCCTGCCTAGGTGCTGAAGTCAGAGAGGGGCTACCTGGTAGAAACCGTGGACACAGAGGGATGGAGCACCCGCCAAAGGCAGGCCAAAGCAGGCACAGAGCATCAGCGGAAATACCCTCCCCTTCTCTCCTCCCACCCTCTATCTCCTGCCAGCCACTTCCACTGGCCAAACCCAGCCAGAAAGAAGCCAGGAGGCCAGAAAGCCAGGGCGACGCTCAGAACAGGCAGAGAAGAACAGAGAGTATACCTGGGTGGGGTGAGGCCCAAGGAAGAGGGTGTTGCCCCATTTCACAGATGGGGAAGCAGATGTTCAACGCTCAGGAAAATGAGGGACACACCTGAGGGCCTGCAGCCAGGCCTGGTGACTCCTGAGGGCACACTGGTGTTCCCTGGGGTGTCCCTAACTGAGCCCCTGGCAGAAAGGGATCATTTGGGCCCCTTTTCTGCCCTGTGAGCCTTGTAGAACTGGGAAGCTCCACCGAAGAGGCACCATTCTCTGACTCATCCGCCAACACCCCCACCCAAGTGGTATTCTGGCCATAGTTCTTTGCCTTCAGCTCCAGTGAATCCAAAGTCCCCCCTTCCCTCATCTCAGCCCTGACACTTTCCTCTAGAGAGGCCATGCCCAGCTAGGGGCTATCCCCATTGGGGTACCTCCATCTGGCCACTGTCCTCTCCCTGGCAGAGAGCCAGAGCTTAGACCTCACTGTCTGTCTTAGGTTTTTAAGAGGTCTGGGCTCCTCCTGACAATCAAAATTGTCCTACCACCCACCCAAAGACAAGAGAGCCTTGAACCAAAATCTCTCTGGATCAAGAGCTTAGAATAGGTGACCCACCACCCCAGTAGGGCAGGTAGAGGAAGTTGATTGAAGCTCTAGTTACCAGTAAGAGATCTGTAGGATTGGACCCCAGTGGCTTGTTCTCCCGACTACAAGATGTGGGAAGGAAGGATGGGGCATGGGATCCAATTCAGGGATGTCAAGACTATTGTAGTAGTCAAACAGCCCTCCCTACAAGCTGTTTGACCTTGGGTAACTTATATTACCTCTTCTCGTCCTGAATTTGGGACTGACCTTCAGAACCAACCTCATCAGACCCTTGCAAGCCTCACATTCACCCATGCATTTATAGGAGTGCAGTTAGGTACCTGCTGCATGCCAGGCACTGGTAGAGGTGCCGAAGACAAAGCAAAACAGACAAGAATGCCTGCCCCCAGTGGGCTGACGCTCTAGGACAGGAGAGGGCAACTTTGAACAGATCAGACTGCTTGACGTAAAGTGCTTGGCACAGAACCAGCCAGGAATTAGTTCACGAATGGTGGTTATTATTATTGTTCTTGCTGTTATTACTGTGAATGAACTTGGGGTTGAGATCTGTTAGGCAGCACCCCAGCCCTGAATTCTAATCACTTGGTGGGAAAGATAGAGGGTGGGCATTTGATTACTTTTAACAGGATAAACTCCCAACCTGGAGGCAGGGTGGGGATGGGGTGGGGGTGGGGGTGGGTGGTCACTCTACTGAGCAAAGAGCCCTCAGCAGCCCCTTTCTGCCTCCCAGGTAAGCCCACTAGGTCTGAAGGCAGAGTTCAGCCAGGCTGAGGCAGGGGGAGCCAGACCATTGGGAGGGCAAGTCCCCAGGGTTTTGGGGGAGGGGGAGAGGGTGTGAGGCCCATTGGGCCTCAGCTGCGCCCCCAAGTGGCTGGGGTGAGGTGGGTTTGCCCTGCGTGCGATGGATAATGACTGTGTTTCTTGTCTTGTCTCTTTTCATGCCTGCTCTTTAAACTGTATATTGGCACAACGCCGTCTGAAAAACTCATCCAATCAAAATGCACTATGAAATTCATTTGTTCATCCATGACGTGGTCTGTGTGTTCATACACCAATGACTATCTCCCAACCCACCACCACCACCCCCACTCCCCGCCCGGGAACCGAAACCCATTGGTTTTTTGGCACTGGTTACAAATCAACCTAAAAAACGCTGAACACGCCTCCCCAACTGCCCCCGCCCGCCCGCTCCCCCTCCATCTTCAACATCTGCATCTAGAATCCGGTTGGTCTTACTTCTTTCTGAAGTCTAAATGCCTTACATTAACTGTGAACGCATCTCGCATCAGCATTGCATGTCACGCCCTGGGCTTTTTAAACCTGGATTGCCTGATGCACCCTCCTATCCCCTCTGGGTCTGTGTTGTTCTCTCCAAACCCTCCTGACTCCCCTCCTCCCCTCATTCCCACAGTCTCTCTTCCTCTGGTTTTTACTGGGTTTCTGAGTTGAGGTTTTCTGTTGGGGTTGGTTTGTGTCTTCTGCAAAGAAAAGGATGGGTTTGCCCCCAGGCAGCGCCTCCCCTAGGACAAGCTGGCTGGCTGGGTCTCCGACGCATTCCTTACACACAGCCCTGTACTCAGAGCCCTCAGCCACTCTCTCAGCGCTCCTGTCCCAGTTCAGCTCCACGGAGCCCCGGGGCCCCAGGAAATCTCCACCAGTCCCTCACCCCGTTCCAAGCCCACGAGCTCTTCGGGCTTGAGGACCAGTAATGTGCATCTCCAAGTCTGATGGAAGAGATCTGAGGGACCTGCAGTGTGTGGGCGAAGAGGCTCAGGTGAGGCGGACACAAAAGAGCCAGGACTCAGGTCTGGCTACTTCCAGATGGGCCAGCCAGCTGACGACCTCTCCTGGAGCCCTGAGATGCAGCCGCTCCTGTCCCCCTTCCCCCACCCAGACACAGTCCCTGCACACACTGCTGTCTGCTCTTTCCTGTTCAGCCTCTGACTCTCCTCCTCTCTTTCTCTCTCTCTCCCTTTGTCGCTGTCTCTCTCTCTCTCTTTCCCTTTCTCTTTTTTGCTCTTGCAGTCTTCCTGTCTTGATCCTCCCCCACCAAACACACACACACACACACACACACACACACACACACACACACACACACTGTCCCTCCCTTCTGTTATATCCATCCACCCTGCACACACCCACACCCTCACCCCGGATGCACCGTCTCCATCTCTCCCTCACCTCACTTATTCAGCTCCCTACACAACTGCACACTCCTCCCTCTATTAAATCCCACCTGGGGACTTCCCTGGTAGTCCAGTGGCTAAGATTCCGTGCCCCCAGTGCAGGGGGCCTGGGTTCAGTCCCTAGTCAGGGAACTAAGATCCCACATGCCACAATTGAAAGATCCCACAGGCTGCAGCTAAGAACTGGTGCAGCCAAACAAATAAATGAAAATAAGTATTTTTAAAAGAGAGAGAAGAAATCCCACCTGCCTCTACCCCTCCCCCACCCTCCCCTGAGCCCCTTTGAAGGATGCCCCTGAATGGCCTCTTTGCACCAGGATCTCTTCTCCCCTGCTAATTAGCCATACATAAGCACTCGCCCACTAGACACTTAGTGAACCCCAAGTCAGTGCTCCAGATGGGGGGTGGGATAGAGGCAGACACCATCACTGCCCCCTCCCCCACTGCATCACCTACAGTCCGGTGGGGGGGGGGGAGGGTAGGCATTGGTCAAATAAGCCCCAAAACACACTTGAAATTTAACTGTGTTGCACACTGAAGTATAAGGAGTGTTAACAAGGTGGAGAGGGGGAGAAAAGGGCATTGGAGGCCCAGGATAGCACATGCAAAGGTCCTGGGGCAGATGAGAGCATGCAGGGGACAGGGTCTTCAAGTGAAAGGCTGTGGCTGGAGCAAAGAGTGGAGGAAGGCTGACCTAGAAAAAGTGAAGAGGTCAGAAGGGGACAGGACTCGGCCTTGTTGTGGGGGTCTGGGAGGATCTGGAGCAGAGGAGGTGTGATAGGAAGTGTGGTTACACCAGACGCTGCAGCTGCAGAGCCGGCAGGAGGCAGGCAGGGGGCTGGGCTGGAAGTGAGCACCAGGAATCCCGGTGAGAGATGACTTCGAAAGAGGGAGGGCACAGTGGGAGGACTAGCCATCTGAGCAGGCGCCTCTCCAGGACCTGGAGATGGGTCGGGTCTGGGCTGGGGGTAGACAGAGACACCTGGAGGGTTTGAGTCTGGCTTGAGCCATGAGACAGAAGTTAGGGAATGCCAGGAAAGGGTCAGGTAACGGGAAGAGCACGAGTATGGCACAGTAGGCTTGACGGGCACCCGGGAAGAAGTCAGGTAGGCAGGTGGTTATGGGATCTGGAGTCCAGAGGCAAGATCTGGGCTGGAGATGGGGTCTTCAAGTGGCAGGATTTCTCTGGAGCCCTGAGGTCAGTGGTTCCCACGTCCTTCTAAGCACTCACATCCCCTGCACACAGCAAGCCTTCCAGGACCCGCATCCCTCCCCTTCAGCCTAGAACCAGGAAGCACTAGGCAGGGTTGGAGGAGAGGACTGTTCCTTCGCGGCTGTGGACAGAAAGATGGAACTAGGAAGAAGGAAGTCAGAAGTTCTGCAGGTACTTGAAGGACTCTATGCAGACCCAGGGGGAGATGGAAGGATGGATGAGGGCAGACTAGAAACTTCCCCTGCCCTGTCACCCAGACCTCTTTCACCTCTACCCCCTACCCACCCCACCCCACCCCACCCCTTGTATCTCCTCTCTCCCTGGCTCAGAGCAGGGCAGCATGCTCTCTGCACGCATCCCCCGCAAAGCCCCCTTGCTTCTCCTGCATGGTGGCAGCTCCCACCCCCTGCTCTGCCCCGAGCCCCCAGAGGCTGCTTCCAGGGCGTGTCTGCCTTTGCATGAATCCACATGTTATGCCCCGCCCCATGAAGGGATGGCTCGTACTCTGGGGGGTGGGTGGGAGGGGACTGGGGACACCTGGGCCATTGGCCCTGGTCCCAAATGGGTGGCCGAGCAGGGCTGGGAGTCAGGTCCACAGGGCACGGAGGGTGACAGTCAAGCTGGGTTGGGAGGGTTTATTTGAGGCACTCAAGACATTCTCATTGTGGTTGGGCCCAGTGTGGTCAGGGTAGGAGCCCCACACCTCTCCTCCATCCTAAATGTCTACCTAAGGGTCAACTGATATGTTCCAGAGAGCATCCTAGACTTTTCTGGCAAACCCAGAGGCCTCTTGCCATCTTCAGAAATTCTTTGAACCACCCCTCCCATTCCTGCCTCTCATCTCCCAGGCCAGAGTTAGCTAGATCCAGTGTCTGGGAAACCCCCAAGAAGCACTAGATAGATTGCCCATACAATTCATTGTCCAGACTTCTGAGGCCAAAAGGGTTGCTGTGACTGTGGGGGCAACCTGAAGGACCACCCCTGTGCCATTTGTGGGGTGAGGGCTAGGCCAGTTTTAACACTGCTACATGGCCTTATCTAGAGCTTCTCCAAGTCCCCTGGTGGCCCCTCTGCTTCCAACCCACTGATCAGTAGTGGTTTCTGGCCCTGCCTGAAATGCCTCATACCACAAATGCCTCTGGTCCCCAGGCAGATATCAGAAGCCAGGAAACCAATTCCATTTCTAGGATGCAGGAACCTTGGTGAACTGGAGGACACGTGGCCTGCTTCAAGGCAGGCGGCCATATCTGAGCCTCAAGTAATTGCTACCAGCAGATGCAGCCTCAGGGTGGCCCAAAAGGCAGATTTGAGGGCGAAACTCTGACTTTAATGGGCAACTATTTTTAATTTCTAAAAGAAAATTCCTTGGGCCCAACAATAAGCTTCCTTGGCCAGATTTGGTCCATGCATGACTTCCAGTCTCTGGTACCCCAACAGCGTCCCCTGAAGCCCCAGCAGGCAAGCCCCTGCACAGTCACGTGGGAACCATCTAGTCACCGAGACCCAGCAGCCCTGTCTCCCCACCCCACCCCCAACCCCACCCGGGGTTCTGGCTCGGGAGGGAGGAACTAGAGGCAGTGACTAGACAGGGGGCCTTTGAGCAGAGGCAGGGTCCACCCAGGGAGGTCCTGGGGGCAGGGACAGCCTCACCTCCCGGCCCCCAGCACCGGCCCCTCGGTGGACTTGGGCTGACGGCGAGCTCACCCACCCACGGGCGCTGCGTACTTCCTGCTTCCCGCAGGCCTGGTCCCGTGCTACTCCGCCCAGTCCCAGAAGCTGAGAAGCCATCCCTGAGAGGGGGGAAAGGGCCCCAAATGCATCTTCTCCGACTCAGCGGGCAGCGAGGACTCGCCCTGCAGCCGAACAGCCCCAGCTCCCTCCCGTCCTCCCCATTCCCGCTCGCCAAGGGGGTAAGAAAAGATGCTCTTCCGCTTCTCCGATTGGCTCAAGCAGCTGCTCCTCTTGGCCGTGGGGTGAGGTCAGGGCGGGCAGGAGCGGGTGGGCAGCTCGGCAGGGCAGGGTGCCCGGTGAGTCCCACGACAGATGCATTTCTGGCCCGGAGCATAACATGCCCTCGGAACCCGCACATGTCCACCAGGCCTGAGCGTGCTGGCTGCCCCCACCCCGCCCTGGTGTTTGTGCATCGTACACGTGTGATGGATTCGGCAACTTGACCCGCTTGTGTCCTATCGTCTCAGTGCATTTGGTTGTTGGGAGAAACAAAAACCATCTCGATTTTTTTCCTGATTGGATGATTCGGATATATTTTCTTTCCTTGTTCTTTTGTTATTTCTTCCCCACCCCACCCACCCCCATTCCTTTCTCTTCCTTCCTTTTTCTTTCCTTTCCCCTTTGCGGGTGGGGCTGGCAGGGAGGGTTTATGCTTTTGAGTTGATGCCTTTTCCTCCCTCTCACCCTTTCTCCTCCCCATCCCCTACTTCATTTTTTTGAGTTTTTTTTCCTCGGCACCATTGCATTAATAGTGCTTTCCTTCCTCTCCCTCCTTATTTGGGGTCTGGCTTGCTTTTTCCTGTTGGTTGGCTTCATGTAGGGGCCTCTGTGAGTGGTGACAGCTCTGAGCCCCTGGGGGTGGGTGAATGGTCACCCCTCTTTCTCCATCTCCCCAGAATAACTTCATCAACTTGAGCTTCCTCCGCCTCTTCCGAGCTGCCCGGCTCATCAAACTCCTCCGTCAGGGTTACACCATCCGAATTCTTCTCTGGACCTTTGTGCAGTCCTTCAAGGTGAGCCCCTGCCCCTGCCCCTGCCCCTGCCAGGCTAAGAAGAAAAATCAGGATCTCTTCCCCCCCTCACCCCCCTGCCTGCTCTGGTTGAATCTAGAAATCATGTGGAAATGCCTTTATTAATATCATACACCTTACTGGGAATGTGTTATATGCAGGACTCTTTTCTAACTTCCTGCCCCCGGTATGTCTTGAGGGCTCCAAAGGGAATCTCCCAGAGCCACCAAAGATGCCCACCATCCCTGGCACCACTGGCAGCATGCGGCCACCCAACCTGCAGGGGTTGAGCACTGGGACCAGTGAGGGAAACAGCATGGGTAAGGGGCGCCCAGCACTATTCTTCATTGCCTTCCTTCCCACCAGGCCCTGCCCTATGTCTGTCTACTGATTGCCATGCTTTTTTTCATCTACGCCATCATTGGGATGCAGGTGAGTGCCAGCCCCCGAATGTTCCGAGAACACTCCCAAGGAGGGCCACCCCGCTTAGGCAGGGGTGGGTTAGGGGAGCCCGGTTCAGAGAGGCATCACTGTAGGTTAAGTGGAGTTTTTCTGAAGCTTCTGGCACCCATTGCCACCCCTAGTCATCACTATCTAATTCCCCAGGTGTTTGGCAATATCGGCATCGACGTGGAGGATGAGGACAGTGATGAAGATGAATTCCAAATCACTGAGCACAATAACTTCCGGACCTTCTTCCAGGCCCTCATGCTTCTCTTCCGGTGAGGCAGGGGCACGCTTTTATCCTTCTCTTCCGGTGGTGGGCGTGTCCTCGTCTTTCTCTTCCGGTGGGGGTGTGCCCTCCTCCTCCTGTTCCAGTGAGGTTTGGGGTGGGTGTGGAGTGGCCCAAGGACCCTAACAGGGCAGAAGCTGAAAGCCCTGAGATGCAAGCATGAAGGCATTTTTCAGGGATTATCTCATAGAATCTTCTTGAGCATCCTGTCAAGGGATTCTTGGCAACTGCACGTGACAGATGAGGAAACAGTCTTACAGATTCTGCATAGACCGCTGAGGCTTGATTCTTAATTCTGATTGCACTTAGGGCCCCTTCCTTCATTCATCAGAGGTTTATTGAGCACTTGTTTTATTTACTATTGTAAATACTGAGAACAAAGCAGAGACAACATTCTCTGCCCTCTGGATGCTTATATTTCCATAGGGGAGGCAGACAATCAGTAATCTAATTATAGAAGGCAGGAGGAGAAGGAGAAGACAGTGGATGAGATGGTTGGATGGCATCACCAACTCGATGGACATGAGTTTGAGCAAGCTCAAGAGAGAGTTGGTGATGGACAGGGAGGCCTGGTGTGCTACAGTCCATGGGGTCACAAAGAGTCAGACATGACTGAGCGAGTGAACTGAACTGAATTATAAAGGATATTATGAGGGAAAGAGGATATTATAAGATTAAGAGGGAAATGGAGGCATGAGAGAACACGTAATGTATGATTGCACTTATATGAGGTACCCAAAATGGGCAAATTCTTAGGGAAAAAACGATTCAATATCAATATTGTCAGGGGCTGGGGAAGAGGAGCAGTGTAGTGTTTAATGGAATATAAGTTTTCAGCTTGGGATGATAAAATGGTTCTGGAGATGGATAGTGCTAATGGTTGCACAGCATTCTAAACATGCTTCAGTTCATTCAGTCACTCAGTCCTGTCTGACTCTTTGCAACCCCATGGACTTCAGCACGCTGGGCTTCCCTGTCCATCCCCAACTCCCAGAGCTTGCTCAAACTCTTGTCCATCGAGTGGGTGATGCCCTCCAACCATCTCATTCTCTGTTGCCACCTTCTCCTCCTGCCTTCAATCTTTCCCATCATCAGGGTCTTTTCCAGTGAGTCAGTTCTTCACATCAGGTGGCCATAGTATTGGAGCTTCAGCTTCAGCATCAATCCTTCCAATGAATATTCAGGACTGATTTCCCTTAGGATGGACTGGTTTGATCTCCTTTCAGTCCAAGGGACTTTCAAGAGTCTTTCCAACACCACAGACTCTCAGTCTTCTCCAACACCACCCAGTTCAAAAGCATCAGTTCTTCCACATTCATCTAAATGTGCTTATTACCACTGAATTATACACTTAAATGTTTAAGATTATAATATTTATGTATATTTTGTCACAAGTATTTTCTCATTTAATAACAAAAAGAAAGAAACGGAGGGATAATAGGTCTTGCCTCCCTTGAAGGAGATGATATTTGAACAGAATAGTTGAGGAAGGGAGCCATGTGGATATCTGGGGAAGGGCAGTTCAGGTGGAGGGCATGATACGGGCAAAGGTCCTGAGGCAGGAGCACAGCTGTCATGTTGGAGGACAAGGAACCCAAGGTTACTCTGGAGCAGAGTAACCTAGGGAAGAAGAAATAAGAAATGACAGTCACCTAGAGAGAGGGAAGTTTCTAAAACATACCTGTGTCTCCAAGCCAAGTCACTTTAATACCAAGTCTGTGGGAGTGGGGGGCATTGGCATCAGCATTTTTAAAAAACATTCTCCTTGGGCTGTAATGCACAGCCAAGCATGAGAACTCCCCCCGTCTCTAGGCTCAAAGAGGAAAAAAAAGTGATTTACCTGGGACTCAAACCCACATCAGTCCAGCTCCAGAGCTTAAGTGTTTAACCTTAGCGCCCTGCCTCCCTGGGAGTGAGTGTTGGTTGTCCAGGGCTGCATACCCACGTCACTGATGCCCCCTCTCTCCCCTCAGGAGTGCCACTGGGGAGGCTTGGCACAACATCATGCTTTCCTGCCTCAGCGGGAAGCCCTGTGATAAGAACTCTGGCATCCTGACTCACGAATGCGGCAATGAATTTGCCTATTTTTACTTCGTTTCCTTCATCTTCCTCTGCTCATTTCTGGTGAGTCCGTGGACATGTGTAGGACAGCTTCCTAGACCTCAGGGATGTGAATTCTCTGGAATGTGGCTGTCACACACTTTTTACCTCCAAGACTTCTCTGGACCAGTCCATGATTAGGTTAACCAGGGTTTCTCACCCATGACACTCGTGACATTGGGGGCTGGATCATTGTCCGATGAAAGTTGTTCGGTGCCTGCTCGCATCCCTGGCCTTGGTCCGCTAGGTGACAGTAGCTCATGCCCCATCACTCTCCCAGCTGTGACAACCAAAGATGTCTCCAGACATTACCAAGTGTCCCCTGAAGGAGGGAGCAGAATCTCCCCCTTTTTTGACCTGCTGTGTATGCTGAGAGAAAAACTAATGGAGATTCAGAGCTTTCCCCAGGTCCCATCTAGTTGAGCTGTAGGAGACTCCCACCTGCCCTCTGAAAGGTGTGTGCCTTCCTCTATGTGATCAGGAGGCAGGAAAGAGTCAGCCACGTGAACGTTCTCAGGAGGCTGTGGGGCTTTGCAAAAAAATTGAAAGGTTTTCACTAGTAAAAGATGAATTTGTTAAAAGGAGGAATCTCCTCAGACCTGAGACTATAACTCACTGTAAGACTGCAAAAACGAACCAGGAATGAAAATATATGTATCAGGAACCTCCATCCTGTTCTGTCGTTCTCTCTCACTCTCTCTGGGGTCTCATCTCAGCAAATCTTTTTTGTTTTCCACTCTTCCTGGAATGGTTTGAGCACAGTCAGAAGAACTGAAACTATCTAGGTATTTCAGGCAGAGGGGATTTAATGTAGGGATTGGCTACACAGGGTTGAAAGGGCAAACAGACAACGCTGAAGTCACCAGGGATTAACTGCAGCAGGAAGGCCAGGGCTGGGATATTAAAAGGAAAAGAGGGTGTTGACAGCCAGCTCAGCCACCACTGGCATCCCTGCCCTGGCACCGTAGCTGTATGCTGCCCCTGAACAAGACAACGTGCCATGGCTGCTGTCACAAAGAACCACAAACTTGATGGCTGAAAACAACAAAAATCTACCCTGCCACAGTTCTGGAGGCTAGAAGCCTGGTGCTGGCAGGGCCATGATCCCTCCAGAGCAGTTAGGAGAGGATCCTTCCTGGCCCCTTGTAGCTTCTGATGGCCACAGGTGCTCCTTGACTTGAGGCAGCATCTCCCCTGTCACTGGCTGTGTCCTCACACGGTCGTCTTCATGTGTCTGTGTCCAGACTTGCCTCTTATGAGGACAGCAGTCATATGGAATTTAGCCCACCCTGATCCAGTGTGACGATGAGAGTACAGAGACCATTTTTTCCAAATAAAGTCACATTCGCAGCAACTGGGGGCCAGGATTTGAATGGATCTCGTGGGGACACAGTTCAGTCCACAACACAGAGCCACGTGGGAAGCAGAAGGAGTCTCTTCTCCTCCTAGTCTCTCCTCCCCAGATTGGCCTCCCTCCCACCCGTAGCTCCTGCTGGCAGGATGTAAGCTGCCCAAGGAGTATGGGAGCTATTGTTTTCAGACCTCAGCCCAAGCACCAGTATCTCTCAGCAAAAGCCCAACACATCCACCCTCTTCAGACCAGCAGCCTCACATTGAGATACTTGCAGCCTAGGTCTCAAAGCATCCCCCACCCACCCTGAGCCCAGTGTCAACAGCCATTGACCTAGATGGTCCACTGTTGTCTGGTTGCCAAGTTGTGTCCAACTCTTTTGCAATGCCATGAACTGTAGCCCACCAGGCTCCTCTGTCCATGGGATTTCCCAGACAAGAATACTGGAATGGATTGCCATTTCCTTCTCCAGGGGATCTTCCCGACACAGGAATCAAACCCACGTCTCAGCACTGGCAGGCGATTTCTTTACCACTGAGCTTCCAGGGCTCACAAGGACCATTGCCCAGTGTCAGATTCCCAAAAGAGAGTCTGAATGGGCCATCCTAGCTCCTGGTCAAATAGCCACCATTGTCTTAGTAGCTGTGGGTTCATATGGAGACACATTCATACTACAGCCCATCTGGGAAGGGCAGGCACCCTGGAAGACATCTACTACCATCAGCTCCTAAGAGGCAGGAGTTTTTGTTTTGTTCATTGCTGCATCCCCAACACCTGGACAGGGACTGGCATACAGTAGGTGCTCAATTAGTGTCATGAAATGATGAACTGAAGTTAGGGACACCTAGAAATACAGCTTATTTAGTAAGCACCTCCTATGTTTACATCTGCACATTTGCTTAATACCTACTATGTGCCAGGCCTTATGCTAGGTACTGGGGATATAAGGAGAGAACACGTTTCTCTCAGTTTGCAGGGGTGCTGAGCAGACAAGTCAGCAGACAGTAGCAGTATAATCTGATATGTGGTTTGATAGGGAAGACAGAGTGAGAGAAGGAAGATTTCTCCCCCTGAGGGGCACTCAGGGATGGTGTGCAGGACTTAGATCACATATTGATCAAATTGCTTGCATATAGGGACTTCCCTTGTAGTCCAGTGGTTAAGACTTCACCTCTGTAATGCAGGGGATGCAGGTTCAATCCCTGGTCAGGGAACTGCGATCACTCATGCCTTGCAGCCAAAATTCCAAAACATAAATCAGAAGCAATATTGTAACAAATTCACTAAAGACTTTTAAATGGTCCTCATCAAAAAAAAAAAAAAAAAAACAACTTTAAAATTGGCTGCAAGTAACAGAAATTCAACTGAAACTGATGTAAGTGAAATACCCAGTGCACTAACCTATACCGCTGGAAAGTCCAGATGAGGCTGGGTCCGGGCAATAGCAGACCCTGTCCTCTTTGCTGTTTTCCTCCACACTGGCTTTATTCTCGGACTTTCTCCTGCGGAGGGAAGATGGCTGCCAGAGTGCCTGCAAAAATCCCAAGGACGTCTCCCATGCGCTAGTCTGGGTCACGTGCCCCGCCCTAACCAATCACAAGCCTGGGTTATGTGAGCACCACCTCTGAAGCCAGCCACATCCAACAACATCATATAAGTATAAAGCGGGGGCGGGTTCCCCAGATGCTATTACTTAAAAGGAGAAAAAGGATGTCCACGGAGAGAGCAACATCTACAAAGGGCTGGAGGCGAGACTGATGCGAGCTCCCCACGTACTAAAGGCTAGAAGAGCATGTGACAGGCTGCCACAAGAGGCAGATGAAGGCAGGAAGGTGCGTCCGTCCATCCGCCCATCCAAGAAATATTTGCTGAGGAATTACTTTATGCTGGGGATGGAGACATGATAAGGTTCTGGTCCATGGAGTATGCATTTTGGTCTTGTTGGGGGTCAGGTGTGGGAGGATTTGGGGTCATGGCGGTCCCCTTGGAGTTGGCTCCTATGTCACATAACCTCTCCACCTCTCTCTCCAACTGTATCAATCTTGGTCTCTTTCTCTGCCTCTGCCTTTGACTCTCTCCCCCATCTCCATTTCTCCACATCTGTGTTTCTGGGCTCCGTCTGTGAGCACGTATCTTTCCTCTATCTCCCCCCCCCCATCTCTCTCTCTGACTTCCTTTTCCCATTTTTATCTCCCTCCCTCTCTCCCTCTGGGCCTCTGTGTATATGTGTTTGGATGTGTCTCGCTCTCCCCAACCCCATCTTGGCCCCTGGGGTCCCCACAGATGCTGAATCTTTTTGTTGCCGTCATCATGGACAACTTTGAGTACCTCACCCGAGATTCCTCCATCCTGGGTCCCCACCACCTGGATGAGTACGTGCGTGTCTGGGCCGAGTATGACCCTGCAGCGTGGTAAGCAGTCACCCCAAATCCTCCAACCACATCACCCACCTTTCTCTGGTACTGGAGCATAGTCTAGGTCAGGCTCCAGACCTTAGGCTGTTGTCTCCCTGGGAAGCTAGCAGGGATTTCAGTAGGATCAGGCAAAAGAAAAGAGATGAGAATCAGTACCCTTGCACATCCTGAATTAAATGATTTGGGTACCACCGCTGCCCATAACCGAGGCTTTCTGGGAAATGAAGGAGAGACTCCACCTTGAGTTCATCTCCTGTGAGTCTCTCCTGTCCCTGACTGTGAGGCCTCCGGATGGTGAGAACAAGTTAACTAGGCCCCAGGAAGGAAGCCAGAGGCCTCTCAGCCTCAGTTCTCCTGGGAGTATGGGGAGAAGGGCTGGTTTAGTTCCCTTGGGAGACAGAATTAGCTACAAGATCAGAGTGGCAGAATCTAGCTCCCATTGGGATTCCAGGACCCTGGAACATGAGGTCACACAAGGCCAGGGGAGAGAACACAGAGCCTTGGTGGTCCTTGTATGTTCATGATCATGAAGGGAGTAAGCGCTCCCATCTCCATGAGCAGGGGAGTGCCCCCTCCTAGTTGGCAGGTGATGGTTCCCAAGAGTGATCTCCACCCTGCTAAAGTGTATTGAGTACCTTCTCAGCACCAAGCCCTTGCTGGACACTCGGCTGTACCATGCTGATGCTCAGAGCCCAGCAACCACAGACTGAAGATTCTAGTTCAGGCTGAGCTTGGGGGCTAAGAAAGAGTTAAATAGAGGCCCTCAGCAGCCTGAGCACTGGAGGGAAGGCCTCATGAGAAAGGCAGGGAAGGATCAATCCTTGCCACTCTTACAGCCCCAGACAAGTCCTCCATGAGACCAAGAGGCTGGGGTGAGCCACGGGGCTGGGGCTTGACTTTCAGCTGGTTCCTAACTCTTCCTCTTTTGATTTTAGGTCACAGCAGTTGGATGCTGTCCCCCTGTCCTCTATGCCACGAACCCCCCATCCCCCAGTGTAGACATGTAGATTGTGGAGGAGGGAGATAGAGAAAGCCCTGGGGGAGGTTCTCCCAGCCCAGAGTTCCCAGCCCACTCCACACAAAACCCTCTGCCCACCCCTCACCCCCAGGGTCTGCAAGTGTCTGGGCCCATCTCAGGGACCTTTATGCATCCTATGTCTCCCTCACTCCTTCAAGCCACGGGGTTCCCAGGCCCTGGTATCGTGACCTCACTTATGAGCACAGGGAGCCAGTGTGATGCAGCTTGACCCCATGCCTCCACTAATCCCCTCTCTTCTCCTTTCAGCGGTCGGATTCATTATAAGGATATGTACAGTTTATTGCGCGTAATATCTCCCCCTCTCGGCTTAGGCAAGAAATGTCCTCATAGGGTTGCTTGCAAGGTTTGATTTCCACTAAAACCTGCTAGCATCCATGGAATGAGTGTGGCTTGGGGTTCTTCGATATATATATTTCATATATATATATATAATCTAAAAAACAGAGCCATCTCTCTCTTTTGCATTAAACTAGAAAACTCTCTTAGCCAACAGAATGCAGTCACGTAGACTTGACGAAGCATGGAACGTTTATCTCTCCGTTCCCTTCAGCCATTTCTGCTTGCTCTTAGCTGAAGCTGCCCATCCCGGGGTCTCAACGGCACCCCAAAATCAGACACATCCGAGGGGACCGTAACTTTGCATTGACCCCCCCCCACCATCTCCTCCACTCTCTCCCTCTCCACCCTTTGCCTCCCGAAGCCCCCAGCCCTTCTCCCACTGTTGTGGCCCCTCTTCCCCATCTAGGCCCCCTCAGAGACCAGCCTCAGCCAAACCAGAGAACTTGACCCAGGTTTTTAAATGACACCAAACCAAAGAATTGCTCCAGACCCTTCTGAGTGAGAGGCACCCCCCGCCCCCCGCCTTGCCCATTCTATCCACATTCCACCAGAACTAGAGCTCAGAGTCAAAAGTGAATCTGACTTTTCTCTTTTCTCTCTCTCTCCCTGCTCATAAGCAGTGAAATAATATTTTTTAACTACCTCTCCCATTTTTTTCTCCTCTTTTTTATTTATTTGAAACACCTCTTTTATTGTTCTCTGCATCTTTCTCTGTCTATTTTTTCGGCTCGTGTGATTTTTTTTTTTCCCCTTTGGTTTTTCCCCTTCCTTTTCTTCCCCTCCCTCCACCCACCCTTCCTTTGGTTCTCCGTTCCCACCTCCATTTTTTGTTTTCGGTGCTGCCAGGGGCCGCATGCCTTACCCGGACATGTATCAGATGCTGAGACACATGTCTCCGCCCCTGGGTCTGGGGAAGAAGTGTCCGGCCAGAGTGGCTTACAAGGTAGTTTAACCCTTGCCAACCACCGACGTCCAGGCACTGGGGATTTTTCAGTGCTGACCAGGAACAGCCAGCCGAGTCTCTTTTTCCAGCGTTACTCTTTTTTTTCCTTTTTCTTTTTTCTTTTTTTCCCCTTTCCTCCTCAAGTAAATGGATCCTGACCGTCCCTTGATTCTAAGCAGTTTCCTGTGTCCGTCCTTTCCGATCAGTGTGTCTTGGTGTTTTGAGACTCTCTTATGGCCAACACGCCGGGGTGGGGAGGGGGGGGAGCCCCCAAGTCCCCTCGCACCTGGTCCCCCAGGAACCAAATTGGACACAAACACTTTGAGAGGTGGTATTGCCGCTGAGCCCAGAGTGGCCCCCATTGCCCAGACCTGGGCAGGCACCTTGCAGAGAGGGGCTTGGGCCCCACCTTTTATATCTCAAGCCCCCAGGTCTCATGGTCCCCTATACACACCTGAAGCTGATCTCTGACCTAGGGCCTTGGGGCATCTGAGACCTTCCGGGGAGCACCCAGAGCCTCTCCCCTCTTCCTTGCCCGCTGGAGTTGCTTCCCAGTCTTCTGTCCCTAAGCCACCCATCTTCCTCCAAGACACCCCAACATGCCTCTCCATTGTTCCAGAGTGGGCAGGCGGGCCGCAGCTGGACCCCTGGACCGTGGCACCCTGACGCAGGCCATGCACGCTGCCTTGGCGGGGGCCTGGGGCGGGCAGGCACCATGGCCGACCTGGGGGGTGGTGCATGCTGGCTGAAGGAGCCGCCAGGCGGCTGGCCCGGGCCACCCCTCTAGACCCCTGTCCCGGAATCTCCCTTGGCACCCAAGGACAGATGCTCTGTTCCCCACAACTCATCCACACGGAGTTCAGGGGATGACTTTGACAGTCAACCCCTCCAAAAAGTATGGTCCCATCATTCCGTTCTCCTATCCCACCTTGGCCCCCGCTGTGTCTGAGAATCCTTCCTCCCCTTCTGTGCACCTCACTTCCTCCTGTGTCGCGTAACCACCTCCCCACATCCTTACTCCTCCTCCTCCCCCTGGGCACCCCTCCTTCCCCCACCAGCCCTCCCTGCACTGGTCCCTTTTCTGCTTGTCCTGTTGTCCATCTCAATCTCTGCTTGGCTGAGTGTCGGTGTGTGTGTGTGAGCGTGTGCAAGAGAGAGGAGAGTGCCCTCTCCTTCTTGGTCTCTGTGCAGGGCCACCACGGGTTCATAAGCGCCTTGGTGCCAATTCGAAACAAGCGTCCTTTCCACAGAACACTCCGTCTGTGGGGAAAATACTGGAATCCACCCATGTGGGGACCACCCGATACTTTTCCACTGTCAGCTGGGAAGGTGTCATTTAAACACGAATCCATGATTTCTGAGACGGGGAGCCGTTTGTGCAGTGCACCGCTGTGCACAGTGGCCCAGTGTGTTTCTCTGTCTACCGCCTCCCTCACCACCCTGCCCCAACCCACCTTTTGTCTTCTGCTCTGAGTTTGCCATTCCCATCCCCGTCTCCAACTCTGTGCTTCCCCGTGTCTGCTCCGGTGGACATCAATCTTCATCTCCATGCCACCTCGTCCTGGGCTGGTGCACACCAGCCCAGCGTCTTCTCCCATGCCACCAAGCATGGGGGACAGAGCCCCTGCCTGGGATACAGGGAATTTTTTCTTCCCTGGGCCATGGGAACACCCTCTCAACCCCTTCCCCATGCCATCGCACAAAAAGCCAAGACCCGGACATGCCCCTGAGATACACTTTCCACGGAGCTATGAATGAGTCTCGAGATTCCGTCTGCATGCGCCCCCGTCCGCCGTTCTGTGTGGCATGGCCTCACTGCATGTCTGAGAGGGGCCCGCCCCATCTGTAGTCGGGGAGCCGCCTGCCTGCCGCTTCTCGGAGGAATGATGTGGTCTGTGCCCACCTGGTCTGGTCTGGGCCGAGCCGGGGGGCGGGGGGCGGGGGTGGGGAGCCGGCGGCCCTCCCAGCGGCTGTGGCCATGGGCCCCTCTGCCTGGCTGCTGCATGTCTGCTGCGATCTGGCTTGTGCTCTTCTTCTTTGGGGTCAGAATGGAACGGAGCTGTCCAGAAGAACTCTGGGGCAGGGCAAGGATCCGGGCCAACCCTGGAAATGCCGCTTCTAGGGTCCAGTAGGCGGGTGAGGAAGGGGCAGCATAGGCGAGTCCCCAGTGCGCCCCCTACGGGTCACCGGGGGCAGTCAGGAAATGGAGCGCTGGGACAGGTAACCTGAGGGGCGGGGGGCACCCTAGCCGCTGCCTTCAGAGTTCTTCCTGGGGCTCCCCGGGTAGGGTGGGTCTGGCTTACGGGATCGCGGAGGGGTCCCTGGGAATGATTGCCCTTGCCTTTGGTTTTGTGCAGAGGCTCCTGCGGATGGATCTGCCCGTCGCTGATGACAACACCGTCCACTTCAACTCTACCCTCATGGCTCTGATCCGCACGGCCCTGGACATCAAAATTGCCAAAGGTAAGGCCAGGAAGGGGAACTGGGCGGAGGTGGGGGGGGGGCGCGGGGTGGATGGAGCCAGGGCTTCAGAGGACTTGGCAGATTCACCTGCTTCAGCAAATATCCGTGTGCGGGACACCTCTCTAAGCCTGGAAGACACTGACACTTCCGCAGGGGGCAGGGGGAGACCTCCGTAAGGAAGCTGTGAGGGAGTCACGTGGATACCTGGGGAGAAAGCACTGCGGGCAGAAGGACCAGCGGGTGCAGATCCCTTCCGCAACCCCACCCTGAGCTGTGTTGCACTGACTTGGACTTTCCGCATGGGGGCGCCACGCTGTCTCGTGAGTAGAGGCAGGCTCAGCTCCCTCTAGCCACAGTGGAAAGGCCTGAGCTAGGAGAAGGTGGAAGTGTCAGTCACTCAGTCGTGTCTAGCTCTTTGCCACCCCATGGACTGTAGCCCACCAGGCTCCTCTGTCCATGGAATTCTCCAGGCAAGAATTCTGGATTCGGTAGCCATGCCCTTCTCCAGGGGATCGTCCCTACACAGAGATCCAACCTGGGCCTCCTGCATTGCAGGCAGATGCTTTAGCATCTGAGCCACCAGGGTAGACCCGTGGGCTAGAAGGACCCCTGACATAAATCAGGGGAACACAGGATAGGGGCTTGGAAGGAAGGCATATGAATTATTTACATTCTGGATATTTCCTGGGAGTCAAAACGACCAGATTGCTGATGGATGGATGTGGAGCTTAAAGAAAGAGCGTAAAGGCCAACCCCAAAGCGTGGGGCCCCGGCAACTAAAGGACGGACCCAGCCCCAGTTGCCTGAGAGAGAAGAGACGGGAGGAGCAGGTTTGGGTCCAAGGGAGGGCAAAACATTGGTGTTGACAGTGACACGTGGACATGGGGGCTAGAAGGGGCCCTCCAATTCACACTTCTGGCATTCCCCCCACCCCAAGGTTCTGAAGGAAGTGAGATGGTGAGTCCTCCTGGCTTGACTGGAGATGTAGAGTCAGGAGGCATCAAATGCTGACAGGTGTTAAGCCAGGAGACTGGAGGAGCTCTCCAAGGGGATGAGTGAACTGAGAGACCCCCAAAGACTGAGCCTGGGGCCACCCCAGCATTAAAGGTGGCCGAGAAAGAGTGAAAAGGAGAGGCCAGGGAGGTGGGTGGAGAGCAGGGCAACACTGGCTCCTAAAAGACATCTCCAGCGTTTAAGCACTGCCCAGGACCAAGAGTGACCAAGAGCGAGAACCAAGAGTAACCGATGGATTTTGCGCCAGGTCACCGCAATCACTTTGACCAGGGCAGCTCTGAAGATTGAGGACCATGAGCGATCAATGGATTTTGTACCAGGTCACCACCGACCACTTTGACCAGGGCAGCTCTGAAGTAGACTGTCCAGAGTGGGTTTCAGAGGCCTAACAGTAGACTGGATGCGACTTGGCAGCTCATGAGACAGCAGGGCAGGGACAGAGGCGCATGGATCACCCAAGAGAGGGAAGTTGGGAGAGTCGCTGGTGGGGAGCTGGGTCCATCGTCCAGCAGAGGGTTGGAAATCTCAGTGGGGCTGAAGAGAGAGGTCAGGGCTGCACCCAGCTGAAGCCCCTGAGAGGTCACCAGGAAGGAAGGCCGCACCGCAGACACGTGTTCTTTCCAGGGCCCTGAGGAGAAGAGGGGAAGGAGGCTCCAAGGCCGGAAGTTGCTCAGAAGGAGGACATTCAGGGAGGGAGACCAGCAGGTTCCAGTGAGACAGTGCCTGGTGGGGGCGGGGCAAGGGGGAGGGGCATGTTGAGGACAGACATTGTTAGAGCCAGGAAGCATGGGGATCGAAGTAAAGAGAGCAGTAGGTGCTCCCAAATCGAGTGAAAGAATCAGGGGTGAGGCTGAGACTCGGAACAGCATAAGTGGAGAAGGGGAAGGGTCAGGGCTCAGGCCCTTGTCTGACACACAATGTTAATTTCTTTCTCATGCAGCAAGTCAGAGGCAAGTGGTTCGGACTTGCCAGGCATCTCGGCACATGCGTCTAGTCTGGACCTGGGGCCTGTCTGTGTTGTGGCTCTGCCTGCCCCAGACTGTTTGCCTATCAGCATGGTTGAAACTGAATTTGCCTGCAGTGCAGGAGACCTGGGTTTGATCCTTGGTCAGGAAGATTCCCTGGAGAAGAGCATGGCAAACCACTCCAGTATACCTGCCTGGAGAATTCCATGGACAGAGGATGTGGACTGGCTACAGTCGATGAGATGGCAAAGAGTCAGACACGACTGAGCAACTAACTGGTCCAGTGAGACAGAAAGTGGTCCAGGTCCCCACACAAATGGTTGAAACTGGTCTGGGTCCCAACCCAGGGAGGTGAGGAAGCAGAAGCATGGGCAGCTGCTTTCTTATAATCATGTGGAAAAGTGGACTCAGCTTGCCCACCTATCTGCCCTGTCCTCAATTGTAAACTTTGGCAGAAGACCTCACCTGCTCTGAGCCTCAGCCCATGCATTAGCTAGCAATGCCATGTAACAAATGACCACAAATTTAACAGCTTAAAACACACCTATTTATTAGCATATAGGTATGTAGGTCGAAATCCAGATAGACTCAACTATGCTCTCCATCCGCAGTCTCACAAGCCCAAAATCAAGGTGGCTAGGCTGGGCTCATCTTTGGAAGCTCTGGGGGAAATTTTATTCCAAGGCTTATTCGGGTGTTAGCAAAATTAAGTTGCCTGTGGCTGCAGGACTGAGATCCCCATTTCATTTCTGGCTTCTTGCCAGAGTTTATGCTTAGCTCCTGGTGATGCATCTAATTCTTTATGTGCTCCAAGTCTCTCTGACTTCTCTGCTGCCAAGAAAATGCTCTGCTTTTAGAGGGCTCACCTGATTAGATAAGACCCACCTAGGTCAGCTCTGAAACTTACAGTCAACTGACTTGGGACTTTAATAACATTTGCAAAGTCCTTTTATAGCAATCCCTAGACTATCATTTGATTGAATAAGCAGAATCTTGCTGAGAGGGAAGGGTAAGCTTTAGAATTCTACCTGCTACCGTTCCCACACCTGTAAAATGGGTCTAACAGTGCACCCACTCTTGGTACATGCATGCATGCAAAGTCGCTTCAGTTGCGTCCGACTCTGCAACCCTATGGACTGTAACCTGCCAGGCTCCTCTGTCCATGGTATTATCCAAGCAAGAATCCTGGAGTGGGTTGCCATTCCCTCCTCCAGGGGATCTTCCTGACCAGGGATCGAACCTGCACCTGTTATGTCTCCTGCATCAGCAGGCAGGGGCTTTGCCTCTAGCACCATCTGGGAAGCCCCTACATAATACCTTTGTATCCCAGCTGCTGTTTTCCTCTGGAGAACCTGTGTTTGGGAGTCCCAGGATAGCCCAAAACCAAGATTCAAAAAAAGAAAAAAGGCTTGGATTCAGTGATTTGATAGAACCCAGAACTGAGAAGAACTGTTTTACTCACAGTTGTGGTCTATTACAGCAAAAAGATACAGATTAAAATCTGCAAAGGCAACAGGCACCTGGACAGGGTCTGAAAGAGACCAAGAGGGAGCTTCCACTCCCTCCCAATGGAGTCACATGCACAAATCTTTCAGCAATGACGTGTGACAACATGTATGAAGCATTGTCAACCACCCAAGTCCACCTGAACTTTGACTCTAGCATATTTATTGAGAATTAGTCTCATGTAAGTCAAATGTAAGCCTGGCTGACCTCAGTTGCTCAGCCTCTCGCCCCTCTAGGGGTCACACTGATACCGCATGGCTCAAGACCCCCACCATAAATCCCATTGCTAGGATAAATTACCTGTGGATGGCGACTGCAGCCACGAAATTACAAGATGCTTGCTCCTTGCAAGAAAAGCTATGATAAACATAAACAGTGTATTAAAAAGCAGAGATGTCACTTTGCCAACAAAGGTCTGTCTAGTGAAAGCTATGATTTTTCCAATAGTCATATATGGATGTGAGAGTTGGACCATAAAGAAGGCTGAGTGCCAAAGAACTGATGTTTTGAATTGTGGAGCTGGAGAAGACTCTTGAGAGTCCCCTGGACTGCTAGAAGAGCAAACCAGTCAATCCTAAAGGAAATCAATCCTGAATATTCATTGGAAGGACTGATGCTGAAGCTCCAATACTTTGGCCACCTGACGAGAAGAGCCAGTTCATTGGAAAAGACTCTGATGCTGGGAAATATTGAGGGCAGGAGAAGAAGGGGGCGACAGAGGATGAGATGGTTGGATGGCATCACCGACTCAATGGACATGAGTTTGAGCAAGCTCCGGGAGATAGGGGAAGACAGGAAAGCCTAGCGTGCTGCAGTTCATGGGATCGCAAAGAGTTGGACACAGCCTAGCAATTGAACAAAAGTTCTGCAAAGTTTTGAAAGGGTGGGATTGCTGACAACATTAGAGTGTGTGCAGGGTCTCAGGTGGTGGTGGTGGTTTAGATGCTGAGTCATGCTCCTCTATCCATGGGATTCTCCAGGTAGGCATACTGGAGTGGGTTGCCATTTCCTTCTCCAGAGGATCTTCCCAACCCAGGGATCAAACCCAGGTCTCCTGCACTGCAGGCAGATTCTTTACCAAATGAGCTATAATGGGCTGCTGCTGCTGCTGCTAAGTCGCTTCAGTCGTGTCCGACTCTGTGCAACCCCATAGACGGCAGCCCACCAGGGTCCCCCGTCCCTGGGATTCTCTAGGCAAGAACACTGGAGTGGGTTGCCATTTCCTTCTCCAATGCATGAAAGTGAAAAGTCAAAGTGAAGTTGCTCAGTCGTGTCCGACTTCTCCACCCCATGGACTGCAGCCTACCAGGCTCCTCCATCCATGGGATTTTCCAGGCAAGAGTACTGGAGTGGGTTGCCGTTGCCTTCTCCGGAGCTATAATGGGAGCCCTCTCCTAATCTTGATGAGTGTCTCCAGCCCCTTTAATCTTGCCTCAGGGGATTTCCTGGCTGCTGATCCCTTGATTAGCAACTGTTGGAATCCACCCTTTGGAATTCAGGAAAGGTCAAGGAGGCTGGAATCTTGCCCAGAAGACAAGGGGAAGGAAAAAGGCCTTTGTGCCTGGGTGTCCCACAGGGCCCTGCTCAGCATTAATCTGACCTGCCTGTGTTACTACCACCTCACTGAATGAGAGCCCCATTGGGCATATGCTGTGTGCCCAGCCCTGTGCTCAGCAAGTGGGTCGTGGCAGGCAGGGACAGACGAACCTCCAGCCCTAAGGGGCTGTGGGGAGACAGGCAACAAACAAATAGGCTGCTGTAAATAGGTAGGCTATGTTACATGTTTAAAGGCCAGAAATGTTGTGGAAAGAAAAGAGCAAGCAGGGTCAGGGGATGGGGATCCTGGTCAGGGGTTTAAACTCTAAGTCAGGGGTTCTCAGCCAGGCATGATTCTGCCTCCAGAGATCACTGGCCATGTCTGAAGACAGCTTTGGTTTTGTGTTTTGGCTTTCTTTTTTAGCCTGAGCAACTTTTCATATTAAGGAGCATATGGCAGAAGCGGAAGCTTTTGATGAACGAATAGAAATTGTTGTCAGTTCTAACAGACCAAATTAACACAGAGATGGTAGCAGGAGCCCCCATCTTATCTGACCACCTCCTTCGCCCGTTGCCTTCAATACCCTACAGAGAAGAAACCTTCCTATCTGGGTGCCGGCAGTTCACCCCAGGGAAGGCTGAAGACAGTTTTGACTGTTGAAACTGGAAGTGGGCTGGCCTTTATGGTACCTGGCATGCCAGGGAGGCTTTTTTTTTAATGTTTTATTTATTTATTGGCCACGTGACATATGAGATGTTAGTTCCCCAACCAGGGATTGAACCCAAGCCCCCTGCTTTGGGAGCATGGAGTCTTAACCACTGGACCACCAGGGAAGTCCCAAGAGAAGCTCGTGAATGTTGCCACGTGCATGAGACGGATCCTGCAACAGAGAAGGCTCACCAGGGGTGTGTAGAGTGATGTAGGGGAGGGGAAGATGCTGGGACACAACTGGTTTCTGGGGGACTGATGCCCAAACACAGGAGTACCTTCTGTCTTTGAAAGTGAAAGTGTCAGTCGCTTAGTCATGTCCGACTCTTTGAAACCCCATGGACTGCAGCCTGTGAGGCTCCCCAGTCCACGGAATTCTCCAGACAAGCATACTGGAGTGAGCTGCCATTTCCTTCTCTAGGGGATCTTCCTGACCCAGGGATGGAACCCAGGTCTCCTGCATTGCAGGCAGATTCTTTACCATCTGAGACACCAGGGAGGCCCTGGGAGCCCCAGTATTAACACCTCCGTCCCTGGAGGAGGAGTATACCTGAGATCCAGCCTTGAGTGGATCCCATGACCCCAAGGGAGAGCTGCCTTGAAATCCCCTAAGGATTTTCCCTTCATAGTAAGTCCCCTACATATGAATGAGTTCTGTTCCAAGAGCGTTCATAAAACCAGTGTGTTCCTAAGTCCAAAAGACCAGCTTAGGTACCAAATGAACATAATCAGCTATATAGTACTGTACTGTAATAGGTTTATAATACTTTTCACACAAATAATATATAAAAACAAACAAACAAGAAAGAAAACATTTTCATTCCTACAGTGTAGTACCTTAAAAAGTACAGAGTATAGCATAACAGCTGGAATACAGGGGCTGGAACTGAGTGAGCAGGCAAGAAGAGCTGCTGACCGGCAGAGGGAGAGGAGGCGGGAGATGGCAGAGCTGAAGGATCTCAGCAGGAGGACATGGAGGGAAGCTGCGGTTTAGCTCACGCCTGGCCTGACACTGATGGAACGCGCGTTCTCATCTTTGAAAGTTCTCAACTTAAAGATTCAGAGGCAGGGTATTTACTGTGTTTCAATGTGAACAACAATCCCGAATGAGAGATGTCCATGTGAATTGAAGCAGAAGGAGTCTAAGGTGGTGATTCTCAACCGGAGGCATTGTGTCTACCAGGGGACACCTGGCAATGTCTGGGGATGGGCTTGGGTGTCAGGACTAGGGTCAGGGGGTGCTACTGGTAACTAGTGGGTAGAAGCCGAGGGTGCTTGAAGTCCTGCAGTGCACAGGACGGCCCCACAACCAAGAATGATCCAGCCTCAGTGTCTGACAGTGCCAACAGGGCAAGAAACCTTGGCCCTGCCTAAACCATTCACCAAGAACAGGTATCCTAGTCAGCTCAGGCTTCCAAAACAAAATAGCAGAGACAGTACGTAAACAACAGAAGTTTACTTTCCCACAGTTCTAGAGACTGGACGTCCAAGATCAAGGTGCCAGCAGGTTAGGTTTCTCCCGAGAGGCCTCTCGCTTGCAAACGGCCGCGTTCTTCTCGCTGTATCCTCAATGGCCTGTCCTCTGTGCATATGCACCCCTGCTGTCTGTCTCTCTTAGGGACCACCCTCATAACCTCATATAACTTTAGTCACTTCCTTGAAGGGCCCATCTCCAAATGTCATTACATTGGGCATTCGGGCGTCAATGTGAATTTTGGGAGGACACAATTCAGTCCATAACAATAAGTGGCTTCCTTTTCTCCACCCGAGACAGGAAATACGTAAGTGGTTGGGCAAAAGTGACTTTTCACAGGAATGTCATGTTCTCTTCTTTCCCTTCCCATGTCTCTGAAAAGGAACCAAAGAGGCCCCAGGCACCTCACTTAGCTACAGTGGATGGGAGATGTAGCTATTAATTCCAACTGCTTTCCTAGAGGAAAGAAAATCTGTTACAGGTTGGTGTCAAGGGTGTTGAAAGGCCAGCTACAGAACAGATGATTATTTGAAGGGTCTCCCATAACCTGAGTCCAGGCCCACCCATCAGCCCCACCCCCACACAGCTTGGCCCCAGTGATCTCTGCACATTTAGACCCCGCAGATCCCCGAAGTGAGGAGGTGAGCAACAGCATGAGGTGATAAGTACAGAGTGGAGAAATAAAGCCAGGAAAAGGCATAGAAGAGGGAGGCTGCTTTAGGTTGAGAGGCGGCTAGAAGACCTCTTTGATAAAGGATCTGGGTAGGGACCTGAAGCGGATGAGGGAGGGAACCACACCGATACCTGTAGAAAGGACCGTCCTGGCAGAGGAAACAGCCTATACAAAGACCTGGAGGCAGGGCGATGCTTGGCGTGGTTGCGGAGCATGGAGGAGGTTGGTGTGGCTGGAACAGAGTGAGCAAAGGGGAAAGTAGAGTTGAGGGCAGATGGTTGAGGGTCTTATCGACTTGGGGAGATCACCCTGGGTGAGGTGAGAGCCTTGGAGGGCTCTGAGCGCCGGAGACATGTGACTGATACAGGTGTTCATGGGCGCCCTCTGGTGGCTATGGGTGGGCTATGGGAGGTGGACCTGGGCAGAGGCGACTGACCTCAGGTGTTCACGAGCGCCCTCTGGTGGGTATGGGAGGACTTGTGCAGAGGCCACTCCACTGGTCCAGGCGGTTCAGCTCCCTACTGCCTCCAAATCCTCACTGTGGAATAGGACCTGTGCTTGACTTGACAAAAGACCCTTCTGAAAGAAATTTTCTCAAAATAAAGACACCTCTGGAGTCACTCAAGGAAAGATGAGTGAAAGCACAGAGTCCCTGGCAGATGTCTGTGCTTTGACCCACATCTGCTGAGAAGGAGAAACTGCCCAGTAGGTCCAAAGACAGTCCTAGGCTGGATCCGGAAAATGGAGGGGGAGAAGGAAGGGCCATGAGGACAGATGGTGGGCGACAAGAGGTGGACAGGGAGTGGAGGCAAAGGGGCTTCTTGCGGCTGCCTGGGTGGGTCAGCTATTCAGCCAGCAGGCCCCCATGGATGGTTGTTCAAACACTGAAATACTACTCAACCGGCTGATAGCTGGCCCCTGCCCTTCCCCCAGATCTCCTGAACCTCCTCCCATAATCCAGCAACCACAGGGCTAATATTTGGCCCAGCAGAAAGCCCTCAGACCCTTTCTCTAGCTCTGTCATCAATGTCCCTAACTGCTGGTAAATGTTAGGACAGCACCCCTGTGCCTAGTGTTGGGGGCTGTGAAACAAGAGTTGAAACAGGGTCCAGGCTGATGTATCAGTAAGGATGAATGAGAATGTGCCGCCGTAACAAACAGCCCCAAGGTCTTGAACCCACAAAGATTCACTTCCCACTTGCATCATGTGGGAATTTCTCCCAGGGTCAGCAGGGTCTTCTGTTCATTAGTCACTTAGGGACCAGGCCTGAGTGGGCAACCACTGTCCCCAATGTTACCAGTTGCTGTGACAGAGGGAATGAGAACTCAGGAGGGCTCTGCACTGGCCATTAAATGCCCAAAGTGGCACCTCACTCTGCTCACACCTTATCGGCAAGAACTCATCTCATGGCCCCAGCCAATCCCAGGGAAGGCAGGAAGGGCTCCTCTTGCATGCACTCAGACAGAGGGGACAAGGAATCACCATGGCTGGGGTGAGGGGCCAAGCGTCAGCTAGTTCCAAGGTCAACATTCATAGGAGGGGAAACTTGGTTGAGGGACAAACCTCCTCTATCAGGACGATTCCCTGAGGCTTACCCCAAGCTTCCTACAGCAGACATAGTTCTAATGCTGCACATCAACTACTTTGATCTTCAGACAACTCACTGAGGCAGGTACTATTGCCATCATCCCCATTTCAAAGATGAGCAAACTGAGGCACAGCGCAGTAGACTAACACCCATGTCACACAGCTGATAAGTGGGAATCAGGTCGGTCCCTCTGGATGCTGGACTGTCTCCCACACAGTCTTTCAAAGGCCCTGGCCCTGCTAGGCCCCGCCCAGAGCCTGGGTCAGCAGGAGCCTATGGCTTTGCAGCTTCCCCAGAGGCCAGCTGATGCCTCTCTGTTCCCACTCACAGGCGGAGCTGACAAACAACAAATGGATGCCGAGTTGCGGAAGGAGATGATGGCCATCTGGCCCAATCTGTCCCAGAAGACGCTGGACCTGCTGGTCACCCCCCACAAGTGTAAGAGCCAGGCCCGGCCTGGGACAGAGAGGGGGGAGGGAAGAGGAGGCCTCGGGATGGTGGGGTTGGTGCATACCGAGGCCCCCACCCATGGCGAGCGCATCCTGTGCCCCCAGCCACAGACCTGACAGTGGGCAAGATCTACGCGGCCATGATGATCATGGAGTATTACCGGCAGAGCAAGGCCAAGAAGCTGCAGGCCATGCGCGAGGAACAGGTATGGCTCCAGCCCTGACAGCTGCTCCTTCCGATCTCCATCACTCTGGGGACGCCCAGGCTGGGAGACAGCGTCTCCCTTGTCGCCGTGAGGACCGACCAGAACAGTGGGATGACGTCAGGCCCCAGGACAGGTCACTGAAGAAGGAGGGCAATGCCAAGGAGACATAACCTGGAGTAACTCATTTGCTCCACCAACGCTTATTGGGCGGGGACTTCCCTGGTGGTCCAGTGGCTAGGGTTCCACGCTCCCAATGCAAGGGGCCCAGGTTTGATCCCTGCTCAGGAAACTGGATCCCACGTACTGCAACTAAGACCCAGTGCAGTCAAATTAGCCAATAAGCAGAACAAATAGATTTTTTTTTAAAAAAATCACTGGGCACCTATGATGTGCCAGGCACCTTTCTCAACTCTGGGTATGCGTCTGTGAGCAAAACAGACCAGAATCCCTGCAGAGCAGACTTTCCAGTTGGCAGAAAGCCAGCAATGATAGATGATGAAATTATATAGCACTGCAGAAAAAAGTAAGTGTCATGAGAAAAAGCAGGGGGTGGGCAAGGGAGTATGATTTGGAAAGGGTAGTTTGGGAGGCATTGCTGAGGTAGTGACATCAGAGGAAAGACTTGAAGGAAGAGGAGAGAGAGCCAAGCAGATACCTAGAGGGAAATGTTTCAGGCAGAGAGGACAGTCAGTGCAAAGGCCCTGAGGCCCATGAGCTTGAGTGAGAAATAGCAGGGAAGTCCGTACGGCAGAACAGAGTGAGCAGAGGGGCAAGGGAAGGAGACGAGGGTGGGGAGGCGACAGGATGGATTATTTAGGATTTGTGGGCCTTTGACTTTTGCTCAGAGTGAAGTGGGAGCCACAAGGGTGCCTCAGGAGAGGTGGGAAGTGATCTCTTGCAGCTGCTCACTGGTGCTCTCTGGCAGCCTTGGAGAGTAAGGGCTGGAGCTGGGAGCCTGGGAGGAGGCAGTGGTCCTGGACAAAACTGATGAGAACCAGGACGGGGGTCATGGAGCGGTGAGAAGTGATCTGCTTATGGGTGGATTTAGAAGAGTCTAGAGGACTCGCTGATGGATCAGACTTGAATGTGTGTGTGTGTTTTAGGGTAGGGGTGGGTTTCAAGAATGGCTTCTAGGATTTCACCCCCGGGGTGGGCTAAGCATACCTTCCATAGCCTCCCCACTGCAGTCTTGAAACCAAAGCCTCAGCCTGGGACACCCTCTTCCATCTGTCCCCTCTCCCCCCACCCCCCCCCCCGGCCACCTTGTGTACACACGCTGCTCTCTGCTTCCCCAGAACCGGACACCTCTCATGTTCCAGCGCATGGAGCCCCCATCTCCAACACAGGAGGGGGGCCCTGGCCAGAACGCCCTCCCCTCCACCCAGCTGGACCCAGGAGGAGGCTTGTGAGTGTCCCTCTTGGCCTGAGGCAGGGGAACAGGGCTGCTGGGTGCCAGGTGCAAAAGCCACGAGTGCCCACCATCACCCTGGCCTCTGTGCCCCACACAGGATGGCTCACGAAAGTGGCATGAAAGAGAGCCCATCCTGGGTGACCCAGCGGGCCCAGGAGATGTTCCAGAAGACGGGCACGTGGAGCCCAGAGCGGGGCCCCCCCACCGATATGCCCAACAGCCAGCCCAACTCTCAGGTACCTCCACAGCCCCGCTGCCCCCTTGGCTCCCTGGCCTGGGCAGGACAAGAAGGAGGGGTCTGGGCCCCTCACCTGCAGCTCTGCACACACTTGGCCAACTCTCCACCCCGGGGTCCCTGGCCAGGCGGCCCCGGGGCTCAGCCAGCCTCGCCATCTGCCCCGCAGTCTGTGGAGATGCGAGAGATGGGCAGAGACGGCTACTCCGACAGTGAGCACTACTTCCCCGTGGAAGGCCAGGCCCGGGCCGCCTCCATGCCCCGCCTGCCTGCCGAAAACCAGGTGAGAGCTTTCACCCACCACCCTGGGGACTGGACTTGGCCTCTGGAGTCTCAGCTTCCCTGTGCAGCCCAGGGACCCAGGGCTGGGTGGGACTCCTGCACCCTTGGCTGCAGCAGGCAGGGTCCACACCTCTGGAACCTGCAGAGGCCCCAGTCCTCTTAGTTTCTCCCTGATGGAGGGCTGAGAGGGGTCGAGGTTCCTCTGGGGCAGGGCACCGTGGTCACCGCCACGGGGTTTGTCTCTGCTCCATTTGGGGATGCTGAGGCCAGAGGATGTGGAGAACACATATCAAGGATGTGGAGGTGGGGTGGGAGGGGATGTGTCAGGCCCCAGTGAGAGCTGCAATCAAGAATATCCATGCATGCGCACAGGCGCATGCACACAGGGATCGGTGTGCTCATACAGCGTACATGCTCTGGGGAACTTGGCAGGTCCCAGGACCTGGTAGCATGTCTGGGGTGGTGCCCGGGAGTTGTCTCTCTGTCTGGTCTCTGTGAGAGCCGCTGGGGAGAAGCAGGTGTGTGTGCCTGACGCGTGTCTGTGTGTGGCTGCTTTACCCAGCTGTGGGCTTGGTTGTCGGGGGGCAGGGTCCCACTGCCCCCGGCCCCCCAGGACAGAGGGGCCAGAAGCATGGCTGGGCTGCCCACCCAACCTGAGAGGCAGGGCGGCATGTCTGACTGTGGCAGGCTGCCCGTGTGCTGTGCTGTGGCATCTGCACGGGGTGGGCGTGAGGGGGGGCGGGGCTGTGCTGTGCCTGGCCGGGCCAGGGTCGCCCAGGGGCGTGGCCTCTGGCTGCTGGGAACTTGGGTGGGAGGCACCCAGCCTGCATGTGACTGTCCAGTCCCATCCCGATGGGCCCCCCAAAAGCCCAACCAGGACTGAGCTTCCGGGCCCCAGGAGAAGGGGGGCCCAAGCCAGCTGACGGTCATCCCACCCCACCCCCGAAGCTTGAGTGTCAGCGGAGCCAGGGCTGGGGCGCGTTGCATGAGGCAGCGTCCAGAGCCAGGCGCCTGCGGCCACGTCGCCCCTCTGTCGGTCTCGTGCCTTTGCCATCTGTGTGCTCCGTCCCCGTGGGAGGAAGGCCAGCCGGGCCTGGGGTCGCCCACGCACTGGGGACATTAACCTCTCTCTCCCTCCCCCTTCCCCCGCCTCAGGTTCTTCTCTCCCCCCAACCCTGGCATTCTCCTCCATCTCCCACACACCTCTCCCTCTCCCTCTCGGCTTTTATATTTATTTCCTTCTTTCTGTTTTTTCTGTGTGCACCATCCCGTGGGGCTGTGACAGAGGAGAAGGGGCCGGCCACGTGGGAATGACCTCAGTGTATGTACTGCGCCCGCCCGCCGCCCAGCCGGGCTCCGGCCCCCTCTTCCCGCCCACCCCCCCTCGTGGGAGTTCTGTCATCTCCGGGTCCTCGGACCCCACCCTTTCCTTGCAGACCGCACCCCCTGCCCCCTACCCCGTGGAGCCCCATCCTCATGTGTTGTGTTCTCTGTGTGCCCCGTGTGTGCCCTGGAGGGGTGACCCCGCCCTGCCCCCCCAACCTCCCACCCTCTCTTCAGAGACCCCCAAGCCTGGCAGGCGGGCATCCATTGTTCCAAGAAGCCTGACCTGCAGCCCTGCCTGGCTCACTTTTTCTTGGGGGCTCTTTCCCATGACACCACCCATGAACCTCTGGTCCCACAGCCCCGCGTCCCTTAAGACTCCACTCTCAGGCAGTGCCACTGGGCCAGGCCCTGGGCAAGTCTGCTCTGTCTTCCTTCTCTCCTCTCCCAGTCGCAGGGAACCCAGTTCCACCCAAGGGTGCAGCAAACACACAGGCCCCCAAGCTGCAGGCCAAGGATGAGGAGAGCAGGTCCCTCCGGGGGTCTCAAATGCCAGGCCAGTCCCTCAAAGGCTTCCCATAGAAGCTGGACTCAGGTGGGCAGGAAAGTCCCTTGGCCAAGGAGGACTGTGTGCTGGGTGCCTGGCCCTGGGCTGATAGGCCTGGCAGCAAGGAGAGGCTGAGGCTCCTCACCTGCTTTGGAGAGCAGGCCGGGCTGCCCAGGGCTCCCAGGTTTGTACTCCGGATGGGAGAAGCTCTGCCCTTCAGCCAGCCTGCCTGTCCCAGCAGGAGGGGGAGAGAATGGGGCCTCCTGGTGGAACCCAGGAGGAGCTGGGGAGGGGACAGAAGAGTCCTGGAGCCTGAGGCCCAGGGCTCCCCCCACCAGACCCCACCTCTGGATGGTCACAGCCCCGTCACTGGTGGCGGATGGGGCAGACCAGGACTGCTGTGTCCCGGCCACTGACCCCGGCCCACCGGCCTGTTCCCCCCCACCCCAGACCATCTCAGACACCAGCCCCATGAAGCGCTCGGCCTCCGTGCTGGGCCCCAAGGCGCGGCGCCTGGATGACTACTCCCTGGAGAGGGTGCCGCCCGAGGAGAACCAGCGGCACCACCAGAGGCGCAGAGACCGCGGCCACCGCACCTCCGAGCGCTCCTTGGGCCGCTACACGGACGTGGACACAGGTGGGTCGCCCTGCAGGGCCCAGGGACCCGAGGCTGTGTGAGGGGACAGAGCAGGGGGAGATAGGGGGAGAAGGCAGAGCAGGGTAAACACTGAGTGAGGAAAGACAGAAGGGCCTGGACAGGACCCAGGGGGACCGAGATGCGCCAGCTGCTGCTCACACCTTGGTGACTAGCTCTCCCCCACACCCCTACCAGGCCACCCTGGGCCCAAGGGCAGGTGCCTGCAGGGCCCACAGTCCTGCTTGGAAGCTGCCCACATGCACGTCCCACGCCGCCCTTTCCTCACAGCCATCTGTCTTGTCTGACCCCATGCGGCCCCAGGCTTGGGGACAGACTTGAGCATGACCACCCAGTCTGGGGACCTGCCATCAAAGGAAAGAGACCAGGAGAGGGGCCGGCCCAAGGACCGGAAGCATCGGCACCACCACCACCCACACCACCACCACCCCCCGCCCCCTGACAAGGAGCGCTACGCCCAGGAGCGACCGGAGCACGGCCGGCCCCGGGCCCGTGACCAGCGCTGGTCCCGCTCACCCAGTGAGGGCCGGGAGCACATGGCCCACCGTCAGGTGGGTGTGGCAGGAGGCACTGTGGACCCCTCCGGGAGAGGATGGGGGGCCACAGCCCACAGCCCCCTCTGGGCGGGGTTCCCCACTCCCTCTGTGATCTCTGACCTGCCCACCATGGGGCTCCCCAAGCCAGGGGGTTGGGCTCGGGCAGGGGTGGACACTGCCCCCTGCCACTCTGGCTCCCCACTCTGCACCCCAGCCCCCTGCCCGCCTGCCACCCCGCTCCCCGCCGCCCGCAGCTGCTTCCTCTTTGGTTGTGGATCACGTTTGAGTTTCGGGCCAGCAGTGGTCTTTACGACTCACGCCCACCCTGGCTACTTTCTGCCTTTTGCTTTCCTTTAACCCGGCTTCCGTTTTTTGTTTCAATTATGATTTCTGTCCTCTGGACGCCTGTGAGTAATTTTTGAAACTTCTGCTATTTTTAACCCCGAAACTTACAAAACTCCATTTCTCATTTCTCTTTTCACTTTGTTGTGTTGGTTTTCGACTTCCCCCCACCCTCCTCGTCTCTCTCACTCTCCCTCCTCCTCCTCCCCTCCTCCCCCCTCCTCCCACCTGTGGCTGTTGCTTTTTTCCTTTTTTTCCATTTGAACGTCCTGTGTGTCCCCCCTCCCCCCCTCCTCCCCCGTCCTCTGGATTTTCCTTCGCTCCCCACCCTCTGGTCCTCTGTGTCTCCTCCCGTCTCCTTCTGGTTGATTTTGTTGTATCTTTTTTTTTGATTTCCTTTGTTTCAATTTTCGTGTAGGGCAGTAGTTCCGTAAGTGGAAGCCCAGCCCCCTCAACATCTGGTACCAGCACTCCGCGGCGGGGACGCCGCCAGCTCCCCCAGACCCCCTCCACTCCCCGGCCGCGCGTGTCCTATTCCCCCGTGATCCGTAAGGCCGGCGGCTCGGGTCCCCAGCAGCAGCAGCAGCCCGCGGCGCGGCCGGGCCGAACGGCCCCCAGCGGCCCGCGGAGGTACCCGGGCCCCGTGGCCGAGCCCCTGGCCGGGGAGCGGCCGCCCACGGGAGGCCACGGCAGCAGCCGCTCGCCCGCGATGGAGCGGCGGGTCCCGGGCCCGGCCCGGAGCGAGTCCCCCAGGGCGCCGTGTCGCCACGGCGGGGCGCGATGGCCGGCGCCCGGCGCGCACGCGGCTGAGGGCCCCCCGGGCCCCCGGCACCACCACGGTTACTACCGGGGCTCCGACTACGACGAGCCCGACGGCCCGGGCGGCGGCGGCGGCGGGGAGGAGGAGGAGCCCCGGGCCGCCGCCTACGACGCGCCGCCCCCCGCGCGCCACGCGTGCTCGCCCAGGACTCCCCGGGCCGCGGGCCCGGCCTGCGCCTCGCCTTCCAGGCACGGCCGGCGACTCCCGAACGGCTACTACCCGGCCCACGGACTGGCCAGGCCCCGCGGGCCGGGCTCCCGGAAAGGCCTGCACGAAGCCTACAGCGAGACCGACGACGATGACTGGTGCTAAGCCCGGGCGAGGTGGCGCCCGCCCGGCCCCCCCACGCACCCCACGCACACGCCCCCCTCGGGGAGGAGCCGCACCGGCCGCGGGGCCACCTCGCTGCCACCTGCCCAGCACACGGGGGCGGGGAGGCCCGGGAAGGCCCAGGAGAGGACCAGCCGGACGACCCCGGACTCTGGAGGGAGTCCCCAGGGCCGGGACACACCAGGGTGTCCCGAAAAGACCCTCCTGGGCAGCGACGGCGCCCCCCACCCAGCCCCGATCCCCCACGACGACGGCGGGGGGGCCTTCGGGGGCAGACAAACCACACAGCCAAGGGATTCGAATTAACTCAGCCATTTTTGGAGAACCTTGGGGAAAATGGAAATTTCAAAAAAAAAAAAAAAACATTTTTAAAAGAAAAACGGGGAGAAAAAAAATTGCTTCTATTGATGAGTTTTATCATCTCAATTGAAATCTTTCCTTTCCCTGGTGAACGCGTGCTGGTGGCCCGTGTGTGTGGCTAGAAGCCGGAAGCGAAGAGGAAACCCAGCGTCCCACACAGACCTCCACCAGACACACTCATACCCCACACACGTTCTCAGACACACACAGGAGTGCTTGCTGGTTATACCAAACCCTACTATTACTGCCTGCAGAAATCAATTTAAAAAAAAATAAACAATTTTAAAAAGGACAAAAAAATTAATGATTGAGAAAAGAAGCATTTTTTTCTGACATTTGGTCCTGCTTGAAATAACAAAAGAAAAAAGAAAAAAAACACCACCACCGAGTTCCTTTGCTTCTTTTTTCCTTTTTCCTACCTTGTTTGAAAACTGTGGGCTTGGGACTGTGAATTATTGCATGACATTCAAAAAGAAAAAAAAAAATAAAAAAAAGTTGAATCAAAGGGCTTCTGTATTGGAGTGGTCTTTATAGCTTCTGCAAAGTACTCCCCAGGTCTCTTTGGGGGGACCTTGGTAGGAGGCACTTGGAAAGTCGTTGAGAATGAGAAGGCAGTAGCTCTCCAGCCAAGACTCTTTGCAAGAAAGTAAATACCAGAGACACTGGCTGGGTCTTTACCTGGTTGTCCCGGATGGGGGACAGCAGGGCAGTAGAGCCCCACCACCACCACCCCATGCCTCCACCCTCAGACCACCCCCACCACCACCTCCCCCCCCCCACAGCTCCAAGTCTGCTGGATAATATTCCTGCATGATCCGGCCAGTGAGGCCCCAAGGAAGATGTGTGAGGCCTCAAATATTAGCAAAATTCCTACTGGAAACACCCTGCAGGAGGTACCTGGAAGCCTAGCTCAGGACCCCCGAGTCCAGTGGGAGGTGAGCCCCCTCCGAGGCCTCTGGTGGTCCCACTCCACTCACTGGCACCCAAGAAGCTGCTTCTGAAAGGCTCCACCCCAAGCTGTATCCCGTTTCACAGACTTTCCTGAGATGCCCCTGAATTACCCCAGCCATTGGAGAGTCTTAGAACCTAGAGGTCAAGGTTCAGAGCAGCCTGTAGGTAGCAGAAGAGGCTCATGGCCAGTTCAAGGTGAGGGCAGCATATCAGTGGTGGGGGTGGGGTCTTAAGAAGGGACTGACAGCCTGCCCTCCCTCCACCCTCAGCCCCATCCAGTGGGTCTGCCCATCAGCCCACAGTGCACCTGCAGGCACCCTCCCACTCCAGGCTTCTAGAAGCTGGCCACATGATGAAGGGGCTAGAGCACCTTCCATCCCCAAGGTCTTACCTCCCTGCCTATTCTGTGAATGTTTCTGTGAATATAGTCGACAGCCAAAAAACATTGTTAATAACGTTAGGAGGTCAGAGAGCTATGTTGATTTAGGTGAGCAAAAGGCCAGTTATACCTGTTGTTCAGGGGCTTCCCAGGTAATTCAGTAGTAAAGAATCCACCTGCCAAGGCAGGAGATGCAGGTTCAATCCCTGGGTCAGGAATATCCCCTGGAAGAGGAAATGGCAACCCACACCAGTATTCTTGCCCGGAAAATCCCATAGACAGGGGAGTCTGGTGGGTTATAGTCCATGGGGTCACAAAAGAGTCGGAAATGACGCAGTGAGACATACATCCCTTGTTCGGGCTGACATGAAAGGCCTTTGGTCTGAAAATGCAACTCCTGGTTCTCCCAAGAAAGGGCTTCAGAGAATCACGTAGAATGTGCAGATAAGGAGAGGTAGATGGTCTTCAAGGAACAGCGGAGTACCAGATGAAGGGGAATCAGAGGCCAAGAAGGGGGACACTAAGCAAAGACATCTACCACACCCCAACTTTGGGGTCAGTCATTTAGGGGAGTCAGAGGCCAAGAAGGGGGACACTAACCAAAGACATCTACCATACCCCAACTTTGGGGTCAGTCATTTGACCCCGAGGGGCTTAGCTCAGCCCCAGCCTCACTGACTGTGTGACCTAAGGATAATGACTACCTCTCTGTACCTCTATTTTCCCATCTGCAAAAGGGAAACAGTAATAGAGCTGTTCATGACGATCAAATGCATTATTCTACATCAGTCCAGCACACTTTCTCTTAAAGGATCAAAGAGTAAATATTTTCAGTCTTGTAGCCCAGATGGTCTCTCTCTCTTCAGCTCTGCCATTGCGCCAGGAAAGCAGCCTTATGTAAAGGAGTGGATGTGCCTATGTTCCAATAAAACTTTATTTATAAAAACAGGCAGAGGGCTGGATTGGACCATTCTTCTACATCCGCAGTGTTCAGACATTTTGGTCTCAGTACCTCTTTCCATTCTTTAAAAAATATACTTGAGGGAACTTCCCTGCTGGTTGAGTGGTTAAGATTCCAAGCTTCCAATGCAGAGGCCATAGAACTGTTCAGATAACTAAGATCCTCCATGCCACAACACCAAAAGAAAAAATAAATCATATATATATATATATATAATGTGCAGCATGGCAAAAAACTATATATATATACATATACATCTGTTTATATGGGTTATAGCTACTGATATTTGCCATTTGTAGATTAAAAAAAATAAAACTGCTAATTTTAAAAACTGTTTGTTAGTTTTTAAATCACAATCCATCTACTCATGATAACAAATAGCATTTTTAATGAAAAATAACCACCTTTTCCAAAACAAAAATATTCCACAAAAAGAGAGACATTGTTTTCCAATTTTGCAGCTCTTCCATGTCCAGTGAACAGAAGACAGCTGGATTCTCACATCTGATTCTGCATCCCACCTGTTGCAACAGCGAATCTCCCCTGGAAACTCCACCACACACCTGTGAGAGAAAAAAAAAGTGCCAGAGGCAAAGGAAATTTTAACATTGATATTAAAAATAGTTCAAAGAAAACATATTTTTAATAGTTTGGGGACTTTCCCAGTGGTCCAGTGGTTAAGATGCTTTACTTCCAAAGCAGGCTTCTATCCCTGGTCAAGGAACTAAGATCCCACAGGCTAAAAATAATGTTTTAAAGTAGTATCAAATATTTATTTTAAAAAAATAAAACAGTTCAGTCTGATGGACCCCCCTGGAAGGGTCTCAGTGGCCCCCAAGTTTCTGAACCCGAGAACTGCTGTTCTCAGAACAAAGGGTACCTGGCCCATAGTAAGTGATTTTTAATATGGCCATTATTACTATAGCATCAAAACGGAGGGTTCCAAAAGGTCTTGCTCCAGCCCCCAAGCCTTCAGGTTGCCTCGGGTAGAGGAGGCTGAGGGACTACTAATGCAGGGTGGGCTGCGCTCCCTCTATAATAACAGCATCTAAGAAGAGAACAGAGGAATAAGAAACTAAAGTGGTTTTTATTGTTATCAGTATTAAGTATAGTTGATACTGCTCTAATGGCAAAATCAAAGAGGAAGTGAAGAACCTCTTGATGAGGGTGAAGGAGGAGAGTGAAAGAGCTGGCTTAAAACTCAATATTAAAAATACTAAGATCATGGCATCCAGTCTCATTACTTCATGGCAAATAGAGAGGGAAAAACTGGAAGTGATGACAGATTCCCTCTTCTTGGGCTCTAAAATCACTGCGGATGGTGACTGCAGCCATGAGATCAGAAGATGCTTGCTTCTTAACAGGAAAGCTATGACAAACCTCGACAGTGTGCTGAAACGCAGACATTCCTCTGCCGACAAAGGTCTGTACAGTCAAGGCTACGGTCTTCCCAGGGGCCACATACAGCTGTGAGAGCTGGACCGTAAAAAAGGCAGACAGCCAAAGAACTGATGCCTTCAAACTATTGTCCCAGAGAAGACTCCTGAGAGTCCCTCAGACAGCAAGGAGATCAAACCAGTCAATCTTAAGGGAAATCAACACTGAATACTCATTGGAAGGACTGATGCTTAAGTTGAAACTCCAGTATTTTGGTCATCTGATGAGAACAGTTGATTCACTGGAAAAGTCCCTGATGCTGGGAAAGATTGAAGGCAGGAGAAGAAGGGCATCAGATGATGAGAATGAGATGGCTGGATGGCATCACCAATGCAGTAAACATGAACATGGGCAAACTTCTAGAGATGGTGAGGGACAGAGAGTCCTGGCGTGCTGCCGTCCATGGGGTCGCAAAGAGCCAGACATGAGTGGACGATTGAACAACACCAACATAGTTGATTAACAATGTTGCGTTAGTTCCAAGTGTACAGCAAAGTGAATCAGTCATATATATACACTCAGGAGAGGTGTTTTTTGTTTTTTTGGCCACGCCGCACAGCATGCAGGGTCCTAGTTCCCTGACCAGGAATCGAATCAACCTAGAGATTGTCATCCTGAGTGAAGTAAGTCAGAGAGAAAGACAAATACATGATATTGCTTATACGTGGAATCTTAAAAAAAAAAAAAAATATGGCGTAAATCAACCTATTTACAAAACATAAATTGAGTCACAGATGTACAAAACAAACTTATTAGATTTCCTCAGTAGTCCAGTGGTTAAGATTCTGCACTTCCAAAAAAATAAAAAATAAAAATAAAAGATTCTGCACTTCCACGCCAGGAGCTGCTGCTGGGGCATGGACTCAATTCCTGGTCAGGGAGCTGAGACCCTGCATGCCACCCAGCATGGCCAGATAAGAAAACAAACTTTCGGTTTACAAAGGGAAATGGGGGAAGAGAGAGAGGGATACATTTTGAGATTGGGGTTGACATATATATTACTATCTAGTTAACAAAAATATCTAGTTGATAAAAATCTACGGTATAGCACAGAGAATTCTATAATGACCTATATGGGAATAGCAGTTAGAGAAGAGTGGATATATATATATATATGTATAACTGATTCACTTTGCTATATACAGCAGAAATGAACACAACATTGTAAATCAACTATACTCCAAAAAATTAATTTTAAAAAGTAAAGGCTCCCTTCCGCCGCGGCAGCCATTGTAGAATAACAGCCATGGCTCTGCGCTACCCCATGGCCGTGGGCCTCAACAAGGGTCACAAGGTGACCAAGAACGTGGGCAAGCCGAGGCACAGCCGCCGCCGCGGGCGTCTCACCAAACACACCAAGTTCGTGCGGGACATGATCCGGGAGGTGTGTGGCTTCGCCCCTTACGAGCGACGAGCCATGGAGCTGCTCAAGGTCTCCAAGGACAAGCGGGCCCTCAAGTTCATCAAGAAAAGGGTGGGGACACACATCCGCGCGAAGAGGAAGAGAGAGGAACTGAGCAACGTCTTGGCCGCCATGAGGAAAGCGGCAGCCAAGAAGGACTGAGCCCTTCCCCTCTGTTCACAATAAATCTTGCCCAAAGGAAAAAAAAAAAAAAAAAAAGTAAAGGCTGGACTTCCCAGGTGACTCTGGTAAAGAATCTACCTGCCAACGCTGGAGACACTGTTTCAATCCCTGGTCCGGGAAGATCCCACATACCATGGACCAACTAAGCCCCTGAGCCACGGCTACTGAGCCTGTGCTCGAGAGCCCAGAAGCTTCAGTTACTGAAGAGAGCACACTCTAGAGCCCACACTACAACTAGAGAGTGGCCTCCACTCGCTGCAACTAGAGAAGACCTGCCAACCCAGCACAGCCAAAAATAAATAAATTTTTAAAAAACTTATGTCTAAGAAAAACTTATGTCATTGAAAAAGCAAAAGAGTTCCAGAAAAACATCTACTTCTGCTTTATTGACTATGCCAAAGCCTTTGACTGTGTGGATCACAATAAACTGGAAAATTCTGAAAGAGATGGGAATACCAGACCACCTGACCTGCCTCTTGAGAAACCTATATGCAGGTCAGGAAGAAACAGTTAGAACTGGACATGGAACAACAGACTGATTCCAAATAGGAAAAGGAGTACGTCAAGGCTGTATATTGTCACCCTGCTTATTTAACTTCTATGCAGAGTACATCATGAGAAATGCTGGGCTGGAAGAAGCACAAGCTGGAATCAAGATTGCTGGGAGAAATATCAATAACCTCAGATATGCAGATGACACCACCGTTATGGCAGAAAGTGAAGAGGAACTAAAAGCCTCTTGATGAAAGTGAAAGTGGAAAGTGAAAAAGTTGGCTTAAAGCTCAACGTTCAGAAAACGAAGATCATGGCATCTGGTCCCATCACTTCATGGGAAATAGATGGGAAACAGTGGAAACAGTGTCAGACTTTATTTTGGGGGGCTCCAAAATCACTGCAGATGGTGACTACAGCCATGAAATTAAAAGACGCTTACTCCTTGGAAGAAAAGTTATGACCAACCTAGATAGCATATTCAAAAGCAGAGACATTACTTTGCCAACAAAGGTCCATCTAGTCAAGGCTATGGTTTTCCCAGTGGTCATGTATGGATGTGAGAGTTGGACTGTGAAGAAAGCTAAGTGCCGAAGAATTGATACTTTTGAACTGTGGTGTTGGAGAAGATTCTTGAGAGTCCCTTGGACTGCAAGGAGATCCAACCAGTCCATTCTGAAGGAGATCGGCCCTGGGATTTCTTTGGAAGGAATGATGCTGAAGTTGAAACTCCAGTACTTTTGGCCACCTCATGCGAAGAGTTGACTCATTGGAAAAGACTCTGATTCTGGGAGGGATTGGGGGCAGGAGGAGAAGGGGACGACAGAGGATGAGATGGCTGGATGGCATCACTGACTCGATGGACGTGAGTCTGAGTGAACTCCGGGAGTTGGTGATGGACAGGGAGGCCTGGCGTGCTGCGATTCATGGGGTTGCAAAGAGTCGGACACGACTGAGCAACTGAACTGAACGGATGTCTAGGGAAAAAACAAGCGGGGGGGGGGGGGGGTTGCTGCTGGCTGGAGTAGAGTCTACAGAAGGAATGGACACAGAACTAGCATCATTCCACCCTGCTCTCGATCTGCCATGTTAGTCCCATCTGCTATACATGACTCCCACTTTTCACTGGACCTCTGGTCTCTGCCCAGAATGGCGGCCCATGCCTTTCTGCAGTTCCCCATTAAGACCCTGGACCTATGACCCTGCGAGCTGCTCAGAGATGGCCTTCCTCCACACCTCCCCCACAGTCCAACCCAGACCCAGCCACTCCCCACCACTGTCACCTTCACCCACCCTGCTCCAGCTCTTAAACAGGAGAAAGGCTTCACCATCCAGGCATTATCTTCCAAGACTCCATTTGCTCAACAGAAAATCTGGAGATACGTACAGCCAGCCATGGACCTGTGATGTTTACCTCTGAAGAGGGTGGGGAAGGTCCTCAATGGACGGGGGTGTTGCACTGAAATAATTTCACAAATACACATGCTCACTTTTGTAATCAGGAAACAGTTTTTAAAGGCATCCAGATGCCTTATTATGCAAAAAGGGCTTTCTCTGGATCTCCAGATTGCCCAGGCCTATCAAGGACCACATGATAATAACCAACCCCGTGGACAACCAAATGAGACTCAGTGCCTCCCCAAAACCAAGGCCCGGGGTTTGTTCAAGGACTAGTGCCCAGCTCCAGGGCCGTGGGAGGGCCCAGAGGGCGTTGGTTGACCTAAGAAGTTGCAGAGGCTGTATCGGTTCAGGTGCACCAGGCAGGTAGCGCCACCTAGAGGCCAGATGGTAAATGGCCGAGAGCGTGACTGCTGTGTACCTAACCGGTCTTACAGTCAAAGCTTTGGTTTTTCCAGTAGTTAGGTACAGATGTGAGAGTTGGACCATAAAGAAGGCTGAGCGCGGAAGAATTGACGCTTTTCAACTGTGGTGCTGGAGAAGACTCTTGAGAGTCCCTTGGACAGCAACGAGATCAAACCAGTCAGTCTTAAAGGAAATCAACCCTGAATATTCATTGGAAGGGCTGATGCTGAAGCTGAAGCGCCAATACTTTGGCCACCTGATGTTTAAGAACTGACTCTTTGGGAAAGACCCTGATTCTGGGAAAGATCGAGGGCAAGAGAAGGGGGCAACAGAGGATGGGATGGTTAGATAGCATCACTGACTCAATGAACATGTGTGTGTGTTAGTCACTTAGTCATGTCCAACTCTTTGTGACCCCAGGGACTATAGCTCACCAGGCTCCTCTGACCACGGAATGTTCCAGGCAAGAATACTAGAAGCCACTTCCTTCTCCAGGGGGTCTTTCCGATCCAGGGATTGAACCCAGGTCTCCTGCATTGCAGGCAGACTCTTTACCTACTGAGCCACCAGGGTAGACCATGAACATGAGTTTGAGCAAACTCTGGGAGATAGTGAAGGACAGGGAAGCCTGGCATGCTGCCTTCCATGGGTTCACAAAGAGTCAGACGAGACTTGGCAACTGAACAACAGCAACAGGGATCGTGGGGGTGGAGCCAGAAGAGAGGGCGTGAGACCACCCCTACCACCTGCTCCAAGGTCAGAAGCAGGACAGCGGGACATCAGGCAAGTAAATCCCTGGATGCTCTACGGAAAGAACTTTCTAACAACTCCTCAGAACAGAGCAGATGGTCCAGGGAGGCATCCAAGCCTGCGGAGGCGGGTTGAAGCTGGAGGTCCCAAGAGCCTCTAAGTTTCTGCCTCCACTTTTCTGAAGAAGAGCGCACTGGAGAGGAGGCCAGCAGAGAGGCTCTGGGGAGCATTGTGAGAGGAGGGGCTGGGAAAGAGATGCGGGAGGCATTTTCAGATCAAAAACTAAGAGTCAGAAAGTTTTGATATTTTGTCAGAGCTCACATGGAAGGCGGAAAAGGCGGACCTTCAGTCCGATGCAGTTGGGTTCCCTCCAGTCGGCCTTGTTGCCCTCTGCAGGGTGAGGACACGCCGCTCCTGGCTGGAACTGAGCTGCTCCCTCCCTGACCGCCCCCACCATCTCCTCCATGCTGTGTCCCCTTTTCTGGTTCTTCCCTTATCTCATCTTAAACTCGGGCTTCCCCCAGTGGCTCAGTGGGCAAGAGTCCACCTGCAATGCCCGAGACAAAGGAAATGTTGGTTCAATCGCTGGGTCAGGAAGATCCCCTGGAGAAGGAAATGGCAGCCCACCCCAGTATTCTCCCCTGAAAAATCCCATGGACAGGGGAGCCTGGAGGCCTACAGGCCGTGGAGTTGCAAAGAGCCAGATAGGACTGAAGCAACGGAGCACACACACATCCGACACCGTTCCTAGATGACGCCTCCTTACCCACCAGGACTGCTGCGGGTGCAAACCACCAGTCGACAGGAACAGTCTGCAGGTCTTTGGGATGTCAGGTGATCAAAAGGTCAAGGTGGTTCAAAGTACTGCACTGCAGTGTTGTCTCCAATCCTCTGGCCAGCCAGCAAGGGCACGTTCCCTCACTCTCTGAAAAATGCATCACAATTGCCCTGGTGGACAGTGAGGGACGGCCATAGCTCCCCTCCCCTCCTCCTCAGCCCCCAGGGCTGCGGCTCCTTCCTGCCCTGCTCTGAGTCAACGGTGGTCCAGGGGTTTTGCACCTGGACCTGGATGCAGGTGTTATTTGACTCCCCTGGAGGCACAGGGATCTAGACCAGCCACAACCAAGGGCAACTTGAAGTGAGTCACATTTGAGTTTTCTAGTTGCCACATTAAAGAAAGTTAAAAAAAAAAAGGAACAAGTATTTTTTAACATTGTTGTATTTTTTTATTGTGTTGAAATTCACATAACATAAAATTGACCATTTGTGGTGCACAATTCATTTAGTACCTTTACGATGTTGTGCAACTACCATGCGTGCGGGCTTAGTCGCTTCAGTCGTGTCCGACTCTTTGTGACCCCACAGACTGCAGCCCTCCAAGCTCCTCCGTCCATGGGATTTCCCAGGCAAGAATACTGGAGTGGGTTGCCATGCCCTCCTCCAGCGATGGGTTTGATTCCTAACCTAGGGATCAAACCCAGGTCTCCTGCAGCTCCTGCATTGCAGGCAGGCAGGTTCTTTACCACTAACGCCACCTGGGAAGCCTGGGCAACTACTACCTCAAGATAATTTCAAAATATTTTATCATCACTCCAAGATAAACCCCACCCCCATTAACAGCCATTCTCCATTTCTCCCTCTCTCGGCCCCTGGTCACCGCGAATCTGCTTTCAGTTTCTGTGGATTTGTCTCTTCTGGACATTCCACATAATCGGGATCACACAATAGGTGACCCAGCCTGTCTTCCTTCACTCAGCATGTTTTCAGGGCTCATCCATGTTGCAGCATACGTCACCACTACATTACTTTTAATGGCTGAACGCTGTTCCACTGTGTTGATGGACATGTGGCTTGTCTCGACCTTTCGATGACGGTCAGTGGTGCTACGCTACACTTGCACACACAAGTTTTTGTTTTTACACCTGTTTTCAATTCTTTGGGGTATATACCCAGGGGTGGAATTTCTGGGTCTTAAGAAAACTCTATGTTTAGCTTTTTGAGGAAAGGAAGTTTTTTTCACTGTTTATTTGTTTGGCTGTGTTAGGTCTCGGTTGCAGCATTTGGGATATTTGCTCTTCGTTGCGGCATGTGGGATCTTTAGTTGCAGCAGGGGAGATCTAGTTCCCTGACCCGGGATCAAACCCAGGCCCCTTGAATTGGAAGCATAGAGTCTTAGCCACTGGAACACAAGGGGAGTGCCAAAGGGAGGTTACTTTGAAAGATATATTTATTTATTAGTGCAACATAGCCAAAATACAATCATTTCAACACGTGATAGATATGATTCTCATAGTAATCTTTCATGATCATTTTTTATACTGAGTTTTTGAAACCCAGAGGATGTTTTTCACTCAGATCACATCTCCAATCAGATCAGCACCTTTTAAGCACTCGATAGCCATGTGCGGCTCACGACAACTGTCCTAGACAGCACTGGTCGACCTCACACTCCCGGCATCATTCTCGAGCTCTGTTGTTCCTGGGGGTCACCCCCATCACTGCCCACTAGTGTCCAGATGCAAGACCCCACTCATCTGTGGGCCTCAGCACTGGGGTAAGAGGGTGACCCCAGTGCTGACCTACACAGTCGGGTTGGACGATTCCTGCTCTGCCACATACACATATACATCCTGCTATGCTCTGGACATTTGTGCCCCCACAAAATTCACATGCAGAAGCCCTAACCTTCAGTGTGATGGCATTACAAGGTGAGGCTTTTGGGGTGATCAGGTCATGAGGGTAGAGTCCTCGTGAGTAGTATTGTTGTTGTTGTTGTTTAGTCGACCAGTCATGTCCAACTCTTTGTGACCCCATGGACTGTAGCCCTCCAGGTTTCTCTGTCCATGGGATTCTTCAGGCAAAAAGACTGGAGTGGGTTGCCATTTCCTCCTCCAGGGGATCTTCTCCACCCAGGGATCGAACTCACATCTCCTGCGTTGGCAGGCGGATTCTTTACCACTGAGTCACAAGGGAAGCCCATGTGAATGGTATTAGTGCCCTTATAAAAGGAATCCTGGTGGTTAAGACTCCGAGATCTCACTGCCAAGGGCCCAAGTTCAATCCCTGGTCCAGGAACTTAGATCCCACAAGCCTCAAGATGTGTCTAAATAAATAATTTTTTTCATACCTTTTAAAAAAAGGAACACCAGAGCACTGGCTTGTCTTTTCTGCCATGGGAGGACTCAGTGAAAAGACACCGGGACTCAGTGAGCCACATAGCCCTCACTGGATACCAGACCTTGAACTTGGACAATCCAGCCTCCACGATGTGAGGAATAAATGTCTGGTGTTTATAAGCCTTTCAGTCTATGGCATTCTGTTATTAGAACCCAAAGATACATTCCCCACCCTGGACTCAGCCTTCTGATCAATAAAATAGGAGCATGGTAAGAACAGTGTGTGCAGGCCCCCAGGAGCTGCCTGGCACCACATGCGCATATGGTCCCAACCACGGCAGCACATGATGATGCTGTATAAGCGAGAAAAGATTACCGCGCATCCTCAGGAGGATGTGGATGCCTCCGGAATCCTGCAGGAATTATGCAGCTACATGTATGCTAAGTCCCTCAGTCACGTCTGACTCTTTGTGACCCCATAGACTGTAGCCTGCCAGGCTCCTCTGTCCATGGGATTCTCCAGGCAAGAATACTGGAGTGGGGTGCAGTGCCCTCCTCCAGGGGATCTTCCCAACCCAGGGACTTAACTCTAGTCTCTTATATCTTCTGCATTGGCAGGCGAGTTCTTTACCACTAGCACCACCTGGGAAGCCCTACGTGGCTACAGAGACCACTGAACAAGCCCAGGGAGCATCGCTGGCCCTCAGCTGCCTGTGGGTACCCCTGAATCAGGGGGTCATTCCTTGGGCTTCTCACGTGGCACAGAGCTGGGGTAGGGGTCGGGAGGGAGACCTGAGCAAGGAGATATCAGAACAGTAGGGACCAAGCAGCAGGGGCTGCTACAGAATTACTTCTTGAAGAGTTTGCTCCCAGCTTCTCAGGATGGACCCAGCCAAGTCTTGGGGGCCACACCAGCCCTCCCTCTGACTCATGCATCCTGGTGGGAACCCCATAGTGGAGGCAGAGAAAGCAGCCTTTAAATAGAGCTCTGAACCATCTGAGACTGTGGGGCTGATGGAAGGAAGCCAGCGGCCGCCCCTGGCCCAGCCACAGGCCTGGAGAGGCTGGGCTCTGATAACCCCACCTCTCTGCCTTCTCCTCCCTCCCCTTGCAGCCTCTAACAGCCCACTGCCACAAAACCCAGGCTCAGATGTTTTGGCTTTCTGAAAATGCAAGATATAAAAAGAACCATGGGGCGGATGGAAGGGTGGGGAATGGCCACCAGCTTGCTAAAAGCTACCACCCCCAGGCTGGCCCTAGTGCAGCAAGCATCCTGCTCTCCCCAGCCATCACCCCTAGAGATGCAGGCTCGTGCTTGTGTGCAGACACATTGTGACAAGCCAGCATTTGGAACTAGGGATAAGGAGGCCAGCCAGCTGGGGGGAAGCCAAGTCTGACTTTATAAAGGTCTCTCTCCTGGGCCAGAACTGGGCGCTGGCCTTTGTAATTTATGCAGATGCTCCCAGGTGAAGCAAGTCAAGCCTGCCCCAGGAGCTTACCTCTCAGTGTGGGGGTGAGGGGGCACATGGACAATGCGGGGCTCTGGCTGCTGGGCCCAGCCTGGCCTCCCCAGGCTCTGAACAGTGCATTCAAAAATGGCCACCTGTCAACAGCTTCATCTACCTGCTCCCTCAGCCCCACCTCCCCCCGATCACGTTTCCGGTCCACACTTCTGCCCCTTGGTCCAGATCTTCATGCCCACTGCTCAACTTCCGGAGATCCTTGCTCCGGGGTAACTGCAGCCCCCAACCAGCCAGCCTTGCTCCCAACCCCTGGGCTCTCTGCTCACGCAGCCCACCCCACCTGCAGCCCAAACTCCCCGCACCACTCGGAGCTCAAGATGTCCACCACCTGCCTCTCTCTCCCTTGCCAGGACTTTGTGCTGGTCCTTTCACTATATACAGACAGGCTTTCCAGGTGGCTCACATGGTAAAGAATCTGCCTGCAGTGTGGGAGATCTGGGTTCAATGCCTGGGTGGGAAAGATCCCCTGGAGGAGGGCATGCAACCCACTCCATTATTCTTGCCTGGAGAATCCCATGGACAGAGGAGCCCGGCAGGCTACAGTCTGTGGGCTCGCAAAGAGTTGGACACAACTGAGTGACTAACACACACAATCCACTATACATAGGGCAGGGTGCCAGGCCAAGGCCAGGAGCTGGGAATGCACGGCAGTAAGATGGGTGCTGTCACACCCTCACGGACTCCTAGTCAGACGAAGAAGGCAGAGGGCACATCAACAAACCTACACTAACAAACCAAAAAGAAAAGGCAGGGAAAGAATGAATTACAACTGGGATGTGTCCTTTGAGGGAACATCGGGGAGCACTGTAGAGAGGTGGACCTTCCTCAGAAGGGGAAGGGAACATGTACACAAGGGTCCCATAGAAGAAGAGGGAAGAGCGGGGACTTTTTATACAGGGAAACAAGCTCTGCTGTTGATGTTGTTGTTTAGCCCATAAGTCAAGTCAGACTCTTTGCAACTCCATAGGCTATACCCCACCAGGCTCCTCTGTCCATGGGATTTCCCAGGCAAGAATACTGGAGTGGGTTGCCATTTCCTCCTCCAAGGGATCTTCTGGACACAGGGATTGATCCTGAATCTCATGCTTGGAAGGTGGATTCTTTACCACTGAGCCACTGGAAAGGCCCTAAAGAAGCTTGGAGAAGGAGGAAATTGAGATTAAGATGCCATGTGCATCCCCCTCGGGAATATTTAGTCTCTATCTTGAAAACAGTAGGGGCCTACTGAGGGTTCAGGAGAGCTGGCATGCTCAGACTTCAATTTGTGAAAGCTCACTGACTTAGAGGCAGAAAGGACAGTGATTACCAGGGATTGGGGTGAGGCGAATGAGGAGTCACTGCTTAATGAGGACAGAGGTGTTTCATTTTTGTTTTGGCTATGCTGACTGTCTTGAGGGATCTTGGTTCCTGGACCTGGGATCATGCCTCCTGCACTGAAAGCTCAGAGTCCTAACCACCAGGGAGTTCCCAGGGACAGAGTTTCAGTTTGGAATGATGAAAAATTTAGGAGATGGACGATGGTGATGGTTGGGTGACAATGTAAATGTATGTAAAGCCAGGAACTTTCACTTAAAAATGGTTTAAAAATGATAAATCTTATATATATATATATATATATATATATATATATCTTACCACAACTTATGAAAGTTTAAAAAGGCAAAATTTAAGTGAGGTATATTTATGTCATAAGTTAAGGTGGAAGTTAACCCACATGTCCCTCCACAAATGAATGGATTTTAAAAATTGCAGTACATCCATACAGTGGAGTATTCATTCAGAAAAGGATTGAACTTTAGATAAGCTGCTATAAAGTGAATGAGTTTCAAAAACAAGCTAACAGGAATTCCCTGGTGTTCCAGTTGTTAGGACTCTGCACACTTTCATTGCCGAGGACCTGGGTTCGATCCTTGATCATAGAACTAAGATCCCACAAGACATGCAGCATGGCCAAAAACAAAATAAACAAACAAAATCCCACCAAGCTAACAAAAGACCACCTAGTGTCTTTCATTGATATGAAATGTCCAGAAGAGGGAAATCCATACAGACAGAAAACAGACTACTGTTGCCAGGGACTAAAGGAAGGGGGATGGGAGGGTTTCTTGGGGTGATGGAAACTTTCTGCAGATGGGTAGGTGGTGACGGTTACCCACCCTTGTGTTTGTCCTAAATGCCAGGGCATTGTACACTTTAACATGGTTAACTTTATGTTCGTATATTTTGTCTCAATTTTTTTTTAAACGGAAAGAAGAAAAAAGAAAGATAGGAAAGTTAAGTGTGCTGGCTACACTGAGAAAAGAGATGAAGGGTCGGGGACACTGAAGCGTGAAGTTGGGGCACATCTCCAGACCCACACAGTGACAGATGATGGCACCAGGGAGGGGCAGGGAAAAGCAGAGGGAAGGGAGAAACAGGAGGTAGGGTCCCATGACTGATTAGATGACAGGGTAGTGGTGGTTCGTGGGATGTTTCTATCTTATCTGTCAGCTCTGGCGGGTGGCCAGGGGTGGGGATTACTCGAGGCAGCTCTAGGCTTCCTGTCTGTGATCCTGCTGTGCCTCCATCAGCCTGCCTATCTCAGCGCTCAACCCCATACCACCTTGAAGACTCGAATGCCCCCTCCCCGGGGGATATCCCCATCATCCCCTCCCTAGTGTTAATCATCAGAACCTTCTGCGTGTCCCCGTGCCCCTCCAATACCGACTCCTTCCAACCTCTTTGCTGTTCCAACCAGGAAACACCCCAGAAAGCCCCAAGTCAGCATCAGCTGACATTCAGGCCTCAGGCTCCTTTAGAGCAGGGGTCTGCAAACATCTGGAAAGGGCCAGACTGGAAATATTTTCTGCTTCAAGGGCCAGGCTGTCTCTGTTGCAATGACTCAACTCTGCTTTGTAGCATAAAAGCAGCCTGGGATAATAGGTAAACGAATGAGCACAACTGTGTGTCAATAAAACTTTATTTATGGGACTTCTGTGGTGGCCCAGTGATTAAGAATCTGCCAGTTCGATCCCTGCCGAAAGCCACTGAACAACTAAGCCCAAGCTCCACAACTACGAAGCCGAGGTACCTAGAATCTGTGCTCTATTATGAGAGAAGTCACCACAATGCTCCCGCTCGCTGCAACTAGAGAAAGCCCATGCACAGAAATGAAGGCCTACCAAAGCCAAAACATAAATTAAATTTTTTTAATTAAATTTTAAAAACAACTTTCTTTATGGACTCTGACTTTGCAGATAACTATTTATTTTCTTTTTTATTTATCTGACTGTGCCAGGTCTCAGCTGCAGCCTCTGGGCTCTTCCATCTTCACTGCAGCATGAAGGATCTTTTAGTTGTGGTATGCGGTATGTTTAGTGGCTGCATCCAAACTCTTAGTTGCAGCATATAAACTCTTAGTTGGAGCATGTGGGATCTAGTTCCCTGACCAGGGATTGAACTCAGGCCCCCTGCCTTGGGAGCACAGAGTCTTAGCAAATGGACCACCAAGGGAGTCCCAGGGACACTGACTTTTTAATTGACATATATTTGACATGTAACATTGTATACATTTAAGGTGTTCAACATTTGGTACATTTATATAGTATAACTGACATATATTGTAATATGGTTGCGATTGTATCCATAATTAGCACCTCTGTGAAAGTCTTCATGGCTCAGTCATGTCCAACTCTTTGTGATCCCATGGACTGTAGCCCACTAGGCTCCTCTGTCCTTGGAATTCTCCAGGCAAGAATAATGGAGTGGCTAGCCATTCCCTTTTTCAGGGGATCTTCCCAATACAGGGATTAAACCTGGCTTTCCTGCACTACAGACAGATTCTTTAACCTCCGAGCCACCAGGGAAGGCCATTAGCACCTCTATGATGTTATATAATCATCATTTCTTTTTAGTGGTGGAAATAGTTGCTAGTCTCTTAGCAAGTCTGATGATTATAACATTTTATTCTATATTTACTCTTCGGTGCATCTGTGGAATTCTAGGATTTATTTACTACTCAGTCCAAGTTTATACCCTTCAGCAATGTCTGTTCAATCCCGCCACCACCCCCACCCCCCCACCCCAGCTCCTCGGCCACTGAAATTTGAATTGCAGATCATTTTCAAGTTGTGAATTGTTTTTTCCAGCCATTTGAAAATGAAAAGGCCATTCTTAACTCACTGGCTGTACAGGAACAGGCAATAGGCTGCATTTAGCAACCAAGGCTGTGGATGACTCCCAACTATCTCTTGCCCACACTTGCCCCTTATAATAGTGTATATCAGGGAGTCTTGGGTGTCTTTATAAGGGCACTAATCCCATTCATGAGAGATGCACCCTCATGACTTCATTCCCTTCCAAAGGCTGTACCTAATATTATCACCATGGTGGTTAGAATTTCAATATAGGAATTAGAGTGAGGGGGTAGAGACACAAACATCCAGACCACAGTTGTGAGTATCCAGCTTTTTAAAAATTATTATTATTGGGAATTCTCTGGTGGTCCATTGGCTAAGATCCCACACTCCCAATACAGGGGGCCCGCTTCAATTCCTTGTCAGGGTACTAGATCCCACGTGCCACAACCAAGACCCACTGCAGCCAAATAAATTAAAAAAAACAACTGCTCTGAGACACTGCCTTGACACCTGGGATACCAGGTCTCTTCATCATGGCCACAGTCAGAAGACAGAAAACTCCCAAGCACTCCCAGGGTCCCCAGCTGCCCAGGAGGAACAGGTTGGCAGAGGCCAGATGAGGGGCTTTCCAGCAACAAACACAGACCTCCCTTCCACACCTCCACAGGGAAGAATATTCAGACATGTCTCTGACTATCTTTCCCAATTAGCCATCACGCTGCTCTCCCCCAGCCCTCTCTCCTTCTCTCCTAACCCCAGTGTATTTTCTCAAAGGTGTTTATCTTTTTCAGAGCTTATCAGTGTATTTAAGCATCAAATATTGCCTGTGCCCACCTCCTCAATGGAAGGACAACCATCTGTACAGTCCAGAGAGCAGTTAGGAATAAGTCTGGGTTGGGGTTCTTGTTGTTGTTCAGTTGCTCAGTTGTGTCTGACTCTTTGCAACCCCATGAACTGCAGCACGCCAGGCTTCCCTGTTCTTCACCATCTCCCGGAGTTTGCTCAAACTCATGTCTATTGAGTCAGTGACGCCATCCAGCTATCTCATCTTCTGCTGCCCCCTTCTCCCTCTACCCTCAATGTTTCCTAGCATCAAGGTCTTTACCAATGAGTCAGCTCTTTGCATCAGGTGGTCAAAGTACTGGAGCTTCAACTTCAGCACCAGTCCTTCCAATGAATATTCAGGACTGATTTCCTTTAGGATGGACTGGTTTGATCTCCTTGCAGCCCGAGGGACTCTCAAAAGTCTTCTCCAACACCACAGCTCAAAAACATCAATTCTTCTGGGTTGGGTGGTCATAACAATTTCACTCTGCCTGTGTAGTGAAAACACACACCTCAGATTGGGACTAGAACCCATTTTTTAAAAATATATGGATCATTTTTTAAACTATTTCTTGAATTTGTTACAATATTGCCTCTATTTCGTTTGTTTTTTTTTTTGCTGAGAAGCATGTGGGGTCAGCTTCCTGACCAGGGACTGAACCACAACCCCTGCACCAGAAGGTGAAATCTTAACCACTGAACAACGAGGAAGGTCCTTGACTGTCTTTTTTTACTATTATTTTTATTTTGCTGCACTAGGTCTTAGTCGCAGCACACGAGATCTTCAACCTTCACTGAGGCATGTGGGATTTTTGTTTCAGCAGGTGGGATCTAGTTCCCTGACCAGGGATCATACCAGGCCCCTTGCACTGCGAGCCACCCCCATTGTCATAAGGAGAGGAAACCAGTCCCTCCTAAAGGAAATCAACCCTGAATATTCATTGGGAGGACTGGTGCTGAAGCTGAAGCTTTGGCCACCTGATGTGAAGGGCCGACTCCTCATAAAAGACCCTGATAGTGGGAAAGACTGAAGGCAGTAGGAGAAGGAGACAATGGTTGGATGGCGTCACCAACTCAAAGGACATGAGTCTGAGCAAACTCATGGGAGATGGTGAAGGACAGGGAAGCCTGGTGTGCTGCAGCCCGTGGGGCCGCAAAGAGTCAGACACGACTGAATGAACACCACCACATCTGTTACAGTGAGCACATAATGAGGCTCAAGCTCCACTGGAAATCTCATCTTCCACCATCCTACATCTAATCACTCCTAAAAAGTTTATGTTGTAGCCTCAGTGACAACATCACTCTTTTATTTATTTTATAACTGTATTTAATTAATTTATGTTCTGGCTGCTGCAGGCAGGCTTTCTCTAGTTGCACTGCATGGGCTTCTTATTCATGGGCTTCTCATTGCAGTGCCCCTCCACACACACACTGCAGAGTGTGGGCTCCAGGGCACACAGGCTTGGGAGTTGTGGCCTGTGGATGTAGTTGCCCCCAGACACACGCGATCTTCCCAGACCAGGGATCAAACCTGTGTCCCATGCATTGGCAGGCAGATTCTTAAAGACTGGGCCAGCAGGGAAGTCCTATGTCACACTTTTAACGGCTGTGCCCTGCCCCCCTTCCCTCCAGTCTCAATAGAACAAAAGCAGCTGCAGGTATGAGGATGACTGCTGTCATGAAACAAAACAGAAAACAGCAAGCGTTGATGGGGACGTGGAGAAACTGGAGCTCCTGCGCATTGTTGACAGGAGCGTGAAGAGTACAGCCATTGTGCAAAACTGTATGGAGGTTTCTCAAAACCTTAAAAATAGAATTACCACACAACCCAGCAATTCCACCCAAAAGAACTGAAAGCAGGGTCTCGAAGAAATACTTGTGCACCCATGTTCACGGCAGTATTGTTCACAGTAGGGAACACAAGGAAGCAATCCAAGCGCTTGGAATTACCTAAATGTGTTATAGCCCCACAGTGGCATATTATTCAGCCTTTAAAAGGAAGGAAGGGGTTCCCCAGTGGTGCGCTGCATAAGAATTCACCTGCCAATGTAGCAAACACGAATTCGATCCACGGTCCAGGAAGATTCCACGTTAGATTCCAGCAGCTAAGCCCCCGTGCGCCACAACTGCTGAGCCTGTGTGCCCCACAGCCTGTTCTCCACAACAAGAGAAGCCACAGCAATGAGAACCCCGAGCACCATAATGAAGAGTCGTCCCCACTCACTGCAACCAAAGAAAGCCTGCGCAAAGCAAGGAAGACCCTGCACAGCCAAGAATTTAAAAATTAATTAAAAAGAAGCTATGTCTAGGGACTCACCTGGCAGTCCAGTGGTTAAGACTCCACGCTTCTCCTGCAGAGGGAGTGGGTTCCATCCCTGGTCAGGGAACTATTAATAAGATCCTGCATGCTGCAAAGTGTGGCAAAAAAATTTTTTTTAATAGTAATAATAGATACATAAAAAGAAAGGAAATTCTGACACATTACAACTTGGATGAACCTTGAGGACATCCTGCTAAGTGAAATAAACCAATCACAAAAAGATAAGTACTGTATAATTCTTATAAGCACTTATACCAAGTACTTAGATTAGTCAAAATCATAGAGACAGAAAGTAGAACAATGGTTTCCAGGAGCTGAGGGGAGGTGAACAGGAGAGTTAATAGGTATAGAGCTTCAGATTCACAAGAGTTGTGGGGGTGGGACTTCCCCGGTGGTCCAGTGGTTAGGACTCCAGGCTGCCACTGGAGGGGGTAGTTCAAACCCTGGTCAGGGAACTAAGATCCTGCATACTGTACAGAACAGCCAAAAAGTAGGGGGGAAGTGGGCGGGAAAAAAAAAAAAAAAAGAGTTGTGGGGATAGATGATATAATGGTTTCAGAGCAATATAAATGTATTTAATACCACTGATCTGCATGATTAAAAAATAGCTAAGATGGTAAATTTTTGTCAAGTGTATTTTAACTCAATTTTTTTAAAATGGCACGAGTCTGAACAAAGTCCAGGAGATAGTGAAGGACAGGGAAGCCTGGCATGCTGCAGTCCGCGGGGACACAACTGAGGACTGAACAACAGCGGCAAAGCAGCTAGACAGGAATGGGCACGACTGTATACATGTAATTTACAAGGGTTGACATCATCATTCATATGATTTTATGTTTCAAGGAACAATCTTTTGTTTTCAACTGCTTAAAAAATATCAAAACTAGATTTCCTCGGTGCTCCAGTGGTTAAGACTCAGAGCTTCCGTTGCAGAGAGCTCAACGATTTGATTCCTGGTGAGGGAACTACAATGGAACAATGCCCCAGGCTATGCCCTACAACCAAAAACAAAAAAGAAAAACAGAAAAAAGTATCAAAACCATTCTGAGCCTGAGGGCTGTGCAGAGAAGAGGAGCGGATGTTCTCCCCATCCCCCCTCCATCCCCAACCCTGCCACTCCCCACTCTGAGCCGGGTTGTGGTTTGGGGACTCAGGTCCAGTTCACCTCTTGCTTTCCTGCACATCTCACGTCTGACTGGGAACAGACTAGGCCGTACAGAAAGCTGCGTCGATGAACACACGTGCGCACGAATATGGCAAGAGCATGCTCCTGCTTTGCAGCCAGCCAGACCAGCAGGCAAATCCTGGTGGTGCCTTCTCTTCTTTCCTGAGCAGCCTCAGGAAAACCGCTTAACCTGTCTGGACCTCTGCGTTTTCAACTGCAGATGATCCAGCATGCTGCTGTGCAGGACACGCCTCCACTTCTAGGACCTCCCTAGTCCTCCCAGCTTCTGCCCCTGGGAAACCTGGGAGCTCTATAGGAGGGGGCTCCCTCTCTACACTGGCTCACTCCTCACTGCCACCGGGCCAGTGCCTGAGACTGTGCCCCACCACACACTCTCTCATCCTGGCCTCAATATATTCCAACCGTAGAGATATCCCAGGCCCCACACACATTTCTGTTTTCCTGCCATAGCCTAGTGCCAAGGAAAAGAAAAAAAATTCCCACTGGTGGGGAGCAGGGAGGGAAGATGGTGGTGGTGTGCAGGGGAGTGTGAAATGCAGCCCCAAGGGTCCTGGTCTTAATGGGGGTTCTGGGAAGGCTGGATGAGGGAGGGGGACACCCCACCCTGCACCCTGTTTCTCTCCTGGGCTCAGCCGCTCTGAGTCACCACTCTGGCAGTTGCTGGCCGGGAGCCAGGGCTGGGTGGGATGTGAGGGCGGCAGGCAGGCGGGCGGGAGGCCTACTTTAGCTTCTGGTTTCTTCACACCCACGAGGGCCCTTGGGTCTCAGAACACACACCCGGGCAACACCCAGTAAATCTGGACGCCAGGTCAGGGCTCCCCATGCCTTCTGGCTCCTGGGGTGTGTCTGGGCCATCGCCCACCTCTGGGAACCAGGAAGGAAGAAAAGCTGGCCTGTCTCCACCCACCAGGACCTGGGGAACCGGCACCCCATGGCCTAGGATGACAGTCCCACTGAATCTCTCCCCAAGATGCCAGAATCTACCAATCACCTCCATCCTCAGAACTCTATACCTGTTTGGGGGGAAAGACACACACACACACACACACACACACACGCACACACACACACAGTGATACTTTGCAGGCAGGCACCTATGAAAAGAGTCAAAAGTGCGTGGTGAGCCTGCCTTCCACCCCACACCAACAGGAAGCCGCATCTGGGGACATTATTTGTTGCCATGACTGTAGGAAGTGGCTCTAGTACCCAGTATAGGCAGATAGGATTGGGGCGGGGGGTCGGGGGGAGCCTGAAGAAAGAGAACCAGATTTCCTTGACAAACGTGAAGTCATTTTTAGCTTAAGCCATTTGGGGATTTTAGCCTGGCCATAAGACTTGCCCTTGAACAGGTCTCAGTAATCAGTGATCTCAAGGGAAGTGAGGGAATGTAAGAACCCAGGAAAAGCAGTCAGGAAACAATTGTTCAGCCCTAAAACAGTCCTAGTTCCTCCTGAACAATCTGATACAGGTCTGAGTTCTGCAGGAACTAAGCCCCCCTCCCCCAAGGTGAAGGACAGAATGATTTTGTTGACCCTCCTGACTTGAACCAACTAAAGCTTGGACTCTATTTTGTTTAGTCCCTCATTCCTGTCCGACTCTTTGTCACCCCATGGATTGTGTGTAGCTCAACAGGCTCCTCTGTCCATGGGGTTTTCAGGCAAGAATACTGGAGTGGGGTGCCATTTCCTTCTCCAGAGACTTTCCCCACCCTGGGATCGAACCCAAGTCTCCTGCATTAGCAGGCAGGTCCTTTAAAGCTGAGCCACCTGGGAAGCTTTGGCCCAATTCTATGCTATATTCTCCTCTGCTCAAGCCAGCTCCTGAATATGCATGTATCCTTAGCTTAAAACTTCCCCGATTTTGCTGGTCTTGGAGACATGGCTTTGGGAAAGCTCGCTGGTGTTCTTCAGTTCAGTTCAGTCGCTCAGTCGTGTCTGACTCTTTGTGACCCCATGAACCTCAGCATGCCAGGCCTCCCTATCCATCACCAACTCTCAGAGTTTACCCAAACTCATGTCCATTGAGTCAGTGATGCCATCCAACCATCTCATCCTCTGTTGTCCCCTTCTCCTCCTGCCCTCAATCTTTCCCAGCATCAAGGTCTTTTCAAATGAGTCAGCTGTTCGCATGAGGTGGCCAAAGTATTGGAGTTTCAGCTTCAACATCAGTCCTTCCAATGAACACCCAGGACTGACCTCCTTTTGGATGGACTGGTTGGATCTCCTTGCAGGCCAAGAGACTCTCAAGAGTCTTCTCCAACACCACAGGTAAAAAGCCTGGTGTTCTTACTTGCTGCCAAGTATTAAGTCGCTCCTCCCCGATCTTTGACTTGGTTGTGTCTTTCTTTTTTCTAAATATTTATTTGTTTGGTTGCGTCAGGTCTTAGGACCCCTGTTGCACATGTGAGGTCTTTCATTGCTGCGTACACTTCTCTACTTGCAGCTTCTCTCTAGCTGTGGTCCATGGGCTCCAGAGCGGGGCGGGGGGGGGGGGGGGGGGGGGGGTTGTTATTGGTTGTGACTCAGACTTAGTTGTCCTGCGGTATGTGGGATCTTATTCCCCCCTCAGAGGTGGAACCTGAGTCTCCTGCATTGGAAGGCGGATTCTTAACCACTGGACCACCAGGGAAATTCCTTGGTGGTCTCTGGCTTGATGCCCGACCAAGAAGTGAACCCAGTTTTCAGGTAACACTCGTGGATGGAAGCCAGGACTGCAACTCAGCATTCTAAGACGCACCAGGCAGCGCCCGATTGTTCCCAACAGGGAACAATCCAGCCTCAAAAGTCAAGAGTCAAGAAACTGGCACTTTTTTGCTATCTAGTAAAGACTACGTATTAGCAGGCAAGCTATCCAAACGCACTATGCCTCGGTTTCCACAATGTGAAATGAGGATAAGGCAAGAAATCTTTGTGATGACGACTCCAGAGGTGAAGTGCCTAAACTAGGAAGCAACAGCTGCTATGATGATTGTCATTCTTAAGACCTACAGATCTGGGCTTTTCCTGGTGGTTCAGTGGTTAAGAATTCACCTTGCAATGCAGGGGACTCAGGTTCGATCCCTGGTCAGGGCACTAAGACCCCACATACATCGGGGCAACTAAGCCTGTGCACAACTAAAGAGAAGACCGCAGGCCACCACTGGAGACACCTGAGCACTGCAGCGAGCAATCCCACACGCTGCAGTGACGGTCTCCCACGATGCACGGACGATCTCCCACGCTGCAGCCAAGACCCAACGCAGCCAAACACTTTTTTTTTAAAAAAGGCAAATGACTATTTAAAAAAAAAGAAACCTTAGTCTCCAAGTCTCTCATTGATCCGAGTTCAAATCTGAAATTTGTATAAGTGCTATCACTGCCCGTCTCAGAGTCATGGGAGGAGAGACAGATGCGCTGCTGGGGCACACAGCCTCAGTGAATGTGGGGGACACAGGGGACCGAGTGACTCTCGCTGAGCTCAGAAGTGTCTGAGCCTAGAAGGGACATCAGGGAACAAAAGACCACCTGGCTTCTGGGTACAACAGATGCCATGGCAACGGGGCAGGATGGGCTCTGCTCCAACAGGAGAGAAGGTTTGGGGGAAGAACCGTGCTGGCCTTGAGCACAGAGCAGGGAGCATGCCTGAGAACCCGGCCTATCTGATGGGTGGCTGGCAGGAGGGTGGGTCTCACTGAGGATCTTTCCCCAGCTTTCTAGAACGTATTGTTAGCTGCAAGGAGGAAAATGCACAAAGAACAGGGATACTAGGGTAATTCAGGACAATCAGAGGGAACCTGGGCCATTCAGAGGGTGGGCAGAAACTTTCCCAGAGCCGTGTGTGTGTGAGTGTGAGAGTGTGTGTGTGTGTAACCTGCTGGGCCCAGACTCAATCTCAACTCAGGGTGTTGAAAAGACCCATCCTGCCCGCCAGTCCACCAGGTCTGACCGGAAACCCAGGTCAAGCTTGGGACATGTGGCCCTGTGGGTGCACCCTGGCTCCAGCCTCCCAGCCTCCAGGGACAGGGCTGGCTTTAGTCACAGTATAACCACTGGGAGATTGGGCAACAAGTATGCCCCACCCACAGATGTCCGGAGAGTCGTGAGAACCGGGATAAGGGAGAGTGGCCGGGGACACAGAAGAATGCTCAGGCTGAAGACAAACGCATTAGTGCCTGCTGCCTGCAGAGTCCCCAGGGGCCCCCTCTTGCACACTCCGTCCTCCGTGGCCCCATCTCCCAAGCAGCAGCCCTAAGATGCACAGTAGAGCAAGGGAGGGGAAGTACCCCTCCCCTGGTGAAAAGGAAGGCTTTGGAGATTTTGGGGTGAGCCCCATCTCACAATCTCAGTTTCTCCCTCAGAGGGACTTTCCTGGTAGTCCAGTGGTTAGGGCTCCATGCTTCCACTGCAGGAGGCATAGATTCCTTCCCTGGTCAGGGAACTAGGATCCTGCAAACCCCCCAAAAAAGAAAAAGAACTGGTTTCATCCCCTCCCTTCTCGCCAAACAACAGGCGAGCACTTCTAAAATCCAAATATCTGTTTATAAGGTGATGTCCATGGGGCTTCCCTGGTAGCTCAGAAAGTAAAAGAATCTGCCTGCAATGCAGATCCAGGTTTGATCCCAGGGTCAGGAAGATCCCCTGGAGGAGAAAATGGCAACCCACTCCAGTATTCTTGCCTGGAAAATTTCATGGACAGAAGAGCCTGGTGGGCTATAGTCCATGGGATCCTAGCAAAGAGCCAGACACGACTAAGCGACTAACACTTCATAAAGGGGAGCCAGAAGGCAGCAGGGGATTATCTGAAGGTGGAAGCTGCACACAGCCTGGGGGTGGGTCGGTGGGGGGGAGAGCTCCACCCCCTGCCCCACGTTGAGCTTCCGAGAGGAGCGTCAGCCGGCAGGGTCCCGGCAGTGGGTAATTGCAGGCTTGTTTTGGCCTTCCCGGTGGCCTGAAGCCAGAACAAGGTTCATTCCGGAAGGGCGGGCCACAGCAGGGGCGGGGGCGGGGGCGGGGGGCGGGGGCGGGGGGGGGGCGGGGCGCGGGGTAGTGGTGGTGGGGAAGGTAGGAGGGGAAGGGGAGGAGGGAAGGGAGCTCAGATAGAAGCTGGTTGGGGCGGGGGGGGGGGGGGGGGGCGTGCTGCGGGGCTGGAGAGACGAGATACTGGGGCCAAGGGCCAGTCTCCTGTGTCCTGTGGCCTCCAACACGCACCTAACAGGGCTGGCAGCCTCTGATGGCCCTCCCTGTCCGCCCTCACCCTCAGGTCTAAACGCTGAAGCGGTGAGCCATTTCCTGTCCCAGACACCAGCAAGGGGCCCCACCCCCAGCCCGAAGCAGCCTTTCTAGTCTAACAGTGGTTTGGATTTGCTCAGTTAGTAATAATCATCAAAAACGTGAAACAACAACAAACACCCAAACTCAAACCCAGGGAATTCCCTGGTGGCCCAGTGAGTAGAGCTGCATGCTTCCATTGCAGGGAGCATGGGTTCGATGCCTGAACCCAGGTCAGGGAATTAAGATTCTCTAAGCTGCAAAGCACAACAAAACAACAACAACACACACACACAAAAACCACCCAAATACAACTTCATCCTCATCAAACCCCTGGGCCAAACATGCACAAATTGGCCCCCAGGGATATCTTCACCAAAAGAAGCAGGAGAAAAGATGGTACAGAATTACCCAGCAAGTGGGTGTGAAAAAGCTGAAGAAGGAAGCTGGTGGGTGAAGCCAGTGGGCGGCAAGCACAGGCCAGGAGAGGAAACACTGCCTGGTGGTGGGCGAGACCTGGACAGCGGATCTCACCGCCCTGAGCTCTCTTCCTTATCTGTGAACCAGAGATAAGTTGCTGGGTATATACAAGAAAAGTCCACCTAACCATCCACTCCGTCCTCCACCCCCAAATCTAGGAGAGAAAGAATAATGGGCTTTGTATTACTAGACATGTTTGCTTGGTGGCTCAACTCCCTCATCCATAAAATGGGGTTAGTGAAAGTGCCGACTTTAATTCTGACCCAAGTTTGGGGTAGGGTTTTGTGGTTGTTCAAGTGCATCCAACTCTGTGACCTAAGGACTGTAGCACACCAGACTTCCCTGTCCTTCACTATCTCCTGGAGTTTGTCCAAACTCTTGTCCATTGAATCAGTGATGCCATCCAACCATCTCATCCTGTCGGACCCTTCTCCTCCCACCAATCTTTCCCAGCATCAGTCTTTTCCAGTGAGTCGGCTCTTCACATCAGGTGGCCAAAGTATTGAAGCTTCAGCATCAGTCCTTCCAACAAATATTCAGGTGGCACAATTTAGCTAAGTGAATATGTATACCCAGCAAAGCACCTGGCTGGCAGTTAAGTATCAGTATACACTGTCTCTTCATAGAACAGGGCATGTTATCTGGTCTTTAACCGGAAGCCCCTGGGGTTGGATGCAGAGTCTCCGGGGGCTCTTCAGAGGCTCACAGAATCATCTGAGAATGCATCTCAGGTTAGCTCTGTAAACACGGTGGACTTTGCATGAAGCCTCAATGAACACAATGGCTAATTCCCCAACATATCTTCCCAGGGCTCCTAAGAAGAGCAGTGTTTCCAAGACCCTCAGCTCAGCTCACTGCCACTCTGGCCCCTCAGGACCACCTGGTGCTCTGGTCCAATGCTTGGGAGAAATCCTAAACTGAAGGAAACCGAGGCCCAGCCCACCTCGGGAATGGCTCAGGGGCTGCAGCCTCCAGCTCACCTAGTGAGGCAGTTAGAACCATGGTTGGCAAATACAGCTGCACTTCGGGATCACCTGGGTCCCCCGCCGGGCTAAGTCCAGCCCCAGAGCTCTCGGGATTTCTAACCATGCCCCATCCCCTGGGGGTACAACCCCCAGCCGCAGAGGGGAAAAGAAAGGCCCAAAGTGACTCCACTGAGGAGGGCAAGGTCTGCATTCGCCTCACCACTTCCTGAAACTTTCACAAACAAGACGAGGAACAAGAGAAAATGCAGTGCATTTGCTGACTTTGTCAATCCCCTTGCCCTGCTCCCCCCTTGCAGCCGGATCCCCAGGGAAGGGTTTAACAGGAAGCGCCTGGCGTCCGCGAGCCACAGAAGACCATTGTTCTCCAGCTGGTCCCCTCCCTCTTGTCCAGGAAGACCCTCCAGGGAGCCCCTTCAAAAAGGCCAGGCGCAGTGTCTCCAGACTGCAGGCCAGCCTGTCGAGAGAGCAAGCACCGGAAAAGGAAACCCGCCGGGCGCGGGCTGGGGCACAGCTGTCACCGCAGAGTCTTGGGGGGTTTCCGAGGAAGGGGGGGCTCAGGCTTACCCGCCCCCCGGGGGGGGGGCAACCCTCCCCCACAGCCCCCATCTGGAAGGCAGACGGCTTTGATCTCAAGCTTTTAGGTACAACTTAAGCTCCTGTCTCCCTCCACCCATTTCCCCCACCCCCAGTATCTCTGTGTTAGAAAGTTTCACACCCCACCCCTTCTCTGATTTCAGATCTCTCTTCCAGGCACTAGGCTAGGACTTTTTCTGATTAGCAGATTTGGATGGGGGGCCAGGGAGGGGGGAAGGTTCTGCTTTGGCGGGGCAGTCTGGATTTGGGGGTACAGAAGGAGGCAGAGAGCTGTGAGCAATTCCGTAGGAGACCCTGGGGGGCATGCAGGGTGAGGGCGAGCAGCTGACAACCAGATGTGGGTGGACAGGTTGAGGGGGAAATTAAATGGTGCCAGTCAGGTGGTGGGCAGAGAAGACAGGACCCCAGGGGGCCCCCCGGGAGCTGCCTAGGTATAGAAGGGAGGGTGGCGAGACTGTGAAGGCTGAGATAGCTTCTCAACTGTGAGTCAACAATGTGCTGGGGAGGGGATGCTGACCTGAAGCCAGTGGGGCCCGGAGGCTGGAAGGGAGAAAGAAAAGCACAGAGAGGGGAGGCGGAATGGAGGCCCAGGGGGAATTTCTGCTGGGAGAGACTGCAAGAAAGGGGCAGGCCGAGAGCTGGTACTGGGCCTGGACGTGCAAGTGGAGGGCCTTAGTCCCTAGGCTGAACTCTCCAGAACACAAATTTCGGGAGACCTTCCCCCAACACAGGTGGGCCGAACACCCCTCTAGGCTGAGCCTCAAAGCAAACAGATATGAAATGACCTAGGGAGAGTAACCCCGGACACGGATGGGAAAGGCCTGGGCCCCCCTGAACACAGGTGTGTGGATCTGAACTCCACTAGACATTACTGGTGGGGTGGGTGTGTGTCCTGGCTTCCCCTGGTCACCGGTGTGGGAGTCTGGGCTCCTCTAGGCAAACATGGCGGGGGGGAGGGTTTCAGTAGCCCGTAGGCCAAGGGCGAGTAGCTTGAGCCTCAAACTCTGGCAATCCCCATCCCCCTTCAGCTTTCGGTGCCATTTACCTGATTCCGAGCCGACCCCCAGCCCCAGGAGCCCTCAGCACGGCCTCCGCCTTCCCGCTCGGCTCCTAAGCCCCGCCCCTATATCCGCGGGGCGCTGGGATAAGGGGATGGCTCAGCGCCGACCTTGTGGGCGGAATCAGGGAGGGACGAGCTTGGGGGAGGGGCGGAACCGCCTGAGCCACCGACCGACACCGGGAGTTTAGGAAGCAGCCGGGTGCAGCGCGGAGGGGCGGGGCCCAGAGAGAAATAGAGAGTGCTTAATTTGCATGCCCCGCCCATGTACGTGATCGACACCCGGATAACCCCGCCCCCTGCCTTGGCTAAACCACTCACCCCGAGGACCCCGCCTAGGACTCAAAGTTCCAAGTGCCCGCCCGGAACCGCTGGCAATCTGGTCAAGGTCTGAGTCTTAACCGCCTGGGGCGGCTGGACCTCGCCCGTGCTCCAGGAACCGGCTAAACCGGTCTGGGAGCCGCTTCTGGGCTGGTCTTGACCTGTGGACAGGCCCCTTCCCAGCTCAGCGGAGTCCAGGGCTGAGGCTTGTGTTCCTTGGGTCCCACACAGTGGAGGAAGTAGAGGTGGGTGGGGGTGATAGCGAATCTCTAAGTGGGGGGAGGGGCACCACTAGAGCTATCCCCTACTTGCTCTCCCTCAGGGCAATCCTCTCTGGACGTTAGCTTCCCAGTGTGTGAAAAGTGGGCATTAAACGGACCGGCCTTAAAGCAAAGTAGGAAATGCATCATTCACTCACAAAAACCACTTAGCAAGCGCCTACTGGGTTCACCTCTGCCCTCATGGAGACCGCAAGCTAGGAGACAAAACCAAAAGCAAATGTAACATTGAAACTGTGATAAGTACTACGACCACCATCACCAATACGACTACAAAGTGGCTCGTGATCAGGATGGAAATTAACATAGGGGTCTTAGACCAAAATGGAGGGCAGAAGGAGAAATTCGGTGATTATTTGCCCTTGGGCTAAAATGAGTTAACTAGGTGAACAAGGAGGAGAAGCTGGCCTGGTGGCTTAGTGGGTAAAGAATCTGCCTGCAATGCAGGAGACCTGGGTTCGATGGCTGGGCGGGGCAGTTCTGGAGAAGGAGATGGCAAGCCACTCCAGTATTGCCTGGAGAATCCCATGGACAGAGGAGCCCGGTGGGCAGGCTACAGTCCACAGGGTTGCAAAGAGTCAGACACAACTGAGTAACTAAACCACCATAGGGAAGAGAAAAGAATCTTAGGCGATAACAGCATATACAAAGGTCCTGTGGCTGGGAAGATTGTGGAAACACAAGAAACAAAAATAGGTCAGTGTAGCCAGAGAATGACGCGAGATTAGCCAGGGATGGGCAGAAATCGAGAAGCATCTTTCAGTCTAGGAGTTTTGTCCTTCTTCAAGAAGCAGAATTTCCCTAATTCTGGGACAGGGGGCAAAGTGATTCAATGTTATTTAAATAACTTAAGGAATCCCTCAGGGTCTCTCCCTTTTCAGCTTGTCTAAGGACCTGCGTGCATGCTCAGTCGTGTCAGACTCTTTGCAACCCCATGGACTGTAGCCCGTGAGGCTCTTCTGTCCATGGAATTTTCCAGGCAAGAATACTGGAGTGGGTTGCCATTTCCTTCTCCAGCGGATATTCCTGATCCAGAGATCAAACCTCACATCTCTTACATCGCCTGCATTGACAGGCAGATTCTTACCACTGCCACCTGCCAAGGAGTACTCTAGGATAGTCTTCCTTTGGCAACAATGTCTTTAACCTTCTTAATCTTCCTTTGTAACAAAGAAAGCTGTCTGGAACCTCAAACTAGCTGTTTCAGCAGGGTCTTGTGATATTGTTTCATTTTCATTGTGACTTTTTAAACTGTTACCTTCCAGGCATCATATTGTTGTTTAGTTGTGTCAATTATAAATTGGCACTTTCCATGGGTGCTTGCCATCTACCTCTATAAGGATTAAATTGTGAACTACTGCAGCTGCTGACCTCCAACACCCCCTGAAGGAGTTTAGGGTGGAGAGCAGAAATAAGGCATTCTGTGCTGGGGGTTGTGGTGGGGGCTGGCAGGACAGGTCTTCAGACAGTTCGATATTCTCAGGAGCTGATTTTCTGAGCCTAACTCTTGAATCTCCCCATATCGAGAAAAGCACTAAAATGCTTCATGGTGATGACTAGTGGAAACTTCAGAAGACCAGGAAAAATCTACAAAAAAATTTTGCTTGATTGCATGTACTCCCCCTTTACCAAAATCATACCCATACTGTCCCTTTCCCCTACATCTTCGGAATTGTTTCTCAGAGCTATCTGAGATGCTGTCTCCTGGACTACAGTTCTCATTTTGCCCCAAATAAAACTTAACTTGAAACTCTCATGTTTTGCTTTCTTTTTTTTTAAAGTCGACAGTTCTTAACTCATGTCTGACTCTAGTGAGTGATTAACAAGTGAGTTAAAAGTTAGAAAAATACATATTACTTAAATAACAATACATTTGTTAAGCAGATGTGACAAAAATCCTGACCCTGAAATTTGGGAAATTCAATTATAAGGGCCATGGGAAGCCAGTGAGTAATGGGATAATAAGTATTAAGCCCTTAGCACCCCAGACAACCATATTGACTCATTCAGGCCTGGGCTAGGCATTTGTGGAAGTGACATTTGAATGGGGGCATGGATGCTAAACCTAACCTAAACATAAGGAGATGAGCAGTGCTTTGAGGAAGGCTGAGCAGGATGCAGGAGCAGAGTAGCACAGTGGGGTGTTATTGTTATTTTGGATCAAGTAGCCAAAGAAGGCTTCCCCAAAGAGTTGACATTTCAGCAGAAACCTAAAGAAAGTGAGGATGGACTTGTGCATATCTGGGAGAAGAGCATTGTAGGCATAAGGAACAGCAAGTGCAAAGGCCCTGGGGCTGGAATACACCTGTCCTGTTCTCCAAGCAGAAAGGATGTCAGTGTACCTGAAGCAGAGGAAAGCTGGGGGAGTCATATGATCCAGTTTGCATTTTATAAGATCAGTGCAGCTGCTGCATAAAATAGATTGTGGGGGTCAAGGGCAGGGTGGAAGCCACTGCCCGATCCCAAGTGAGAGGTGGGATCCCAGCTCAAGCAGGGTGGGAGCCATGAGGTCGGGAAAAGCTTAGAATGAGTGGGATGGGAAGTCTAGTTGACAGCACCTGATGGAAGGAGAAAAAGGAAGTCAAGAAAGATTCCTCCTCAGTTGAACTGCTGGCAGTAACAGCAAGAATCCTCTTTAGTTCCTGTTAGGTTTGGAATACCTTAGACCCTCAAGGGGAGACAGAGAGAGAGGGTTTGGCCAGACAAGTCTGGAGGCTGGGGAGGGGAAGTCCAGGGTGGAAAGTGACATTTGGGATTCAGTATAGAGGTGGGCTTCCCTGGTGGCTCAGACAGTAAAGAATCCGCCTGCAATGTAGGAGACCCAGGTTCAACCCCTAGATGGGTCAGGAAAATCCCCTGGAGAAGGGAATGGTAACCCATTCCAGTATTCTTGCCTGGAGAATTCCCTGGACAGAGGAGCCTGGTGGGCTACAGTCCATGGGATTACAGTCAAACACGACTGAGCGACTAACACACAGACACACAGACACACACAGAGTTGGCAGTTAGGGCCTGAAGACTGAATAAGCCTGAGGCTTCCCTGGTGGTTCAGTGGCTAAAGAGTCCAGCTTCCAGTGCAGGGGGCCAGGGTTCCACCTAGGTCAGGAAACTAGATCCCACATACCACAATTAAGACCCAGAACAACCAAATGAATGAATATTTTTTAACAAGAAAAAAGACTGAAGGAGCCTATCTAAGGTTGACTATAAATAAAGACCAGTGCAGGGCCTGAGGCAGGAACTGTTGGTGAGGTGGGGAGTAAACCAGGACTGTGAGTGTGGGGGCTAGGAGGAAGAAAGAATTAACCCTGTCAGACCTTTAGTGTTCACATTGGCAGAGGGAGCCATTCCTCCAGCTCCCTGGGCTAAGCACAGCGTCTGTACCCACTCTCCCATACATCATACTTGTATTGCTGCACGTGCTTTTAATTTTTTTCTCAAAACAAACTTTTTATTGAAGCATAGTTGATTTACCATGTTACGTTAGTTCAGGTGTACAGCAAAATAATGCAGATATACAGATAAATACTATTTTTCAAATTCTTTTCCATTATAGGTTATTACAGATATTGAATATAGTTTCCTGTGCTATACAGTAGGTCCTTGTTGTTTCTCTATTTTATATATAGTAGTATCTGCCGTATATGCTTTTATTTATTTTTTAAATTTATTTTACGTGTTTATCTGGCTGCGTCCGATCTTGGCTGTGGCATGCCGGATCCTCATTGCTTCACGCGTGATCTTTCGTTGTGGCACTTGGCCTCTCTAGTTGTGGCTTTCGGGCTTAGTTGCTCTGGGGCATGTGGGATCTTAGTTCCCCAACAAGGGATGGAACCCATGTCCCCAGTGTTGCAAGGCAGATTCTTAACCACTGGACCATCAAGGAAGTCCTTGTATGTGCTTTTATTTTAAAATTTTATGATGGGTCTTACTTGAGGAATGCAGGCTTCTGTCTCGTTGAAGAGTGCAAGCTCAGTTGGTCTGAGGCATGTGGGATACTAGTTCTCCGGCCAGCGATTGAACCCATGTCCCCTGCATTGGAAGACAGACTCTCAACCACAGGACCACCAGGGAAGTCCCCTTGTATGTGCTTTGAAATGAACTGTTGCCATTCCAGCCTCTAACAATAATAAAGTATTAACAATAAATAATTATAATTAGCCTCTAACAATAATAAATCATAAAGCGGCATACTTGGCATGCCAGGCACTTTACTAAGCACTTTATGTATACTATCTCACTTAACTGTCATAATAAACCCAAGAGATAGGGACTATTATTGTCCATTATTTACAGTCAGGGAAACTGAGGCCCAGAGAGATTAAGTGACTTGCCCAAAGCTGCACAGCAAGTACAACTGGTCATCTGGCCCTGGGATCTGTCCTCACCCTGCAACTTCCACACCAGGGCTCTGTCACTCACCATGTCAGTTCTGAGTTATCTTCACCCCACCCCCCACTCCCCAGGAGATCTCTCAGGCTGAGGCCTTTCATCCTCTAGGGAGGGAGAAGTGGACAGTCCACATTCTGCCAGACCAGTCCAGTAGGATGGGCATGTAGGTTGCTTTTTTAATTTGTGCCCACTTTGGACAACACTGTAGCGAACACTCTTCTGGAGCCTCTTTCTGCAGGTCTGAGGTTCCCTGGGGTATCCGCTGGTGATACTTTTAGTTTTCACAGCTGTGGTCCAATCGATCACTGCCAGAGGCTTTGTCCCAATAACCCAAGGCCATGTAATGGCCTGGACACCAAAGTCGATTGTTGTGACAAAATTTTCAATTTTGTCTATTCTTATGGGGCATGAATACACATTCCTTACAGGGAGGCCTGGCCAGCTGCAGTCCTTGAGGTTGAAAGGAATCAGACAGGACTAGGTGACTGAACAACAATTCTTATGGTGAAAGAGGGCTTCCCAGGTGGTTCAGTGGGGAGAATCCTCCTGCCAAGGAAAAGACCAGCAGATCCCTGGGTGGGGAAGACCCCTTGGAGGAAATGGTAATCCACTCTGGTATTCTTGCCTGGGAAATCCCATGGACAGAGGAGCCTGGAGGGTTACAGTCCATGGGGTCGAAAAGACACGACTTACAGTCTAAACTCATTGGAAAAGACTCTGATGCTGGGAGGGATTGGGGACAGGAGGAGAAGGGGACGACAGAGGATGAGATGACTGGATGGCATCACTGACTCGATGGACGTTGAGTCTGAGTGAACTCCGGGAGTTGGTGATGGACAGGGAGGCCTGGCGTGCTGCGATTCATGGGGTCGCAAAGAGTCGAACACGACTGAGCGACTGAACTGAACAGTCTAAACAACAATAAATGGGTGAAATGGGGTCTTAGGAAGGGGAACGTATTAAGGGGATGTATGTGTGTAGGGGGGTGTTCGTCCTATCTCCCACGGCATCGTCTCCAGCCCTCAGCCCCCGCGACCGGGCGCCGGAAACCCCTAAGCGGCCCGGGCGGGGGCGGGGGTCGGCCTAGCAGCTTCCCGCGGAAGGAAGCACCAGGCGGTTCCTGCGACAGGATGCGCGGCGATGCCCCCTCCCCAGTCGCCGGGGACTTCCCGGGCCGGGCCAGGTTCGCGAGGGAGTTGCTCCCACGAGGACGCACTGAGCTACCGCCAGTAGTGTGGGGTTCCAGTCTCCCCCGCTACATCCCTTTGGGGAGTTGTGGGTCGGTTCCCCCGAGTGGGCGGCAACTGAAGTCTCATTTCCCGGGAGGGAAGGCTGCGGAGGAGGCGAGGTTCCCTTGGGGTGAAGGGTGGGAGGTGGGGTTAGGAGGGAGGAGGCTGATGGACACAGGGAAGGGGGGTGCGGTGGGTGAACGAGCCTGGAGGGGAGCCAGGGGCGGGCGTTCTGGGGCAGGGCCGCCCCTCCACCTCGCCCTCCTCCTCCTCCCCTCCGACCTCGGGGTCAGGTCCCCCGGGTCTCAGGAAGCCCGCAGTGGCGGGGCCGGCCGTCTGGAGGCGGGGCGGGAGCTTTCCCGGCGCCTGCCCCCGCCTTCACTCCCCGCACCTGCGGCTCCTTTGTCCTCCCCACAGCCCCCGCCCCCACCCCCTGGGGCAACCCCGACTGTCACTCTCCTGAACTGGCGTTGGGGAAATTGTCAGGGTTTTCTCTCGGGGTGGCGAACCTGGGGATGGGGTGGGGCCAAAGTCAACGAGTGCTCCCGCGGGTATTTCTAAACCCACAGTCTCGAAGGGAAGTTGCTGGGGCCCATTCCGCGTATGAGGAAACTGAGGCTGGAAGCTCAGGTCCTTGCCTGAACCACACAGTTACGCTGCCCGAGACTGGAACTGGGCGTAAAGGGCGCTCCAAAGCTCACCAGTCCAGCCCCACCCCAATCCTGGGAACCCTGCCGATTCAGTTAATCAAGTGGGGGGAGGGTAGCTATCCTTCCATTCTCCAAAGGAGGCCTGATACCCAAGTCGGCTAGGGTCACTGTACCCAGCAGTATCCCCCAAACATCTGAACTCGGAAAGCCTTCTCACCCAGAGTTGTAGGGAGGGGGTGTGTGTCCAAGATCCCGCCAAACGTGCGACGTTTAAGAAAAGGTCGGAGCGCCAGGCGCCCAGCACGAAAGCGCTCTGGCAAAGAAAAGGGGTCGGCCCCTTCCCGCCCACTCTGCCCACGTGGTAGCGGTCAGACCGGTTTCTGGGGCCCCAGCAAGCCGCCGCCAGCTCTTGACCCTTTAACCCTGCCCCTCCCCCACCAGGGAAGAAAACCAGACAGGCTGCACAGACTTTGTATACAATTGGTCTTTATTTTCCTATCTGGCGATTCTAGCAAAAAGGCCAGATAGAGGGAGTTACCAGAATCCACCAGTAAAGGCAAACAGAAACCCAAAATGCCCTGGCGAGAGAGAATCTCCCGCCTCCCCCAAACTGGCCAGTCTCGCCCGCCACTGATCCCAGCTCAGCCCTACAGCGCTACCCCCATTTTTGTGATTCAGACCAGGAACGTCCGGGTTGATCGTTTCTGTGGGTCAAGCTTGAGACGGTGAACAATATTCCCACCTCTAACGCACCACATGAGAAAAAATTTTAAAATGAAATTAGATCAGCCCTCTACCTCCGGAGGCGTAGGGGCTTCGGGCAATAACCCGCAGAAAGGCGCAGTGACTCAGGCCGCCCTCCTCCCATTCCCCAGGGCGGTCCACACCCCAGGTCCTCCTCCCGGCCCCCACCCACGCACGGCAGCAGGAAGCTCCCCACGTCTGCCCCATGACGCAACGATGACCGCTTGCACAAGTATGTCACTGGAGGGGGAAGGGGAGTGCCTGGAATTCTCTGAAGTTAGAAACGCAAACACCGACGATTGAAAAACCTTATTGAAAGGGCAGCATAGCCCCCAGTTTAAAAAAAAAAGTCCGACCCTGAGGAGTTTCAAGAACCAAGCCTCCCTTCTCCCAGTTCCAGGAGTCGGTGAGGTTCACCTCCCAGTCCGTTAAAACAGCACCGATGGGAACAGCAGGTCTGGGGGGAAGGCGCCCGCGCCTCCGGCTCGGGCTCCTCGGCGTCGCCGCTCCACACAGGTAGCGACGGCTCCCCGGGGGCAGAGTCCCTCTCGGGGCCTCTGGGCAGCCCGGGCGACTGCTCCTCTCCACGGCTTTCGCGAGCGCTCCCCCGGGGGTGGGCCTCGCCTCGGGTCTGCGTACTCTGGCCGACGGTTCGGCGCTCTGGGCTCCGGTAGCGCCGCCCTGGAACCCTCAGAAGGCCACCACGGCCCGCACCAGGACGTTGAGCATGTTGTCGGCCGGGCGGCAAGCCGGCTTCGCCTCGCACGCCGGGGACGCCGTCGGAGGGCTGGCAACAGGACTGCAGTTCAGGAGGCCGGAGAAGCGCCTCTGCAGGACGCGCGCCAGGTTGGGGAAGGCGCCCTCCGCTTGCGCCGGAGCGGGCTGCAGGCGATCAAGGACCTCCGAAGACGCCCCTTCCTCCTCCTCCTCTTCTTCTAAGCGGGCTTTCTTGCTCGGGACCAGAGCGGCGTCCGCACCATCGCTAAGGCTGCTGCTCCGCCGCTTGCGGCTGATTTTGGCGGGGAGCTGGACACAGCGGGCAGGGCTCTCCTTGGCTCTCGGTGCCTCCTGGGTGTCCATGGGTTCCGGAGAGGGCTGCTCGCCGTTGCCGGTCGCTGCCTTGGCTGCGGCTTCCGCTTCCCGAGGAGGGTGCAGGCGAGGATCAGGGGAGCGGACAGCCGGCAAGGGCACCTCGGGTTCCTGGGCTTCCACCTTGGCCGAGAGGTAGAGCTCCCGGGCGCTGCGCATGACCAGCGACAGCTGCAGGCTCCGGTGCAGCCGCAAGCCACCGCGCTGCATGCGTGAATGGTACATCTTCCACACCGACAGGGTCATGATCCGTTGCGCCTCCTTCTGCACTTCCATAGCTGCTCGAGGGCGAGGGCGGCAGGGACTCCCGGCTGGGAACGGCAGGTGGCAGGTGCACTTCGGACAACGCGCTCGTTCACGCCACTCTCAGCAGGACAAGCCACGCGGAGACACTGCCAGGACGCTCTGCCCGGGCGCCCGCCACCCGGGCCCTTTTGTACCAGGAGTGAAGTCACCGAGACGCCCCGCCCAATCAGAGAGCCGCATCCGGGCTTTCCGCGACGCCTCGCCGAGAGACTCCTTAAAGCGACAGAGTGGGATTTACTGAGAGAAAAGGGACCCGAACTCCTGTGAGGAGAAGCGTCCCCCAGTCCAAGCTGAACTCTCGGGGTGGTCTGCTTTTTCCGGGCCCCTCACTGAACCCGCGCGCAGGCCGCGGGGGGCGGGGGGCGAGGGCCGTGGGTGGTGCTCAGGGCCCACCCACCGGTTGTGTCTGGAGACCCCAGCGGGTCCTAGGCTGCACCTTCGCACCTGAGAAAACTTGAGTTCCAAACGGTAGATCCCCGGTGGAAACTGTCTACCATCCACCAGGAGCCTAATTAACGTGTTTTTAAAAAATCAACAATGGTGCTAACAATTATTAAGCACTTGCTAAGTGCCAGGCGCTAAAGGCTTTCCTATCATAAACATCTCATTGATCTCTCTCTTCCACTCGTAGAGTAGTTGTATCTTACTTCTTTAGGCGAGTGACTCGTCCAATATTTGCTAAACGAATACTTGAGCCACTGCGGTGAAAGGGGACCAGTGGAGTCTCCAGCACTCTTGTCTTGCCAGCCTCCGCCCACCCTCCTCACTCCCCTTGTTTGGAGGCGGTAAGAAGGCGGGACACACCGCCTGGGTCTAGGGCAAAGTTGTCCACTTCACGGGAGGTGGATGTCTGCAGACAAGAGCGCAGCCTAAGCTACAGTCTCTGTGCTCCGCATCCAACATCCCTCTCAGTTTCCCTCCTCGCGAAATCCACCGTGGGCGTCCATGCCCTAAGGCGGAGGACCCGGCAGCAACACAGGACGAGTGAACACGTGGCTGTGGCCCCCTAAACGACGCAGCCGAGCTCCGCCTCTGCTCCCGGGGAGGCGGAGTTGGATTAGGACTTGGAAACAGAGATAGAGCAGATAGATAGAAAACATCAGCCCCACCTTCTGCTACGCACTAAGATTGCAAGAAATATTATTTCCAGTTCCTGAAAAACCGCGAAATTGTTCGAACAGCTCCCTTCATTCGTAGTGCGGGCTCTTTAAGGGCAAGCTCCCCCGCCCCCTCCACACCGGTGCGCGAACCTTCCCGCCACTCTATCAGCCATACTTCCACAACTAAATTTGGAAGTAGTGACGTAGGGCAAGCTCGAGCCGCTTCCGGATGCCCTTATAAAGACAAGGGCCGGGATCGCTGTACGTGACCGTAGCCGGCCTCTTCCGGATGAGCGGGGGTGGTGCCTTAGCCTCCCTGCACGCCCCACACCCCGCAGCCCCCCCGCCCCGCTCTCCCTCTACCGGCAGCTAGAGCTGGCTGGAGCCCCCGGTTTCCGGAGCCGCGTCCAGCGAGGTCGGCGCAGAGTAAGAGGAAAGTTTCGCTTCCTTCCCTCCGGAGGCCAGAAAGGTGTGGCACCTTTCCGGGAAAGCCCCCTGCCGGTGGGCTCACTTTGAAGCCATCTCCCAGAGACCTACACAAAGACCTTGCCAACACAAGCAGCTACTCCCTAAGGACCTAAGGGTCACTACATTCCTGTCCTCGCCACCCCTCCTATGGAAACTCCCAGACCCCTTTTCATGTATTTCGGCACCTCCACCAAACACTGATCTCATGCACCTTTGGAGCATGCTCAGATCCTCCACACCCAACCCCGGCACAGGGAAACTCAGCAAGAATTCTCTCGCCTAGAAAACTCCCCAAACTATCTCCATTCAGCGATCCTTCCACATATTATGGCAACCTACTGAGGACGCCCCCATTTTTTGTCCCTTCCCTCCACGAAACTTCACAACGACATCTCCAGCTTAGATGCTCTCCCTGACGCACAACAGGGGCAACCCTCCAGGGACTTCTTCAGACGTCCGCTCCAGAAATCCGGACCCTACACAGGGGACAACTGCTTCCCTCCTATAAAAAACTGATTTTCCCGGCGACCCCACACAGAAGGGCTGTGTCACATAGGCGGCAATCCTATGAGTCCCTCGCCAGACTTTCCCGGCCCTGCCTCACACGCAGAGGACTTCCCCGCAGATCATTCTCAGAGCCACCACCACACCCGTTCCGGCGACCCCAAGGGTCACACCGAGAAAGACCTCACCACCCCCACCCCCACTCCCCGAAGCTTCTCTAGGGCCCCTGCTCAGGGCCAACCCGCCCCAGGGCAATCTCGAGGCTTCCCTCCTCTGCAGGAAAAAAGAGGAGGGGAAGAGTCTCCGCAGAACCTCACAGAGAATGCCCGCACTTCGCCTGCCCCAAAACCTGCCACTCCGACCCTGGCCTGGGACCATCTCGCATCTCCTAGGACAGGGTCTGGGTGCAGGCTCAAGGAGTCCATAACGATGGCCCACAAATGAATGAGCCCCTTCCCCAGCCATCATCTCGCCTGTTTTGAAGGAGACATTATGTACATTGCTCGGAAGGGAAAAGTGAGGTTGCGCAGCAAAAATCCGAGGGGCTGGGTCTCGAACCGATGGATTCGGAGCTCTTGGGTCGAACCCAGCCAGATAGAACTGGGACACTGCTGGGGACCGGGAGCGAAGGGGCGGTCCGTGCAGACAGGAAACCGTCTCTGCCCACAAGCAAGATGACAGAAGAGAGAGCGGATGTTTCCGCACTTCGGGCCGAGGGCCACTCTTTCTCCCCTGGCGGCCCCGCTCTCGATGGTGGCACGGGCCACGTGACGGGGGGCGGGGTGACGGCGCGTCCCGCACCTCTTGGAGGGAATTAGCTTCCAAAGCCGAGAAGGGAGGGGATTCGGCCTCGGGCGGGTGGGGGGCGTGACATGTCTCTCGAAGATCCTTTTTTTGTAGTCCGAGGGTGAGTGACAGCGATGCGGGAGGACACGGGGTATTGTGTCCCCTTGTCAACCAGTGCCCGCGTGCCAGCCGGTGCATGTCAGGCATTCTGGGCACCGCCGTCGGGATCGCCCCGTGGCCATGTGGGAGGGGTCCGCAGGGGTATATGAGGGTCTCCTGAGCTCCCAACCTGTTTGGGGGCGTAATGGTGGGCCGAAGGACCGCCTGCTCCCCACCCCGCCAGCCGCGCCCGCTGTGCCCCTGCCCGCAGCGAGGTGCAGAAGGCGGTGAACACGGCCCGCGGGCTGTACCAGCGGTGGTGCGAGCTCCTGCAGGAGAGCGCGGTGGTCGGACGCGAGGAGCTGGACTGGACGACCAACGAGCTGCGGAACGGCCTGCGCAGCATCGAGTGGGACCTCGAAGACCTGGAGGAAACCATTGATATCCTGGGGGGTGGGGTGGCAGGGGAGAGTCCATTGCAGGGGCAGGGGGCGCTGAGAGCCAGCACTTGGAGGAGGCTGCACACCTAGGAGGTGTTGAGGACTTTGAGGCATAGGAGGGCGCACGTTCTGTTGGGCTCTGGCCTTGACTCTTGACTCGCCGCATACGCATAGTGGAAGCCAACCCCGGCAAGTTCAAGCTCCCAGCCGGAGACCTGCAGGAAAGAAAGGTGTTTGTGCAGAGGATGCGGGAATCAGTGCAGGTGAAGAGTGTTTCCGATGGGGTGAGGAGGGTTAGGGCGTCTTTTACTCTCTGATGCTGTCCTTATCTGTAGGAAATGAAGGACCATATGGTCAGCCCGGCAGCCGTAGCCTTCATGGAGAGGAATAACAGGGAGGTAAGGCGTTCCAACCTAGTGCCCTCACACCCTGTGTCTCAGTGTGGTCCTCTGAGTGCAAGCCTGGCCCCTCCGTGCATTCGCCTGTCTCCTGGGGACCCGTGTGTCTGTCCCTCCGCGTCGGTCCTCATCTTCGTGCCCAGTGGTGTCCATGCTGTCCACCTGCCTGCTCTTTCTGGATGAGCACAACTGATTTCTCTCTGTGTGTATAATCCTTCTGCCATCTCCTGTGGGTCTATACAGGTCTTCTGTGTGTATGGCAGCCTGTCTCCTTTTCTTGCTCTCTGTGTTATTATTTCCAGGATATGTGTTTACCTTTTTTTTCTCCTTTTTTTGGGCTGTGCCCAGCAGCACATGGGATCTTAGTTTGCCCAACCAACCAGGGGTCGAACCCTTGCCCCTGTGGCCCCTTCATTGGGAGCTTGGAGGTGGACTGGACCTCCAGGAAACCACTGGACCACCAGGAAAATCCCTGTGCTTTTTTTTTTTTTAATCTGTGTAGGCACTTGACCTCTCTGAACCTTGGAGGTGGACTGGACCTCCAGGGAACCACTGGACCACCAGGAAGATCCCTGTGCTTTTTTTTTTTTTTTAATCTGTGTAGGTACTTGACCTCTCTGAACCTGGCCCCTGAGTGGATCTCTGTCGGCCTTGGGTAGATCCACTATTTCCCTTTAGTGTGTGCACCCACTCCTGCCTTTTCTGTGCATTCTCTCTGCTGCCTCTGTGTGCACCTTTCCCTCTGTGTTGAGTGTTCCTTCTTTGCATGTTGTGTAACAGCAGCCTCACTCAATATGCCTACATGGGATCTGGAAGGGTGAGGGGCTGAAGCCTGCAGCAGCTTGGGGTCCTATGACAGGATCCATGTACCTTCCAGGTGTGCTGTTTTGGGGATTAATGTTCCAATTCTTTGTATTTATTTGTTTGGCTGCATCAGGCCTTAGTTCCCCCACTGCATGTGGGATATTTTTTAAATTAATTTTTGACTGTGCTGTGTCTTTGCCACTGCACAGGGTTTTCTCTAGTTGCAGTGACTACTCTCTGGTTGTGATGGGGCCAAACCTTGAGGGCTTCAGTAGTTGCAACATGTGGGCTCAGTAGCGAAGTTCAAGGGCTCTAGAGCACAGGCCCAGTAGTTGTGGCACATGGGCTTGCTTGCTCCGTGGCATGTGGGAATCTTCCCAGACCAGGGATTGAACTCATGTCTCCTGCATTGGCAGGCGGATTCTCTACCACGGAGCCATCAAGGAAGCTCTGACATGTGGGATTTTAGTTCTCCAACCAGGGATTGAACCCATGCCCCCGAATTGGAAGGCAGATTCTTAACCATTAGACCACCAGGGAAGCCCCTTAAGTTCAGATTCTTAAATACCTGTGTTTATAGGTTTATAAGCATGCCAGGATTAATTTATTAAATTAAAACAGGGTTTATAACCCTCCCCATTTTACAGATGAGGAAACTGAGGTACAGGAAAGTCAAGTGGTATGGTCTTGGGGTCACCTTGCTAGTAAATGATGGCCCTGAGGACCCAGGCCATTCTACTCCTGAGACTGCCTTCCTGAGTAGGCACCATCTAGATTTACCACAAACCTTGTCAGTCTCTGCCGGGAGTGGGCGACCCTCCCTGAGCCTGCTGTATGGGTCCCTACAGATGCTGACAGGCAAGCCGGCCACCCTGAAGTCCTCCAGCGTCTTGCTGGACGCCAGTGTGGTCTCAACCACCTCTTGCTACATTGAAGAGCAGCAGGCCACACAGCAGGTGCGTGCAGGCGGCTGGCAGCCCCAGGCTGGAGGAGACTGTGGACAGCTCAGGGCTCCCTGCCAACCTCGGTTCCCACCCCTCCACCCTGCAGCTGATCCTGGACCAGCAGGATCAACAGCTGGAAATGGTGTCTGGGAGCATCTCAGTTCTGAAACACATGTCCGGCCGAGTTGGGGAGGAGCTGGACGAGCAGGGCATGTGAGACTGGGACCCCAGGGGTGGGCCAGGAGCCCATGGCCGGCTGCTCTGGTGTGCACAGAGCCTCCAGGGGCTGATGCCTTCCTGGTCTTGGCAGTATGCTGGACGCCTTTGCTCAGGAGATGGACCACACCCAGTCCCGGATGGATGGGGTCCTTAGGAAGATGGCCAAAATATCCCACATGACCAGTGGTGAGTCCCCTGGGGTGGGGGAGTTGGGGGGGTGCTGCCTCCCCTCTGTGAACTCTGACCCTCTTGCCCCCAGACCGCCGACAGTGGTGTGCCATTGCGGTGCTGCTGGGAGTGCTTCTCCTGGTCCTCGTCCTCTTCTTCTCTCTCTGATCCCAGTCCTCCCCAGGGGGTGGCCCCTCCAGCTGCAGGGAGCTGGCAGGGCCCTGCCCCCTGGGAGGACAGGGAGGTCATGCCGGGGGAACTGTCCCAAGGCTCTCATCTAGAGAGGACCCTCAGGGCCCTGGGCTGGAGCCCCTACCACCAGTCTGGTCTTAAGTGCACTTAGTGGGTGGTGGAGGAGGGGGACCTCAGAAACACCCCTCCCCATCTCTACTCCCCAAAGCCATTGCTTTGCCCCTGTGCCTTCTACATGTGCCAACTTGGAAATAAAATCCTACCTTTATTATATGTTTGTATCATATGATATGGTGATCTGAACTGGTGGCTGCCCCTGAATGGGAACTCCTATTCTAAGACGCCTGCTTGCACACCCTGGGGCCAACTGTGCATGCGTGCCCATTTGTGTTAGGGATTTCAACGGTCGACATTCAGTGCAGAAAAGACTATTCTGGTGTATTTCTCAGATTTCACGATGGATTATTTTATTACCATCAAAAAAATCCAACCACTGATTTTTCCTTGAGTTTTTGAACTTCAGCCTAAACATCTTTTGCTTGTTCCGTGTCTCCAGTAGGTGAATCCCTTAGCTGGGGAGCTAAGCTGTGACTTCTGAGGGACCTCTCAGTACCACGGGGCTCCTGTGTACACCAGGTCACTTCCATCCTTTTGTGATGCATTATTCTAATAAGGTGTGAGTGTGTGCTCAGTCGTGTCTGACTTTTTGTGACCCCATGGACTGTAGCCCTTCAGGCTCCTCTGTCCGTGGGATTTCCCAGGCAAGAATACTGGAGTGCATCGCCATTTCATTCTCCAGGGGATCTTCCAGACCCAGGGGTCAAACCTGTGTCTCCTGCATTGCAGGCGGATTCTTTACTGCTACCTGGGAAGCCCACTACAAGGGGGCATTTGTAGATTTAAGGACTTTGTTGTAGAGCCTACCTGAGTCAGGAATGATCCCTATAAGCTGGGCAAACTTGTAAGTGAATCTTCACTTACTGTCGTAGATGTTTCCATCCTGAGCATTATGTCATCTGACAGAACCACCCTTGTATGTTTGATACTTTGTTAAGTGTTGTGTGTTACAAGGCTGTCTGTCATCCCATTCAGCCCCAAAGGCTGATTTGTCAAGAAGAACCAAATATGTACATTCTTTTTTTTTTTTGGCTGTGCCAAGCAGCTGCAGGATCTTAGTTCCCCGACTAGAGACTGAATCCAGGCCCCCTCCAGTGGAAGTGCAGAATCTTAACCACTGGACCACCGGGAAAGCAGGGAAGTCCCCCTCTCTTTTTTTTTTTCTTAATATATGCATTTTATTGAAGTATAGTTGACTTGTTTTTCCCTTTTTGATAGTTGTTTGTAGTGCAAAACCACCACCGCTGATGTTACGGCTCAGGTTGTCTCGATCCATTCTCTGCTTGGTTCTCAATCTTCCTGGGCTTAAAAGATGTGCTTCTGGGGGTCTGACACCACCTTGCTGGGACTGCTTACATGTTCAGACAGGGCTTTCTGTTCCTTAAGGTGACTTTGGACCAGAGTCACCTCAGGATTTTTGTTGGTGACGCTGTTGGCTCCCCCAAACCCTGCTTTCTGTTGGCTGAAGCTAGGCTTCAGGACTCCAGAGGGGGCTGGCCTTACTGAAACATGCCCAGGTGATCCTGTGAATTGTCACCCTCAGTGATCTTCCCTATGGAAGTCTCATGGGGTGGTCGGACCTGGACTGGGCGGAGATGAAACCTGGCTACCTCCCCAGCATGGGTATCTTGATTTGACCGGTTCTCTTAGGATCAGTCAAGTTCTCCCACACTGCTTGAGACATCTCTGAATCCACGGGCCCCTAAGGTATGTTTTGTCTTTTGTTTCAGTTGATAGAATTTTCTTCTGTTCATATCCTCAGGATATGAAGATTTATATCCTCTTTAAAGCCATCCTGACTTATACATACATACATATATATATTTTTTTTTTTTTTTCCTTCCTGCACCATGCAGCATGTGGGATCTTAGTTCCCTTCAATCAGGGATCACCGAGCCTATGCCCCTCTGCACTGGGAGCAGTCTTCCCTTCTGGACACCAGGGAAGCCCCCCATGTTCCTCTGAATGCACTGGTTCAGGATGGGGTGAGGGGTGTGGATGCAGGTTCAGGACTTGTCTGGGGCTGGGGGTGTCAAATACCATGGGAGGGCAACAGGTGAGGGTGTCAGTAATCAGCTGATGGAGCTGTTGCCCTTCCAGCTTTGGAGGGGATCCTAGGGGACCCCAGAGCAGGATTTAGGGCTTACGCCTGTGAGGCAACAACCTGGGGTAACCTATTGGCTGCCTGAATCTGAAGTGTTTCCCCATTTAAAAAATGGGGTTCCCCCTCAAGCTGATTGGAGGAAATGGCACCCCACTCCAGTATTCCTGCCTTGGATGGAGGAGCCTGGAGGGTTACAGTCCATGGGGTTTCAGAGTTGGACACAACCGAGCAACTAAACTCAAGTGACAGTAAGGCACGTTTGGCATGGCTATCCTGAGGGCCCCCACCCCCACTGTGTCAGTGTGACCCCCTGGCGTAGGGAGTGTGGAAGGAGGGTGGCTCTGGCGTGCAGCGAGCGTCCCTTCCGGGACCCACCACCCCACGCCCGCAGTGAGCAGCTGGCAGCAGGGCTGTTACAAAGGCGTTTAGTTTATTCTCCTCATCAGTATCACTGATATTCTCACGGTTCACATTTCCCAGTGCGGCTCCTCTTCTTACAGTAGTTAATGTGCAATCTCACTTACGGGCCCGGGGGTGGGGAGGGGCTCAGCCCAGGGTGGGGAGGGTGTTGGCACTCCACGCAGACAGACTGTCCTGCGTGAAAGAGGCGAGGGTGAGTGGGCGGCCGGCGGGGAGGGAGGTGGCCCCCCGCCACAGTCTTTTTTGCGTTGGTCGGTGGTTCCCCATGTTCCTTTCTGGCTGCCCGGGCTTGGGGGTCCATGCAGCGCAGCGCAGGGCAGGGTGGGCTCGGGTGGAGGGGGCAGGGAAGGCAAGAAGGAAAAGCAGCAGGCCACCCAGGAGCAGGGAGCAGGAAGCAGGGCGGGAGGGCGCAGGGGTGGCTCCCGGGGTAAGGCACAACCCTGTCTTTGGCTCTCCTGGTGAGGAGTTTCCTCCCCTGCACCCCTGCCCAGCCCCACTCCCCAACCCTCCCCAGACCACCAGGGGGGCGCCTCCTGGGGTCCCTGAAACAAGAGGGCTCTGCTACCCAGCCCAGTGCTGCAGGGGATCAAGAAAAAAGGTGAGGAGGGGCGGGACAGAGGCCTGCCCAGGACAAGGGGGTGGGGAGGAAGAAGACCCCAGTCCCAGAGAGCTGGCCCCCACTAAGGCCTGGAAGGAGGGGAGTGCCTGGGGACTCCGGCTTCCTTGTGGAGTCTGGCTGGAGCCCCAGCCAAACCCTTGGCCTTGGTCGGCCCGGCAGCTTGCCAAGTGACCAGGATATTGTGCTTTGGGATCTATGCTGGGGTGGGTGCTGAGACCAACCAGGTTTGGGGCAGGGTAGGTGTGACTAAGGTGCTTGTGCTTTAGTTGGGGGTGTTGACTCCCCCTACACACTCGAGCCAGCTGAGGCCAGGAAAGCAGAGTCCCAGGACCCCAGCTGGACTGATCCCCCCACCCCTGCAACAAGCAGATGTCAGGAAGGACCCCCCCCCACCCCGGCCCCATAGGCTAGCGGGGGCTCCTGGGGTTTGGGGCGGGGGGCAGGCCTCCAAGTCAGGTTTCAAGGGTCTAGTGGGCCCCTACCACCTCCTGTAGTCCCCTTGCCTTTGGAGAGAGAGGCTGCTGGGAGCAATGGGCGAGTCAGATTGGGGAGAAGACAGAGGCATGAGAACAAGGGCTAGAGACAAAAATGTGAAATTGCAAAGAAATGACCCCCAGTGGGTGTGTGTACGGGGGAAGGGGAGTAGAGTTTAAAAAAAGAACCCTCTGAGTTTACATGTAGAACTCAAAAACCTGGGACACCCTTGCAATGGAGGCCCATGGGGGAGGCATTGAGGGGTGAGTGGGAGCTGGCCAGACCCAAGGAGCCCAGGCAGAGCGGGGCTTGGCGGGGCCCCACCTTGGAAACGCGCACCCACACTCCACACACATGCGTAGCACATTCAGCCTGCCCCCTGGCCCCCCACCCCGTCCTGCCTTCCACAGCTCCGGGGACCAAAGGGGACATCAGACCCAGTCCCATTGGTTTGAAAAATAAAAGGAATCTTATACTTCAATATTTCATTAGCTAAAAAAATGTTTTAAAAAGTATGTACAGGGGGTGGGGGCTGGGAGCCCTGCCGTGGGGGCGGGGTGGGGCGAGGGAGGGAGGGAAAGGCAGCAGCCCCCTCCCCCTAGCCGGCTCCCCTGGGTTCCACCCCTGCTCCTACTGCCTCTCATGTCTTCATTTGTTTAAGAGCAAAACTTCTACACACGCACGCGCGCACACACACACATGCACACCCACACGCTTCTGCACGCTCTGGAAACCTCTCCTGCTGTCCTCAGAGACCCGAGGTCTGCCCCCAAGGGCCCCCCTCACTCAGGACCTGCCCCTCTCAGGCCCCAGGGGACTGGTGATGGCAAGAGAGGCTGAGCACGGGGAGGGGAAGAGAAGGGCGCTGGGCCTGCCACCGCCCACCACCTTGGGTCGGTCAGTTTCTCTGAGCCTCAGTTTCCCCAGCTGTAAAATGGGCAGTCCTCACGGCCTCGCCTACCCCAGCCCCCAGGTGCAGGGACAGACGAGGGAAACAGGAAGGCGCTTTTGGAAACGTGGAAGCACTGGGAGGTGGTGGCGGGAGGGGTCCTGAGAACCCGGGGGCCCCTGCAAGTCCCAAGGGTCTGCAGTGGGTGGGGGGCGGAGGCTTAGGAATGCTCCCGCTTGGTGGCCCAGGGCCTGGGAAAGGGGTCTTCCCAAGCCCCCCCAGGCTGGCCCCTCCCTGTGCCTGGCCTGGTGAGTGGGGAGAGAGTCACTAGGGGTTAGGAGACGGGGAGCACAAGCCCCCCGACTGTGCATGAGTGTGTGCTAGAGAAGGCCACGCAGACCTCGCACCACCTGCCATCCTCTCCCAGCCCGGATCCCCGATTGGCTTGGGGTCAGGGGATGGGACAGGGGAGGCAGAGGAACAGGGAGCATGCAGCACCCCCCGCGGGTCCTGGGGAGGGACAGACAGTAGCTCGTGACCAAGATGGCGGGTGGGTGTGACAGGAGGGGGAGTGTGACGGCCCCGCGGGAGGGTCTGGTGGGGGTTACTGGAGGGCCTCCTCAGCTGAGGGGCCGGCCTCGCCGTCGTGGCTGGCCGTCTCGAAGCCATGATCCACACCCATCATGTCCGGCTCTATCTTGCCCGTGTAGCTGATGAAGGTGGTGTAGGCGTCGCCCTCGGCCATGAGCGGCTTGACCTTGGGGATCCAGCTCTTGCGCACAACGCGGCGGGCGTTGGTGCACATGTCGGCCGCAATGGCGTTCATCTCGCTCTCCTTGAAGTTGGGGGCGAAGTTCTGGCAGTAGTCTGCAGGTGGAACGAGCTGCCCTGCGTAAGCTCCCCTCCCAGCAGGCCCTCAGCTGCCACCGCGCCGGCACCCCCCCACCTCAGGGCACCTCTGCCCACCCTCAGAGCTGAGGGGACTGAGCCTTGCAGATGTTTATTGCTGTTGTTTAGCCACTCGGTCACGTCTGACTCTTTGTGATGTCATGGACTGTAGCCCACCAGGCTCCTCTGTCCCTGGGATTCTCCAGGCAAGAATACTGGAGTGGGTTGCCATTTCCTTCTCTAAGGGCTCTCTGCCCAACCCAGGGATTGAACCTGCGTGTCCTGCTTGCCAGGCAGATTCTTGACCACTGAGCCCCTTGGGGAGCCTGAGACCTTGCGGACAGCATGCTACACTGCATCAGTGGGCCCAGGCTGGACCCAGCTGGGCCATGTGTGTGGGATACGTGGATCTGACGCGGGACACCTGGGTGCTCTTGAAAGACAGGCGTCACTTGCCAGAATTTAGAAACTGGGATTTCCACTTGAAAACCCAGACTTCCCTCTTGACACCTGGCTGAGGCCTGGAGGGAGATCCATCACTCCCACGACCAGCCTGCGTTGGAGACCCTCTCCTGTCAGCTCTGTGGCTTTCCTTCAGTGTCCTCCCCTCAAGAAATTTCTAACCAATCACAACTCTCCTCCCAAGAAGCCTAGACTGAACTTCAGAATTCTTCTTAACATCAAAGCCTACCTACTCATCCATTGGGGCCAACACCAGAGAAAAGGACCCCCTGCCCGCCTGTCCTGGGCCCCTGACCCCGACTCCAGAATGGCAGGCACTCACACTTGACGGCGTGGAGTACGCGACTGTCCAGCGGTTTGCGGCTGGGGTTGTTACTGGAAGAGCGGATGCCGGTGCCACAGCTGTTGGCCAGTGTGTTCCTGGGTGAGGGCACAGGGGAGGGGAGTCAGGCCCCCGCTGGTGGTGTGCCCCCCGACCCCGGGGGCTCTGGTGGGGGCCTCACCGGTCAAAGAAGGAGGCCAGGAGGCGCCGCAGCAGGACCTTGTGCCGGGTGCCTGCGCTGACGTGGCAGTTCATGAGCTGCGCCCTCGTGATGTACACGTTGGTGCCTGGAGGGGGAGGGAGGCGAGAGGATAGCCAGGGCCCAAACTGCCACATTCCCTACTCGGCCAGCGCCGACCAAGATCCCCCTTGACAACTCAACCCAGAGCTGCCTTCTCAACACTCTGGAAAGGACAGACTGTGGCACCACCGTCCATGGGGCACCCGTGTGCCCACCCAGCCACCAGTGTCGGAGAAGAACAGGCAGAGAGCATGGAACCCTGGCACCTTGAGTCCTGGGGCCAAATTCTTAACTGCTGTGTTGGTCAACCCTGGAACCACCCCCACGAAACCACTGATCTATGCCAATGTGGCTGAAAATGCCAGCCAATGCTTATACCAGCCTCTGGGGTGGAAACCTACAGGCCAGCCTTTGATTCGTACCAATATGAAGGGGCATCAGGGGCCCCGGGACCCAACCCAAATGGGGGGCAGGGGGAGCTCAGGGCGGAGGTGAGGCCAGCCCACCTGTCACCAGCTCCAGCTTCTCTGAGGGGTCGCCCTCGTCGTAGAGCTTGGGGTGGCAGCGGTTGCCAATCTGGTTGATGAGCTCAGCGGGGAGAGATGCGAGGTCCTGCCGCACTCGGATGCGATTCCGAGACTCGGGGGCCACCTGCTCAGGGAGGGCCTCCACCTTCTCGGCTGTGCGGGGGGAGAGAGGTGTGCTGGGGTCAGGGGTGGCAGTGGTGGGGAGGGCAGTGGGGCCAGGCTGGGGGCCGCGGGGGCACCTCACCGGTCTGGCCGACGTTCATCATGCTGTACATGGTGTACATGTTGCAGATCTGCCGGTACTGCTCGTCCGTGCCCTCCTCGCCCGCGTCCTCCTCCTCGTCCTCCTCGTTGTGGTAGGAGCCGGGGCTGTCGCTGGTGTAGGCGCTTGAGGTGCCGGGGCTGGTCCGCTCTGACGTGCTGGGCCCACTCACCACACCGCCTGCTGCTGCCGCTGCCGCCACCGCCGCCGCCGCACCCCCAGTCGGCGGCCCGGCCCCCGCCCCCGCTGCCACCCCGGTGGGCTGTGCTGCCGCCACCACGGGAGCCTGCTGGGCCGGCCGGTTGACAGCCAGGTCTGGCGTGGAGAACTTGGCCATCTTGCGGCTGCCGTTGCCCCCGCCGCCGCCCCCAGCCTCTTTCTGGCCGCTGTCCCACAGCCGCTTGGCCACGGGCGTGCACTGCACAGAGTCCGACTCCTGCTGCTCCGTCTTGACGCGCGACACCAGGGGCAGCGGAGTGCCACAGGCCGGCCAGCTCGACGTCTGCGCCACGGGGCTCTGGGGCTCGGACGAGGGGGCCTCCTCAGAGTGCAGGCCCTGGGAGTCGCAGCTGGGGGAGCTCACCTTGAGGAAGAATTCGGTCCCCTTCTCCATGATCTCCTGGATCTGCAGAAAGCCGGCCGTGTACATGAGCAGGAACTGGTCACCCATGTTCATGCTCAGGCGGCCTGTGTAGCAGAAGCTGAGGATCTGCTGGAAGGACTGGGGCTGCACCGCCGCCGGCAGCTCCACCACCGCGCTCCGGCTGCTGTTGAACAGGTCCCGGAAGTAGGAGCTGCTGGCGGCCAGCACAGCCCTGTGGGCCTTGAAGGCGTGGCCCTTGACCACTACCGAGACGTCACAGTACAGGCCCTGCAGCCGCTGCTCATTGAGGCACTCCAGGATGCTGTTGCCAAAGTTCGGGATCTCCATCTGCAGGGTCTGGGCCATGGCGGCAGCAGCTGCGCGGGCGACAGAGACAGAGGAGCGGGGTCAGGTGGCCAACCCAGCCTGATGCCGGGAGACAGGCTGTCAACCAGGGTGGACTCTGCCAGGACCATAAGAACTGCAGGGGCCGCCCACTCCCGTCCCAGCACGGCCTGGCCTTTGTGACAGACCGTCCAGTCAGCTAAGTTGGGGTGGCCCCTGCTGGACTTCTTTCTGCAGAAAGAAGGGCAGGGACTCCCTGGGTGGTCCAGTGGCTAGGACTCCATATTCCCAATGCAGGGGACCCAGTTTCGACCTCTAGTCAGGGAACTAGATCCCACATGCCGCAACTAAGAGTCCCCATACCTCGACTAAAGATCCTGCATGCTACTACAATAAAAATTAATAAAGACTCTGCATGCCCCAACTAAGACCTGGTACATACAAATAACTAAACGTTAAAAAAAAAATAAAGGAGGGTAAAGGCATTCTTATGCACCTGTGCTTGAGCATTAAATGAGATAACACGGCAAGCACCCCATGAGCACTAACCAGCGCTAGCACCACACACACAAGTAACCGGCACACTGACACCAAGAAGATTTTCACACTGCCTTTGCAGGGCTGAGCATGTGATCCAGAACCACCGTTTGCTGAATGACTGAATGACCACTCAAGAAACCCTGAAACTGCATGAGAACATAACAGTCACCAGGGCAATGCAAATCCAAACCACAGTGAGACACCGTTTCACACCCGCCAGGCTGGCTAGAGAATCCAAGGACAGGAGCCTGGTGGGCTACAGTCCACGGGGCTGCAAAGACTGGGTCACAAGCGAGCAACTAACACACAGTCTGGCTAGCATAAAAATGATAAATACTCTCAGTGAAGATGAGAAATGACTCGGGACCCTCCTACATTGCTGGTGGGGATGTGAAGTAGTGTAGTTTCTGTAGAAAACTGCTCTTCAAATGGTTAAACCTGAAGCTACCATATGACACAGCGATCCCACCTCTGGGAATTATACCTGAGAAATGAAAACATACACCCACCACTGGTTAAGTTTGCTTTGTTTGCTGTTGTTTAGTCACTAAGTCATGTCTGACTCTTTTGCTTCCCCATGGACTATAGCCCGCCAGGCTCCTTCATCCATGGGATTTCCCAGGGAAGAATACTGGAGGGAGTTGCCATTTCCTCCTCCAGGGGATCTTCCTGACCCAGGGATTGAACCTGAGTCTCCTGTATTGGCAAGTGGGTTCTTTACTGCTAAGTAAAGAACCTGGAAGTCCCATGTGAATGTTTACAGCAGCACTATTCACAATAGGCAAAAGGTGGAACCAATAACCTCAAAGGTAAATGGATAAACAAAATGTGATCCACCCACAGTGGAACACTACTCAGTAATAAAAAGGAGCAAACAACTGATACACGCTACAACTAGGATAAACCCCCAAATATGCTAAATGCAAGAAGCCAGACAAAAAGACCACACATTATACATACTTCATATACCACAAATGTGAAATGTCCAGAATGGCCAAATCCATAGAGAAAGATTTGTGGTTGCCTGGGGCTGTGAGGATTGGGGAAGCATAAGCAAACAGGAGCAGGGTTTCTTGTCCTCGCAAGAAACGTCCAGTGACTGTGATGATGTATGCACAACTATGAACATACTAAAAAGCTCTGAGCCAGCGCGCTTCAAAACTGGGTGTACTGGTATGTGCATCTCAAGCTGTTAAATGGAAGACTAATGTCCCCGGTGCAGAGCTGAGGATGAGACTTGCCACGGACAGTCTTCATTTTGTTGTTTAGTCGCTAAGTCGTGTCCAACTCTACGTGCCAGACTCCTCCGTCCATGGGGATTCTCCAGGCAAGAATACTGGAGTGGGCACAGTCTTAGGGTCTTTCTAAATTTTGAACCTGGTGTATGTATTGTCTATTTACCAGAGTGAATAATATTTAAAAATAAAGTATATGAAATCACACTGCAAACATCCAAAGGGCTTTAGGGGTGGGTGGAGAAAGAAATGTGAATTTAAGGAACTGCCTAAGAAGACCCTGTTCGGGGAGCCCACCCCCATCCTGACCCAGAAGGTACCACCGGAGGGGCTATGGCACCTCTCAAATGTATAAACTTCTGCATCACAGCCTATTCCATCAGTGCATGTTACAATCCAGGAGGAAAAACTGATCAGGCGAGGACGGCACAGCTGATGCTCTGGGGCAATCATGACCCCCTCCCACCCCACTGGTGACAGTGAGTCCTCTGCCATTCTATTGGTGTGGAGGGCAGTGGTCCTGAAAGGGCAGGTAGGGGAGAGAAGAGAGGCCTGAGGAGAGTCAGGCTGGTGAGAAGAAACAGTGGAAAAGAGTGTGTGCAAAGGCCTGGGGTAGGAACAGGCTTAAGTTTCCCCAGCTAAGAACTAGGGGTGTGAAATCAGCTCCATAGGCTGCTAAGAGGATTCATGTTGACTGCTCTGGTAGCCTGGGTGCTGGGAGGGCAGGCCCAGTGTCACCCTCAGGGTCTCCCAAATGGAGCAGCTCAGTGTGTACAGGTTGGCCTTATCAGTGTTCATTTCCAAATAAAGAAGCAAAGATACAGAGCTCCTGGTCCCTGAAGCAAGTCAGTTCTGGAGCCAGGACTCACACTGGCCCCAAAGTACAGCCCTTGAGCCTACGGGCACATGGCCCCTTCTCTTCCTCCATGGAGCCCTTCTCAATGAATCTGTAAAGGGTCCAAGTCTGCACTGCATCCCCAGTGCTCAACCCCGAGGCAGCTTAAAACAGACTTAACGAACAAAAACTTGAAAGGTGCCAGAGTGCTAAGGTGGGAGTGAGAGATGAACAGCCAATGGGGCTCTGGCTAGTTCCTGCCCCAGGGCCTTTGCACATACTCTTTTGGCATCAAAATCAGTGTCACTATCACGAAAAACAAAAAGGCCATCAGGGGACTTCCCTGGTGGTCCAGTGGTTAAGAATCTGTCTTGCAATGCAGAAGACCCGGGTTTGATCCCTGGTCTGGTGAGATCCCACTTGCCAAGGAGCAGCTAAGCCCGCGCATCACAACTACTGAAGTCGCGTGCCCTAGAGCCTGTGCTCTCCAACAAGAGAAGCCAGCGCAATGAGCAGCCTGTGCACTGTAGAGAGTAGCCCCGCCTGGTGCGACTAGAGAAAAAAACTCACGCAGCAATGAAGCCCCGCACAGCCACATGATTAGTAAGTAAATAAATTTTAAGAACACTGCGGAGAGAGCACCAAGGGAACAGGTGACTGACTCCTGGCACTGGGGCAAAGGGAAGCTTGGGTGAGGAGGGTAGAGGGCTGAGGCTGTAGATATGGATGTGGATGCTTTTGGGGCTACAAAGGGCATTCCACTCCTAACTGCACTAGGTGTGCTGGACAAGGCTGCACACATGTCCCAAAGGAGCACCCCGCAGTGAAGGTGAGCGGTGCCCCACTTCACGGGTGGGGACCCCAGCACTGCCCTGCATGGGTCCCAAGATGCTGGACTTCAGGGCCTGTCCCCCCAGTGAGAATTGGTGCAGGTGGCTTTGTGGGGAGCACTTAGCTTTGGAGTGCTAGTATTCTCAAGAAAACGGGCAGGAACAAACATGCAAGCAGAGGGCTCCTGAGGGCAAAAGCCAACCTGATATCCAGGCTGGCATCTCCAGGCTTCATGAACCCCATGGAGCCCCAGAGCCAAGCATCCAGGGATTTCAAGGTTTCAGTGAGCAATTTAGTTGGGGGACAACTTGTGCAGAAGGATGATGTAATCAGTGCACAGGACCACCTCCCCACCCGAATGACAGGGAGCAGGGTGGTCGCTCTGCCTCGCTGCCCCTGCAGGTAGGACAGGATGCGGGGAGGTGGCAGAGGCCACTGGAGACCCCAAAGACCCACCCCTGGGCTCCCCTCCCTCTTGTGGCTCCCATCCAGGCTACCCGACTCAGAAGAACAATGGTCCACGGTCCTTCCCCTCACCTGTGCCGGCCCGTGAGGTAGGAGGCATGGGATGGGCTACCGTAGCATTTCTAGAGGGAAGAGGGCTCAGCAGCTGGTGCTTGACCCGAGTCACCTGCTGGTGGGGAAGCGGCTGGATGGGGAGCCAGGGGTGGGGGTATCTCTAAACCACCACCAATTCTGTCCTCACCAACCGAGCCCCCAACCGCGCTGCCCAGTTCCCTGCAGCTAGACCTTCGCCCATGCTGTGCACCCTGCCCAGCGCACCCACATCGTCCTCGGCCACGCTCAGGTACCTGCCACTCCAAGAACTCTCCAGACTGGAGAAGATGCCCTCTTCTGAACACCCCCACCTGCAGCTCTAGTCCTCATGCTTACCTCTGAGAACATTAAATCCCAGTTGATTACAGTCTCCCCAAGGGCAGAGAACCGTATTTGAACTCTCTCTCCTCACAACTTGGGACGTCAGCCTGTGCATCTGCTGGGGTCCCCAGATCCCCCTGGAGGGGAGGGGCAGCCCCCAGCCACACACAAGGCCAAGAGGACCCTCCTGGCATCGCTGCTCCTGGCCCCGAATGAGAGTGGGTTTTCCGCACGAGATGCAAGGCCACAACTCAGTTTCCATGATCTCTCAAGCCACTCAACAAATATTTGCCCAGCACCTGTCTGGGGCAGGAAGTGCCCAGAGCTCGGGGCGGCCATCACTAAGACGGAGCCCTGACTCTGGAGCTCACGATCTGGTGAGAGGCACAACCATTCATCCAGGTCACACAGATCCATGAGCTGCGGGTCCTAGCCTCTGACCTCACCCAGCAGAGGAAACACTGGAGCTGAGATCTGGGGGGCACCAGGGGGTAGACGTGGGATGATCTAATGGGGCAGTGGCGAGCTGGGAGGGTTGCCTTCAAGGTACAAGGAAGGCATGCAGAGCCTTGAGGAAGAAGCAGGCACGATCCTTCCAGAAAGTGGACTCTGGGCTCTGCTGTGAACTAAATTGTGCGTGCGTGCATGCTAAGTTGCTTCAGTCGTGTCCGCCTCTTGGCGACCCCATGGACTGTAGCCCGCCAGGCTCCTCCATCCATGGGATTCTCCAGGCAAGAACACTGGCATGGGTTGCTGTGCCCTCCTCCAGAGGCTCTTCCCGACCCAAGGATCGAACCCATGTCCCCCACCCCAATTCATAAGCTGAAGTCCTAATCTCCAGTGTGGCTGTATTTGGAGACAGGGTCCTATTTGAACGTCATTAAGATTAAATGAGGTCAAAAAAATTGGGGCCCTCATCCAACAGAACTCTCTGTTCTTAGAAGAGGAGGACGAGAGATTTCTCTGTCTCCAAGTACACACTGAGGAAGGGCCATATGAACACACTAGATCCCAACCAGAACCTGACTGCACCGGCCTCTTAAGACTTCCAGCCTCCAGAACTATGAGAAAATAAATGTCTGTCAAGTCACCCAGTCCATATGGTACCTTGTTATGGTGTCCAAGCAGATCAGCATCTATTCACCCCACAGCTCCCTCATGGGGCCCCTCGCCTGGACCTCCCGCCATGGACGGGAGACTGACATGTACCCCAGATGCCAACACAATGTGTCCTCAGTAGAGCCCTCACCTCCTCAAGCCTGCTTGGGTCACGGTGTGCGTGGGCTCCAGTCCTCCTTGCTTGGGTCAAGACTCCCAGATGAGACTTCCCTAGGGGTCCAGCAGTTAAGAACCCACCTACTTCAAGAAGGAAATGGTAGCCCACTCCAATATTCTTGCCTGGAGAATCCCATGGACAGTGGAGCCTGGTGGGCTACAGTCCATGGGATCGCAAGAAACTTAGTGTTAAAAAATCCACCTACTAGTGCAGGGGACACGGGTTTGATCCCTGGTCTCTGGGAAGATTCCACATGCCCCAGGGCTACTAAGCTCGAGCGCACTGGAGCCTGTGCTCCATAACAAGAGAAGACACCACAAGGAGCAGGCCTCGCGCCGCAACTAGAGAAAGCCCTTCTGCAACCACAAAGACCCAGCGCAGCCAGAAAAAAACAAACCCCAGATTCACATCCCCGACTCCTTCAAAAGCAGGTCTCACCACCTGGGCCCCTGTGATGTGTATGGGGGCCCTGCATGGTAAGGCTCACCCACTCTGACCTAAAACGCAGGACCCAAGACGGTCACGGCCCTTCAAACTCTCCTGATCACCTATGTCAAATTTCCAAAGTCAGAGCCTTTCCCAAACCCGATTCCTCTGGTCGCTTCTCCTGCTTGAGTTTTCCTCCTTGGTGCTTCTTACCATCTCCCGACTAGACAAGTTCCTGCTTTGTGTCAGTTCCACCAGGGCAGGGCATCCACCCACCTGGAGACATACTGGGTCCCCTCCCCCAATAACCTGGCGAGCACACAGTGGGTGCATGATCGCTGCTCGTAGAATGAATGAAGAATTACTTCTGTTACTTCCAATTGGCACATGTGCTAAGTCACGTCAGTCGTGTCTGACTCTTTGCGACCTCAATGAGCTGTAGGCTCTGTCCATGGGATTCTCCAGGACAAGAGATACAGGCAAGAATACTGGAGTGGGCTGCCATGCCCTCCTCCAGGGGATCTTCCTGACCCAGGGATCTAACCGATGTCTCTTATGTCTCCTGCCTTGGCAGGCGGATTCTTTACCACCAGGGCCACCTAGGAAGCCCCGCTTTCAACCAGACTCCTCTTTTAGTTGCGTTATGACTAGAAGAGAGCAGGACTAGAAAAGGTCTCTGAGGCCGGGCAGGGGTGCCACCTGCACTGTGGTGGAGGCCGCTGGGGGCCGACAGGGGCGGGTGGGGGTGGTGATATTCTCTGGCAGCCCTGCCAGGTAGCTGACCTGTAGCCAGGGTCCCACCCAGGGCTCAGTGAACTTGGGATTCCCACTGATGGCTCCAGCTGCTCCCCCACCAGATCCTGCTGGGGTGCTGCAGGCTTGAAATGGAAGCGCTTGTGTGGCAGTGCAATTCCTGGGGGTGCAAAGTGCCAGCTTTTTGAGGAGGGCGCTCTGAAGTCCCCAGAGGCTGGGACTGTCTCACCAGGCACTGTTTCTTCGAGCTGACCTTCCAGGGAAGCGGTGAGCTGCCCGTGGACGTGGAAGCCCCTTAAGGGAAACGGTCAAGCCCAAGTGTAAGGACTGAAGACCCCTGGAAAGCTACAGAATCCTTCACTCAGCTCAGCCTGAGGTCAGAGTGACGGCTGGGGGATGGGGCGCAGGAAAGCCACACACCCCTGGGCTGCTTGGGGGCGCATTCTTGGCCCAAAGCCAGGGGACCGTCTGTGAGGCAGCTTAGGCAAACACCAGCTAGTGAAGAACCAGGTGACAGCCAACCACACAGGTCTTTTTCATGGACATGCACATTTAATTCCTATTCTTTTCCCCTGAAAAGCTCCCATTAACTCCACAGCAGGGAACAGGATGAGCAACCCTAGGTGGCCTGGACGTTGCCCCTACTGTGCGCCAGCACCTGGTGAGGCTCAGTTATTCCTCTCGCCAGTTTCTGAGGAAGAAATGAGTCCTCTTGCCATTTTACAGACGACAAGAGGGAGGCCCGGGATGGCACCCAGGCCCCGTGGCTCCAGTTTGAGGCCAGCCCGTGCTTCCCTGTCCTCCACCTGGCGCTGCCACTCCCTGGGGGCAGGTGGCCACCGCAGCTAGACCCATTTCTTGACTGGGCAGACTGAGAAGCTGGAGCCAAGAAGACAAGCCACGTGGGGAGCTCCAGAGCTGGGGTCTGCGGCCCACCTGGAGCCCCCACCCAAGGGTTCCGTGTGCCGCTTCCCGCTCGCCCTCAGGAGGCTTTCTTCCTCTGCCCCACCTCCCCCAGCTATTCTCTGTGCTTCCTCCTCTCACTGCCACCTCCGGGAATGAGCAGTCTAGCCTGCTGCCTCTCCTGCCTCCCTCCTCCGCTCTCCTTGCAGGACTCGGCAATCTGGCCTCCCTGTGCCTGCAGCAGCTCCTAGGAGTACCCAGCCAGGCCCCACCCGCCTCCCACTAGGACACAAGCCCACCTTTCAGAGTTACCTCAGCATGCCTTCAGACCCGGAGGGCAGTGGGCGGGGCGGCAGCTGCAAAGGTCCTGAGGTCACATTGGGCAGCTAACACAATGGATTCGGGTGGTTACTGGGGTGGGGCTGCTGAGAGGTGCTTGGAGACCCTGCAGGGCCTTGGCAGGGTATAAGAATTAGAATCTTGTTTTTCTAGGATCAAATATCCTTTACAAAGTTCCCAGTTTAGAATTATACTTCCCTTCCTCTTAACGCCTAGAAAACATTATCCCTCCCTCTAGCCCCATGTCAGTCTTTCCCAACTATAAAAGGAGCAACCACCTCATAAGGTTGTTTTAAGGATTAAACCACCTTAGAGTAATGCAGGGAGATTTGCAGCCGGTGTCCAGCTGCTGTTATTAGTGATGTCCCCTTCTGTCCCCGTGACCCTTCACAAGACTGCAAACTCCCTGAGAGTAAAGGAGGCATCTTCTGCTGCTCACCAGCCCCCAGAACCTTAGGCCATCTCATCAGTCACGGGTATCTACTGAGGGCTCCCCCACTGCCTTCCCAGCACCATCCGATCGCATCCCAGACAGTAGCCTCTCATGTAACTCATGATAACCACGCAGCAAGGAAACCACCCGCAGCCCTGCTGCCGTGGGGCCCAGATCAGTCTGCGGTGGTGGCTGCCCCGTACATTCTATGAGGAGCACTGCCAGTCTCTACTCCCCAGGCCCAGCTGTGACAACCAAAAATGTCACCAGACGATCTTCTAAGTGTCCCCTGGGCAGGGCAGAATCACCTCTGATTAAGAACCCCTGCAGTGCAGGAATGCCTGCTTGTCCCCACTTATCAGATGCAGAAACTGAGGTGGCAGGCGAGGTCACGACCTTTGCTCAGGCTCTCCAGGCTAAGCAAGGTGGCACTAATGGTCGAATCTGACTCTCCACTACACCGCATATGCCCACTTTTACCCACCTTCTGCTTAATTCAGTCAGTCCTCACAGTGGTAAAGAATCTGCCGTCTGCCAATGCAGGAGACACAGGTTCAACCCCTGGGTTGGGAAGATCCCCTGGAGGAGGAAATGGCAACCCACTCCAGTATTCTTGCCTGAGAAATCCCAGGGACAGAGGAGCCTGGCGGGCTACAGTCCATGGGGCCGCAAACAGTCGGACATGAATGAGCACACACACCCCCTCAGGGTCTCTAAAGACACTGAGACCTTTGCATCCTATCTGTCCAGAGGAGACGGGGGCAATGACCACCACCAGACCCTGCACACAAAGTGACAGCCACCTGGTCAGTCCCACTCCACAGCTTCTGTGGCTCAGAAAGCTCTCCAAGGGAGACAGAGGATGACACTGTTGGCCAAGGGGACCCAGGAGCAGAGGCAGGGAGGTGGGCCCACATGTTCATGCTAGGCGAAGGCCAAAGTGAGTTAAAAGTGAGTAAAAGTGCTCAGAGCAGCTTGGTACCCAGGAAAGGGATGGGAGTGATGAGAGGCGGGGAGGACCTAAGAGAAGGAGCCGAGGCTGGTACAAACACCACCTCTCTGTCTTCGAGGCCAGCTCACCGTCGCCTGCAATGTTGCAAGCCCCACCAGAACCTGGCAGGCCATCCTCCAACACAGGCTCTGGCAGTGACATTGAGGAGCCGGGTCAGACCTTGCTAGACCAATCTGAAACTCTCTCCAAACCCCGTGCCTTCAGGCTGACCTCCACGACAGGGCCTGCCTAACTGACCAAAACTCATCTCACAGCCCGGCTCAAGAACCCACTGGGGCACATTTTAAAAGGCTCTGGATGCAGGCCAAGGGGTCTGGACTTTGCCTCTGGGGGTGAGGCGGGGATCCAGGAGACCCCGAGATCAGGTACTTCTTTTTTGGGAATGGCACTAAGGGTCTCCACCTCCACACCAGGGTTGGTCTCCCTTCACTTCTTTTCCTCATGAAGACAAGGTGTTTAGGGCTCTGAGCCGGAGCCTGGCACATGCTTAATGAAGGCTTTCAATGTGCTGTCCCGTCTGCCTAGAACATTCACCCCTCCCTGCCCCAGCTCCCCACAACCCCTACCCACCCTGCCCCCAGCAGGCTTATTATTCAGAGCTCAGCTCACCTGAAAGCGTCAGGACGCCCTGAATCTAATGCTTTGCCCCCCACCCCAACACCATCACTTCACTCCATTTTACTATATTCCTGAACACGGGGCTATCAGAAACACTCTTGATCATTTGTCTGGGGTTGATCACCTTCACTAGAACAGAAGTTGCTGAGAGCCATTCCCTGGGCCCCAGCAGAGAGTTGGCACCCATGCGACATCAAACTGTCCCCAGGGTCCCTTTACTTTGTGGCTCTCACCCGCCAGGCTATTGTGGCTCTCCTCTGGCGCCATAGGGCTGTGCACCCTACGTCCTCACAGAAAAGTAATTATGAAGAGTGCTTTCTCCAGCTCTAGGCGCACAGACTCACTGCCCCCTTCTTGGCCATCCACACACCATGGCCTGCTCCTTCCAGTCTCTGCCCTGCTTCCAGCTAGCTCTGTGACGGGGGGCAGCCCCCCTACCCTTCAGTACCCAGCCTAGAGCCCTGCTGAGGCCTCAGTCTGCAGCCAGCCTCAGCCCAACCAGGCAGGGAGAAGGTTTCATTATGTGGGGCTGCTGGCCCAGTTTCTACCCCTCCCAGAACCAGGAGGCCAGCCAAAGCGGGGAGGAGGGCCCAGCCCAGGTGGGGGCAGTTCTAGGAACTCCGGGGAGATCGGGGGAAGGGAGGTGATCATTAAACCTAGATCTGCCTGATACCACTCAACCCAGCCGTTTGTGGTTCCTGCCTCACGTGCTGAGGATCTCAAGTCAGCGTTCCCAGGACCCATCGGTAACAGCCTTGCAGTTAGACTCCCTGAGAGAAGGAACACAAAGTAGGGGTGGTCTGACTGGGGACCAAAGTGAGGAAAAGACAGTCCAGCCAGGCTCCATCCTTCTAACCACCTCATTCTGCCAGCCCACAGCTCTGTGATCCCTGACCTCTTGGCTCCCATTAGGAGAACGGGGGTGGGGGATAACCTAGCCTCTGGGAGAGAAGCTTCCACTGATCTGGTTCCCTGGGACACCAGGAAAACTCAGTCCACAGGGGTACGGACCCATCCCTCGGGAAGGGCAAGAGAAAAGTCCTGGACAGGGATATCCCACCAGGGAATCCAAAATAGTGTGATCTCGTCCTGCCATGCCCTCAAAGGCCAGCTCCAGGGAATTGAGGGTTGGGACTGAGAGTCAATCAATCCCAGCCCACTGATGTCTAGCTGGGCTCCATGTGGAGCCTTGGTTTCCCACCCTGTACCATGGAGAAGATCTAAGCCGACTTGGTGGTGATGGTGAGCCATCAATGAGCTCATCTAACCAGCAAGCTCAGCACAGGGCCTGGCCCAGGAAATGCACCCTAGAGGCCAAGCGCTGGGACGGGTAGCACCAAAGGTCTGGGCACCTGATTTGAGCCCCTTCTTGGTGAGCCACATTCACCCCACCAGAGCCTCCAAGACACAATGAACAGAGCTTTATAAGCTCACCTCCCAGTAACTCACCTGCAGAGAACTGGTGCCTGAAATGCTGGGAGGTCCCAACCTCTAGGCTTGAGCCTCAAGGGTCTGGTCAAAAAGTGCAGATAGAATCTCAGGACCCTAAACTACTCAGGTCAGGGTGTGTGTGTGTGTGTGTGTGTGTGTGTGTGTGTGTGTGTGTGTCTACCTCCCTGCCTATATCTGGGGTGGGAGTGGGCCAGAGGGTGGTAGACAAGATGCTGAAGCTAGGTGTTCCAGACTATTTCCCAAGCTGTCCACACAAACACCCACCTGGCCAGCTAGCCCCTTGGAGCATCCCGCAGAGGCTTGCCCAAAGGGTAGGTAGGGGCCCAAAACCTGGCAGGGATGAGGTATGAGAAAGAAGAAACCCCTCAGGTTTGGCCCCAAGCTAACACCTGGCCAAGAAAAGAGGGGGGCGCACCTTGGCACGTGTCTTTTGATCATACAGGTTTCTCCGGACCTGCTCCCACACCCCCTCCAGCCTACTTAACCCAAAAGCTTGCCTCCCCCTCCCACTCCCAAAGCTCCTACCGAAGTTCCTCAACCTACCTGATCGCCCCTGTATCTGGCTCTCGCCACCTGCAACCCCTCTCTTGGAATCCTAACCCCAAGTGACCCCCGCAAACATCCCAGGGATCTCCTAACCGCCCCCACTCGAACTAACTCCGCCCACACCCACCCTGCCCCACTTCCTGGGCTTCTCCTCAGCCGCCCCCAAGCTTGTAACCTGACCCACCTCCTCCAGCGCCCCGACGGTACCTGCAAGCCCGGGCCCCTCCCCGCCCCCCTCCCCCGCCTCAGGGCCGTTTCCCTCCGGCCACGCCGCTCTCTCCTCCTCCCCCATTCCGCCGGCCCGAAGCCTGACTCCTCCTCCCCCTCCCCCTCCGGTCTCCCCCGGCGCCTCCTCACTTTCCCTCCACCAGCCTCCCTCCAACTTCCCGGGCCCCCCGGCACCTGCCCCGGCATGGCCTCGCGCCCCTCTCGCGGGGAATGAGAGGAGGAGCTCTGGGCCAGATCCCGACGCCCCCAAGCTCCGCGGCCCGACCCGGAGCTGAACGCTCAAGGCCGCTTGCGGGGGCCGAGACTCCCCGCACTCGCCGGCCCGGCCACAGTGTAGACTGCTAGCCAGGTTCCTCTCCCGTCGGAGGAGGCCCCCATGTCTCCCCTCTCAGCCCTTAGCCGGACCTCAGATGCCCTCGGGCCGCCCCGGCTAGAGGAGGCCGGAACCGGGCCTGGGACAGGCCGCCTCACCTGCGCCGTGGCCGCGCTCCGGGGGCTCCCGGCGGGCTCCGCAGCGGCAGCTGAGGCCGGGCCTGGGCCCGGGGCGCGCCCCCCTGCGCCGGGGCCTCGGCCTCCGCCTCCGCGGCCTCCGCGGCCTCCGCCTCAGCAGCAGCGGTAGCCGCGGCGGCCATTCATTGTGGGCCAGGCCGCCCCAGCCGAGCGCCGAGCGAGCGCTAGGCGCGCCGCCGCCGCAGCCAGGCCCGGGAGAAGCGGCCGTGGCCCCGCCCGTGTACCGCCCCCGGTTCCCGCCCCCGAGGCTAGGCCAGCCGAGCGCCGAGTGCGGCCCTTCGTCCCTCCTCAGTCTCCTCCCTCTACCCCTCGGAATCCCGGTCGCAACCTAGGCTATGCTGGAGAGTTCGAGTCCCGATCTCCCCACTTTAGTCCCGCGACCTTAAGCAAGTGGCTCTGTCTTTCGGAACTTTAGTTTCCTGGAAAAAAGCAAAGAGTAATGCCTGCTGTTTATTGTGCCAGGCACTGTTTTATAGGTTCTTTATGGGATTATCTCGTTTAAACTTCACGGTAATATCTTTAGGTAGGAATTATTTTATCAACACACACGCTATAGAAAATAATAATAAAAAGAAAGGCCCAGAGAGGTGAAGAAACGTGCTGAAGATCACACAGCAAGGAAGTGAAGACGGGTGCTAGATTCAAACTCAGGCCCAATAAACAACAGTAAAAGTACGTGTATGATGCTTATGCGACGCCAGATTTTATGCTAAGCATTTAACTCATTTAATTTTCATCACAACTCAAAAACGAAGGTTTAAAAAAATTTTGCCGACGAGGAAAGGGTTTGCTCTGTGAGAGCCTACTCTGCACATTTTCAAGGCATTCTGTCCTTTAATCTTTGCTCTGTCTTGGAAGTTAGGAGTCTTTTTTAACAGGTAAAGACGGTGAAGCCCAGAGAGTTTAAGTAACTTGTCAAGAGCATGTGGTACTACGGGGATTCAAACGCGGTAAATCTGATTTCAGAGCCTGAGTGATTCCTGCAGGGTCCCCTGAAATGATGTGTCTTACAGAAGCCAGCACACAGGAGACGATCAGTAGATATTGGATTTCTCCGTTTACCGCCCCTCCTCTGAGCCTCACTTTCCTCATCAGTGAAATGGGGCTAGTGACGGGTCTCCCCCCGGCCCTCTCGCCCCGCTCCAAGGGAAGACGCAGTGATTAAGTCCACCGCACAACACTTTCAGCGCTTTTCCCCGTGCCTTTTGATCCTAACGGTCCACTGTAGTCAACCATCACTGATTGACTGAATTCTGTCACATGATCTGCCCGCCCACTGTGCCAACATGTCGGCGCCCAGGTCCTAATCCGGGAAGCGTGCACCGAGACCAGTTCGATTTTCGGTGTCTCGAGAGACGGTGAGAAGGGCCTGGGAGACGCGAGGAGGGATCCGGACCATGGGTGGACCCGCTCGAGAGCTTCTGGCTTCTCAGGGACAATTCTCCAAAGATGGGGGGTGGTGTCAGTTTACCGAGGTCCCGGGGTCTCTCTAGTCCCTACTTTACAGTTGTGTAGGCCACCCGCCCCGGGAACGCAGCTATCTGATGATTTGGCTATTCCCTCCTCCACCCTTCCAACCAGGATTGGCGGGCAGAGGCGCGCGCGGATGTCCCGTGCGAGGACCGTTCTGTGGCTAAGCCCGACTCTCCGCTCCGTCCTCAGTCTCTACAGAGCCCGGTTTATGGAGGGGCAGCCCCAAGGGCCGCCGAATCCAGCAGCCATGGAGAATGGCACCGAGCCGAACAGAGAAGAGCGCCCACCTGGGTTTCAGGAGACGACGATCACCGAGGGGGCAGCCAAGATCGTCTTTCCCAGCGCCAACGAAGTTTTCTACAACCCAGTGCAAGAGTTCAACCGGGACCTAACGTGAGCAGGGACCTGGGGTCAGCTTGGCAGAGGGCAGTGGGTCTGAGATAGAGGGGTGTGAGCTGACTCTCCGTCTCCCGCAGATGCGCTGTGATCACGGAATTTGCTCGTATTCAGCTTGCGGCCAAAGGAATCCAGAGTGAGTGAAGGTCCAGGCTCCTGATGGGCAGGGGTATCACACAGAGCTCTCTCGGTGCCCCGCCCCTTCTGTCCCTGACCTTCCAGAAAGGCTCCAGCCTTACATAGCAGGTCCTGGGCTCAGCTCCTTAGCCTGTCTCTAGAGACGATTTTCTTCCCTGCATTTTCTGTATACTGACGAGTTCGTGCATGCTCAGTTGCTCAGTCGTGTCCAACTCTGCGACCCCATGGACTGTCCAGGCTCCTCTGTCCATGGGATTTCCCAGGCAAGAATACTGGAGTAGGTTGCCATTTCCTCCTCCAGGGGATCTTCCCCACCCAGAGATTGAACCTTTATCCCTTGCATCTCCTGCTTTGCAGGTGGATTCTTGGCTGCTGAGCCACCTGGGAAGCACATGCTGAAGAGTCGGGGGAGGTTTCTCAGAGGGCGTGTTGATATCCCCTGACTTGTGCTTCTGGGTGGCTGCAGTCAAGGTGCCAGGTGAGAAGGATGTGCAAAAGGTGGTCGTGGACTTGTCAGAGCCAAAGGAGGACAAGGCTGAACCGAAAGAGGGTGCAAACCTCGCCCTGGAAGACCAGCCTCGAACAGCCGCCGTGGGGGAGATCTGTGAGGTGGGGCCTGAACAGAGGAGGCAGCAACCCTGGAGTCTAGTGGGTGATGAAGGAAGGAAGGATCCTGGAGGGGAAGGGCTAGAGGAGGTGGGCGGTGGGGGCTCCTTGAGGGGTAGGGGATCCAGCAGAGGATGGCGGTGTGGATGTGAATGGGGCTCTGCTTACTCCAACAGGAAGGCCTGAGAGTGCTGGAAGGCCTGGCGGCTTCCGGCTTACGTTCCATTCGCTTTGCTCGAGAGGTGCCTGGTCTCCGATCCGTGGTTGCCAATGACGCCTCTGCCCGAGCTGTGGCTCTTATTCGCCGTAATGTGCAGCTCAACGAAGTGGCCCACCTAGTACAGCCCAGCCAGGCAGATGCCCGGTAGGTGCTGGGCATAGAGTGCTGGCCACTGGAACAAAGTCACCTGGGGTCACATCCTGGCTGTGTCATCTTCTTGCTCTATGACCTTGAGAGAGTGACTGTAGCCTCTCTGAGCCTGTTTCCTTGTCTGTGAAACAAGGACAGTAGTTTTATTGGGGTTGGTGTATTGATTATAGTTTGTGCTCACAGGTGGATATAAATACCATTATGGACTCCATTTCAGACTTAACTTCCTGCACTTTTAAAAAATATTTATTTTTATTTATTTATTTGGCTGCCCTGGGTCTTCGTTGCGGCACCCAGGATTCTCCATCTCCGTTGCGACATGCAAACTCTTAGTTGCAGCATGTGGAGTCTAGTTCCCTGATCAGGGATGGAAACCGGGCCCCCTGCATTTGTGAGCGTGGAGTCTTAGCCACTGGACCACCAGGGAAGTCCCAACTTCTTGCACTCTTATTCAGTCAAGTGAACCAGCGTATATCCAGTGCCCGTCACCATTCTTACTGTTAGGACCGCATCGGTAAACAATACAGACAAAACCCCTGACCTTGTGGAGTTGATAATGCAAGGATCAGCAAACTACAGCCTGCCAGGCCCACAGCCTGTTTTTGCGCGTGTGTGTGTGTGTGTGTGTGTGGTTTTTTTTCTTTAATGGCCTGCTATCTAAGAATGTCTTTTACATTTTTAAAGGTTTAGAAAAAGAAGAATATGTGACGGACCACATGTGGCTCACAAAGCCTAAAATATTTACTACCTGACCGTTTACAGAAAATAAATGAATTAAAAATATTTGCTGGGGACTTCCCGGGCTGTCCAGTGGTTAAGACTCTTTGCTTCCACTGCAGGGGCTCAGGTTCTATCCTTGGTTGGGGAACTAAGATCCCACATGGTTTTCTGACCATATTAGAATCTAATAGGAAACACAGATGATGGCAAAGAAGTAAACTGTGTAGTGGTGAGAAGTGCTGGAGGCAGCGGGGAAATCCAGGGTATAAAGGGTGGAGGAAGGGAGGGAGGGTTGCTGTTACAAATAACTTAGTAGAATTTACATTTTCTCACCTGCAGAGAACAACAATTAGTTTCAAATCTGTGAAAGATTGTTGAATTAATACATCTATAAACTGCCTGAAATGGTGTCAGTTATATATGTGCTATGGGCTTCCCAGGTGGCTCAGGGGTAAAGAACCTGCCTGCCAGTGCAGGAGACTTGGGTGCAATCCCTGGTTTGGGAAGATCCCCTGGAGGAGGAAATGACAACCCACTCCACTATTCTTGCCTGAAGAATCCCATGGACAGAGGAGTCTGGTGGGCTACCACCCATAGGGTCTCCAGGAGTCGGATACAACTGAGCGTGCACACACACGTGTATGTGCTACATCAGTATTGACTAGCTTTTTTTTTGGCCACACCAGTTGGCAGGTAGGATCTTAGTTCCCTGACCAGGGATCAAACCCGTGGCCTCTGCAGTGAAAGCGTGGAGTCAGTCCAAACCACTGGACCACCAGGGGACTCTGTATTGGCTATTATTATTGCCATTGTTAGATGAGTAGCAGATCCAAGAAGGAAGAGTTAATACAGTTAGCAAGTGGCTGAGCCAGGATCTGAACCTGGGCAGCTGGCCCCCAAGTCCAGGCCCAAACCATCACATGGCGTGAGTGTGGGGCTGTGGAGGGGTGCCTGGGGCAAGGGGCTCAGGATCTGCCCGCTTGCTCCCAGGATGCTGATGTACCAGCACCAGAAGGCGTCGGAGCGCTTTGACGTCATCGACCTCGACCCTTACGGCAGCCCCGCCTCTTTCCTGGACGCCGCCGTGCAGGCTGTGAGTGAAGGAGGTGAGGCCAGCCTGCTGCGGGGCTCCGTGCGCAGTAGGGCTTGGGGCGTTGCCGAGTCTTCACTGCTCCGTCCCTCCCCACAGGGCTGCTGTGCGTCACCTGCACAGACATGGCGGTCCTGGCGGGGAACAGCGGGGAGACCTGCTACAGCAAATACGGGGCCATGGCCCTCAAGAGCCGGGCCTGCCACGAGATGGTGAGAGGCCTCCGGGCTCGCCTGTCCGCCCTCCAGACCTGCTCAGCTTCCTCCAGGCAGCCAGAGGCAGATCCATCCCCAGACGCTGACCACAAACGTGTTCTTTTTTAATATATGTGAAGTTTATTTATTTTTATTTATTTATCCTTGGCTGGGTTGGGGTTTCATCGCCACACGGGCTTTCCTCTAGTGGCAAGCGGGCGGCTACTCCCTAGTTGCGGCGCACTGCCTTCTCTTACTGCGGAGCATGGGCCCTAGAGCTCCTGGGCTCAGTAGTTGTAGCTCCCAGGCTCGAGCACAGGCTCGCTACTTGTGACGCACAGGTTTATTTGCTCCGAGGCATGTGGGATCTTCCTGAATCGGGGGTGGAATCCATGTCTCTTGCCTTGGCAGTTGGATTCTTTACCACTGAGCCATCTGGGAATCCCGACAAGCACGTTCTTTCTTTTATTATTATCTTTTAAAAAATTATTTTTATTTATGTATTTAGCTGTGCCAGGTCTTAGTTGCTTAGTTGAGGCAGGTGAACTCTTAGTTGCTGCATGTGGGATCTAGTTCCCCACCAGGGACTGAACCCAGGCACCCTGCACTGGGAACATGGAGTCTTAGCCGCTGGACCACTAGGGAAGTCCTGACATGCATGTTTTTAATGAGCATAATTCTTGAGAGCATGGCTGCAAATTGGTTGGGGGTGGTGGTGGTGGAGAAGTTTTGCCTAGGATAAGAGTGGGTGATTACATTCTCCTTTTTCTTCTTCTTTTTTTTTTAAAAAAAATTTGTTTATTAATTTGGCTGCACTGGTCTTAGTTTCGGCATGTGGGATCTAGTTCCTTGACCAGGGATCGAACCTGGTCCCCCTGCATTGGGAGTGTGGAGTCTTAGCCACTGGACCACCAGGAAAGTTCCACATTATTCTTTCTAGTATTCTCTATTTCAACAACCTCCGTCTGTTTGTTTTTTTTTTTTTTTTGGCCATGCCTTGTGGCTTGGAGGATCTTGTTTTCCTGACCAGGGATTTGGAGCTTGGGCCGCGGCAGTGGAAGCCCTAAACGTTAGACCACTGGGGAGCTCCAGTGGTCAGTGTTCTTTTTAAAGGCAGTTTTTCCAGTTTTGTGTTTGGCTCTGAGTTCAGGTCCTAGTTTTGCTGGTGGCTTTGGACAAGTGACTTCACCTTTTCTGGGCCTCTGTTTTTGCATCTGTGAAATGGATGTGATGTTGGCCCAGAGCCCATGGGTTGCTGAGGAGATTCAAGAAGGCAAGGCTGGCTGTGTCAAGGGGGTGGGAAAGGAGGGCTCCTGTCCTTGGTCTTCAGGAGCCCTGCTGTCAGACCAGCCTAGGAAGTGCTACCCCCTTGCTCTGTCAGCCTCACTGCAGCCTTGGGCCGCGTCACCCAGCACGGAGCACACATCCAGTGTTAACTGGAAGCCATTTGGTTAACGGGTCTGTGCTTTCTTTCCTTGGGCTTCCCTGGTGACTCAGTGGTAAAGAATCCACCTGCCATACAGGAGCCACAGGAGACTCGGGTTTGATCCCTGGGTCCGGAAGATCCCCTGGAGAAAGCCATGGCAACCCACTCCAGTATTCTTGCCTGGAGAATCCCATGGACAGAGGAGCCTGGTGGGCTAGTCCGTAGGGTCACAGAGAGTCAAGAATGAATGAAGCAACTTAGCACGCACGCGTGCTTTCTTTCCTTAATCGTTTAGTGTCCCCGGTAGGGCCAGAAAGAGACAGACTGGTGTGATTTTACAGATGGGGAAGCTGAGGCTCTCCCTTGCCAAGGGTCACTCAGCGCTGGGCTCAGAACCTGATGAGCCGGTCCTGCCTCTGTACCTGTGAGCCCCTGGTGTGGCTCCGTGTAGGGAAGGTGGCAGTAAGGGCAGGGCTGATGGCTGTCACCCGTCCCCCACACCAGGCCCTGAGGACTGTCCTGCACAGCCTGGATCTCCGTGCCAACTGCTACCAGCGCTTCGTGGTGCCGCTGCTCAGCATCAGCGCTGACTTCTATGTACGGGTTTTCGTTCGTGTCTTCACTGGCCAGGCCAAGGTCAAGGCCTCAGCCAGGTAGTCTGGGGCAAAGAGGAGTGATGGATGGAAAGAGGCAAGAGGGTCTTTCCCAAGGTTGGTTGGTGGGTGGGGCCGGACATGGTCCTGCCTCGGGGAAATGTTGGGGGGTTCCCAAAGGGAGCCCAGTCAGTCTGAGGGAGGAGCTGGGAGGTGGCTGTGCTAGGAAGCGGTGGCTGCCCTTGTCCCCCACAGCAAGCAGGCGCTGGTGTTCCAGTGCGTGGGCTGCGGGGCCTTCCACCTGCAGCGCCTTGGCAAAGCATCAGCAGCCTCCGGTGGCCGGTGAGCAAGGGTGAGCTGGAGGGGAAGGGGACAGCCCAGCCAAAGTTGCCCCCCCGACCCCAACCTTACCCCTTTTCGAGCAGGCTCAAGTTCTCTGCAGCCTGTGGTCCCCCCGTGGCCCCTGAGTGCGAGCACTGTGGGCAGCGACACCAGGTGGGGCGAGGCGGGTCGGTGGGGAGCATTTGAAGGCAGAGGGCCTGGCATTCTTGGTCCCTGCTCATCCGGCCCCTGTGTGTTCGCAGCTCGGTGGCCCCATGTGGGCAGAGCCCCTCCATGACCTGGAATTCGTGGGCCGTGTCCTCGAGGCTGTGAGCGCCAACCCTGGCCGCTTCCACACGGCAGAGCGGATCCGAGGAGTGCTGAGTGTCATCACGGAGGTGGTGACCGGGGACTGTGAGCAGAAGGGGGGCAGCCATCCATCCTTGATGGGCCCCACACCTATCCCACGGCCCTGTTACAGGAGCTCCCGGACGTGCCTCTCTACTACACGCTGGACCAGCTGAGCAGCACCATCCACTGCAACACGCCCAGCCTCCTGCAGCTGCGGTGAGGCCGGGCCTGGGCTGGAGCCTGTGCCTGACCCCCAGGGTGCCCTTGGGCGAGTCGGGCCCCTCTTGGGCCAGAGTCCCCTGGAAAGTAGAGATCAAACATAAAGCAGGTCTAGGGCACGAGGGCTGAGACCAGTTCTTAGAAGCCATGAGCCCTCGCCAGGGGGGATGTTAGGATCTTGCGGTTAGGGTGGCTGGCATCATGCAGGCGGTGCAGTCCCCGGCAGATATACAGCCATGCAAGTCCATGAAACTAGGCTCACAGCCCCACACGTGGGTCAGCACTGACTTTTGGGTCCGGCCCTCCCCCTCGCCATCCCTCCTGGTCCCCAGGTCGGCCCTCCTCCACGCCGGCTTCCGGGTCTCCCTCTCCCACGCCTGTAAGAATGCCGTGAAGACAGACGCCCCCTCCTCGGCCCTCTGGGACATCATGCGGTGCTGGGTGAGGCCCGGCCTAACCAGGTGGGATAGGGGAGGCAGGGGGTGGTCAGTGCCAGTGCCCTGACCTCTGACCTTTGCCTCCCAGGAGAAGGAGTATCCAGTGAAACGGGAGCGCCTGTCAGAGAGCAGCCCGGCCTTCCGCATTCTCAGGGTGGAGCCCAGGTATGGGCATGGTTACGGCTGCCTACAGGCTCGGGGAGTAGACAGCCCAGACACTTCCCCTCATAGACACATGCTCATTTTTCAAGTGAGCTCTGGAGTCCATCCGCTCTCTGCACCCTGTTCTGTCCTCTCCCTCCTCTGGCCCCAGTTCTGCTCATCTGGACCAATGCAGTCCCCATCCCCCTGGTCCCCCAGCTCCTCCCCCGTCATCAGCTCTTCCCCAGACAGCAGCCAGAGGGCACCTGTGAGCACAAGTCAGATCCTGGCCCTCCTCTCCTCAGAGCCCTCTGTGGCTCCCACCTGACCCAGTGGAAACAGTTGTGGCTGCAGGCCCTGTAATGTTTTCCCATCACTTCCCTGCTCTGGCCCCCTACCCCTGCTCCTCCACCCTGGCCTCCTCACTCAAACTTGGCAGGCCCAGCCTCTGCAGGGCTGTTCCTTCTGCCTGAGTGCTGCCTTAGGCCCCCCGACGGCTCTTCCCAAACTTTCTTCCTGTGTCCCTGTTGCCCTGTTCTCACCGCACTCCTTCCCAGACTCCCCGTTGCTCTACCCTGCTCCCTTATGTCCTCACACGATATAATTTGCTAGTCTCTTCCTTTTTCTTTTGGCTGTGTGGGGTCTTCATTGCTGTGCACGGGCATTTTCTATTTGGAGTGAGTGGGGGCCACTCCCTGGTTGTGCTGCTCGGGCTTCTCATTGTGGTGGCCTTTCCTGTTGTGGCTCTAGGTGCACAGGCTTCAGTAGGTGGAGCATACAGGCTTAGTTGCTTCATGGCATGTGGGATCTTCCCGGACCAGGGATTGAACCACGTCTCCTGCATTGGCAGGCGAATTCTTAACCCCTGGAGCACCAAGGAAGCCCAGTTGTCTGACTTCTGACTTGCCTCCTTGCTCATCTATCTTAGGCATTAGAATGTCAGCTTTACTGGCGGCAGATTTGAGGCCCACTGTAGGCACTTGATAAATGTTTATTAAATAAATGATAGAAGCCCTACACCTGCAGACAGTTTTCCCAAGGTGCCTCGAGCTGCACCGAGGCGGGCAGGCAGCCTAGGTGGTGTGTGCCCAGTCGCCTGGCAGATGCCTTTCAGCCCCCACTCCCATTTCCCTAGGCTGCAGGCCAACTTCACCGTCCGGGACGATGCCAACCCCAGCTCCCGCCAGCGAGGACTCAAGCGCTTCCAGGCCAACCCTGAGGCCAACTGGGGTCCCCGGCCCCGTGCCCGGCCAGGGTGAGCGAGAGTAGGGTGAATGAAGGTGGGGCTTAGCTGGGGGGGAGTGGGCACAAAGGCCAATGGAGCCTCCCCTCATCTCCCTACACAGAGGCAAGGCAGCAGGAGAAACTGTGGAAGAGAGACGTAGGCTGCTCCAAAATAAGCGAAAGGAGCCGGTGGAGGACCCGGCTGAGCGGGCCGCCTGGCTCAAGACATTTCCCTGCAAGAGGTTCAAGGAGGTGAGGTGCCCCCCACCCCTCAACCGAAGCACCCATGGGTTCTCCTCCTGGCCACAGGACTGGGCCAGTGGGCCAGCAGGGCTGGGGGAGGTGGGACCAGGCAAGTGGGTGGGAGTGAGCTCCCTATCCAGGGAAGGAACCCAGTGGAGGCTGCTGTGCTTCAGAACAGGGTTCATTCACACCCATTGTATTCCTACCAGGGCACCTGTCAACAGGGGGACCAGTGCTGCTACTCACATAGCGCCCCCTCACCCAAGGCCACTGCTGAAGCCACCCCCACTGACTGTCCAGAGGCCCCCAGTCAGAACCCCGCTGAGCCTGGGGCTGCTACTGGTCCAGGCATAGAGTGAGCTAATAAAGACCTTTTCACTTTCCCCCGACTGTCATTTGTCTGAATGGGGAGGCTGCCTGGGGTTTTTCTGTCCATCTATCTGAGGGGTTCTGTTCATCTCTTCAGCTCCTTATCTGAGGGCTGTTTCTCTGCCCATCTGTTTTATTGATTTTATTTAAATATGTTACTTATTTGGCTGCACTGGGTCTTAGTTGCAGCATGCAAGATCTAGTTCCTTGACCAGGGATCTCAAACTGGGATGCCCTGCACTGGGAGCTCCGAGCCTTAGCCACTGGACCACCAGGGAAGTCCCTCTGTCCATCTGTTTTAACCCCCTTGGTGAGCTCTGTGCATCTGGCATGTTGGTCCCTGCCTGATGAGGTGTTGTCAGTGTTTCTAACTGGAGTGTTCTGTCTATATTAGGGAGGTAGGGAGTTAACGGTTGCCTGCAAGGAGCTTTTGTTTGTTTAGTCCCTAAATCGAGTCCAACTCTTCTGCAACCCCTTGGACTGTAGCCCACCAGGCTCCTCTGTCCATGAGATTCTCCAGGCAAGAATAGTGGAGTGGGTTGCCATTTCCTTCTCTAGGGGATCTTCCTGACCCAGGGATGGAACCCGAGTCTCCTGCACTGCAGGCGGCTTCTTTACCGCGGAGCCACCCATTTGCTGGCGCCTGCGATTCCCAAGGTGGCCACGGGGCGGCAGCCGTGCGCTCACGCCCGCGGGGGCCTTTACCCTCTTCCCCTTCTTCCCATCCTCCAAGCGTGGGCGCGCCCCCAGTACTCAGACCTGTCCTCTAGGCACTGCGCCCGCATATGGGCTCACGCCCCAGTGTCTCCTCCTCGCCGCCTGGTTTCTCTGGCCCAGCTGCCCCTGAGGGCCCCAGTAGCGGAAACCGGACCGGAACCAGGCGCCTCCTGCATCCGCTCCAGACCAGGTGCTTCCTGCCCTGTGGCCCCTTGGGCTTGCACACTGAGGCACCCAGCAGCCTGTGGCAACCCTTTCCCCGCCAGAGCCGGGGACGGTGGCAACATTAAGGAGAGGACGGGCAGAATCCCCACCCTGCCACGTGGTAGCTGTGGGACCGTGCAGGCACCCCTTTCTGGCATCATATCGTCTGTACAATGACCCTAAACCTATTCCAGAGCCCAGAGTTAACTCAAACATTCGGAACTGTACTCTGGCTTCCCTGGACAGGAGGATGGTTGTCTGTGGGGTTCTGGGTTTCACTTGATTCCTGAGTGTGAGCCTGCTCGGTGATTCAGTTGTGTCTGACTCTGCCACCCCCATGGACTTGCAGCCTGCCAGGCTCCTCTGTCCACGGGATTTCCCAGGCAAGAAGACTGGAGTGGGTTGCTGTTTCCTTCTCCCGGGGATATCTTCCTAACCCAGGGATTGAACCTGTGTCTCCTGCCTTGGCAGGGGCCTGCTTGGGCACTCCTGGGCACTCGGCAAAGCGTGACTGACCCAGGTGGGAGCACGCCCAGGGTGGTAACAGGGTCGTACCTTGAGCTTCATCATCATTCCAAGATATTCACCCAATGTCCACCCTGAAGTGGCCCACACTGCTGGACAAAGGCCGGGGGCCTCTCAGCTGGGGCCATGTGAGCCTGTGGGTAGAGGCCCCGGATGGTGGGGCCCTGGTGGGCGCGCCTATCAGAAGGTTCGGCCACCAGCACTGGCCGCTCCTCCCCAGCTGTGGTATTTTTCTTTCACCCTCCTGGCCCTGGTGTGCGATGTGGAGGGTGCACCGGGGGCCCAAGACACTGGCCCAGGCTGGACACCCAGGGCCAGACTGTCAACACTGCCCTGCAGTCATTGCAGGGTGGGGTTGGCAGAAGAGCAAGGAGGCACTCTTGTAGAAAGAGGAACTGGGCAGGCTGAGGAGGAGAAACGGGCCCCTGGGTCACGAGGCCCCAGCAGGGCCGGAAAGGACTCTCCACCCCCATCAGCATGGGACAAGGGGTATTCAAAGCTGGAGGACAGACCCAAGTAACATAGGGACTGCTTCGTTTTCACCTCAGTTTCCCCTCTGCATGCAACTGGGCACCTCACTCCCAAGGGTGTGTGCTGGAGCAGGGATCCTGCAGTGCCTGGGAGACAGAAGGTGAGGCCTTGAGGGTGACAGGCGGTCCTGCCTGAGCCGGTGGGGGGCGGGGCCCGGAGGCCCGCTCTGGGGGGATCCCCGCCCGCCGGGTTTCCTCCGGGGTCAGCCCGGCTCCTTATCAGGCGCGGCCAGGCAGCCAGGCCCTTATCTGCACTGGCCCAGCATCCTCCAGCCGCTGCACCAGGGGTGAGAGGGAGGAAACCGGGCCGCCAGGGGCGGGGAGAGGGTGGGCGGCCTGGAGCTGCTCACTTTCCCTGGAGGGACCTGCCCTGTTGCCGCCACTGCTTCTGCCGCGGTGGCCCTTGGGAGCCAAGGAAGAGGGGCGGCCCGACGCCACAGCCCGGATGGGGCGGCCGACTAACTACCAGGGCCACAGAGCACAGAGGCTGGAGCAGGGTGCTGGTATCTCGCCTGAACCTGGAACCGCATTCTAGCCCTGAAGGACAGAGTCAGGGCCATCTGCAGGCAGCTGCAGCAGTGCTGGGGTAAGAGTGGAGTGGGCCTGAAAATGGGGGATCCCAGACCCATCTGCGGTCATTCATTCTTTCCTGCCTTCATGCATCTGGTGGGCCCACTAAGAGGCCGAGCAGCTTCCCCAGGGTCTAGCTAGGGAAGACAGGGCAGAGGGGCTAGCAATCCCTGACGTTGCCGGGACATGCCGGGCTGCGAGGCCAGCAGTGAGCAGGGCTGTGGAGGCAGGGTGTGAAGGGGTGGTTACTGCTTGTGGGTAGGGTGGGTGGGAGGATGCCAGAGCCAGAGAGAGGACTTGTGCATGACTGTGTGCCCAGGAGTAGGGTTAGCATCCAGAGTCATAGTGTCAGCAGTGGAGTCATGGGGTTTGTAAGGGGGAGATTGGGGGGGAGGGGGTCATTGGAGGGATTATGGAGGACTTTCAGGGTCTGACACGGAGACAATGAGAAGAGCCTCAGGGTTATAGCCCAGGGCTCCATGGTCAGCCCGGGGGCAGTGGTAAGTGAAGGTCAGTCAGCCATGGAGAGTTTGCAAGGTCCATAGTGTCAATGAAGGGTCTTGGATCTGAGGGTTATGGGGGCATCCTGTGGTCAAAGGGTCTGTCATGGGTTCCCTGCCTTGCCCCTCCCTCCAGGCTCCAGGCCAGAGATGGTTCTGGAAGAAGGGAAATTTGCTCAGGGGCTCCACAACTAAGGCCTCATGGGTCACAGACAGCTCAGAAGCATCACTGCTGAGCTCAGTGCTGCCCTGCACCTCAGTAGGCACCCCCTGTCCTTGTGTTGGACCCCCTCCCATGTCCTGGGAGTTTCTGGGCCCACTTCCCATCTGCCTTTGCCCGTTGGACTGCCACCCCACCCCCACCCCAGTCTCCCTCCAGGTGAAGGCTTGCTATGTTGGGCTAAGGGTAGGGGGTGGCATCTGCCTCCTCCCTCCCCACTGGCTTCATTCCTCCCACAGGTGAGCACCCCCTCGGGGTCCATGTGCCCGCCCGAGGCCCAGGCGGAGGTGGGCCCCACCATGACCGAGAAGGCCAAGATGGTGTGTGCTCCCAGCCCGGTGCCTGCCCTGCCCCCAAAGCCTGCCTCGCCTGGGCCCCCAAAGGTGGAGGAGGTGGGCCACGGAGGCTCCGCCTCGCCACCCAGGCTGCCCCCTGGCGTGCCAGTGATCAGCCTGGGCCACACCAGGCCCCCAGGGGCAGCCGTGGCCACCACAGAACTCAGCACCCTCCGTCCCCCACTGCTGCAACTCTCTACCCTGGGAACCGCCCCACCCCCCCTGGCCCTGCATTACCACCCTCACCCGTTCCTCAACAGGTCAGTGGGGGACCGGGGCCTGGGGGGAATCCAGGGGCAGGGTCCTTACCCACAAGGCATTAGTGACCCACGACCCCTTACAGCCTCTACATTGGGCCAGCAGGACCTTTCAGCATCTTCCCTAGCAGCCGGCTAAAGCGGAGACCAAGCCACTGTGAGCTGGAGCTGGCTGAGGGTGAGTATGGGTTTATGTCCACCCAACTGTCTCTCCAGGGGCCCACGTCTGCCCTATAACCTTCCACTGGGAAAAGTGATGCCCCTGCACACAAACACACACAGGGGCTCAGTCCTCAGGTTACACTCAGGTAGCAAAACCACAGACCCATGGCCAGTTCTACCCAACCCCCGTCACCCAACAAGCCACAAGGATTCATGGCAAACAGCACAGCATGGGGGCTCTGCTCACATGCACAGCCACACAAGAGACAGCCACAGGACCACAACCACACAGGAAGCAGACACACAACCACAGCCGCTGAGGTCCGTGGCCACACCACCACAGCCACATGGCAGTGATCACACACCACAGCCATGTGGATATGCAGGAGTTCACATGACCGCCTGAGAAAGGACAGGACCAGTCACGATGAAAGAAACTCTCAGACTCACGAGCACACCCAGCCGCACAGAGGGACCACACAGAATGGGAATCACATCACGAGGACAGCTCCCCAGCACATTCCCGAGGGAACCCCAGCCGTTGACATAAAGGAGTGGACAGAGGTACAGGAGGCTTCGGTTATCTGCAACTTGGGCCTGTGATAGTCCTTGTCTAGGCAGTTTGGGGGCTTCCCTCCTAGCTCAGTGGGTAAAGAATCTGCCTGCAATGCAGGAAACCTAGGGTTGATCCCTCTGTCGGGAAGATCCCCTGGAGAAGGAAATGGCGATCCACTCCAGTATTCTTGCCTAAAGAATCCTATGGACGCAGGACCCTGGCGGGCTACAGTCCATGGGGACGCAAGAGTCGGACACGACTGAGCACCTAAACCACCACCACCAGGCAGCTTGGGAGTGGGGGTGCGGGGGTTGCTAACTGAGCTACACGTGGATCCTACACGTGAACCCGTTGGATGGAGAAAGCCTCAGTCCACTGCCAGTGTTGAAGTCCCCCGAGAGGTGTTGGGAGTCTCAAGTAAGGGTAGATGGGGGTGCCTGCCTCTCTTGGGCCATGACGCCAATCCTGCCACTCCTATCCTCAGGGCATCAGCCCCAGAAGGTGGCCCGGCGCGTGTTCACCAACAGTCGGGAGCGCTGGCGGCAGCAGAACGTGAACGGCGCTTTCGCTGAGCTCAGGAAGCTGCTGCCAACGCACCCACCCGACCGGAAGCTGAGCAAGAACGAGGTGCTCCGCCTGGCCATGAAATACATTGGCTTCCTGGTGCGGCTGCTGCGCGACCAGGCGGCGGCTCTGGCCGCAGGCTCCGCCCCTCCGGGGCCCCGCAAGCGGCCGGCGCACCGAGGCCTGGACGATGGCGGCGCCCGTCGCGGGTCGTGTCGCAGGGCCGAGGTAGTGGCGCACCCCCAGCCCGCGCCTTCCGGCGGCCCCGACAACAGCCGCGGCGGGACGGGCCGACCCATCAAGACAGAACAAGCGGCTGTGAGCCCAGAGGTGCGATGACCTCCACGGTGTCGCCTCTGAGCTGAAGGGCACTGGAAAGTCAGCCCAGGGCCATCTAGGAAGGGGCGGACGACGCGCTCGCAGGGCCTGATCTGCACCGAACTCCCCCGAAGAAGGACCAGTGAGGAGTCCCCTACAGGGGAAGGGGCCCCGCGGTCCCCCAGGGCGACCGTCGCCCCCAGGGGCTTGAAGACCCTTTTATCGCCCACGGCTCGCTGGAAGTGGCCTTGTCCGCGTACCCCTTACGCGGGGTGAGGTCCGCGAACCAACACTTCAGAGCGGCCATTGGACCCAAAGGGGGCCTAATTTTTCCGAGCTGGGGTCACCGAGGGAGTTAAGCAGGGGCCTGAGAACACGCTCCTTTCTCACTGGCGCCCTCTCCCGGAGACTGAGAGATCCGCACTCCTCGACGGTGGCAGTGGCCGGCCTGGCTCGAGGCTGTGAGGCGCGGAATCCACGCGGCCACCCCATCCCACCGATCCCGAACCTGTCCCGAACGACTACGTTAGCGAAGGCTCGGGCGCTCTTGCTTTTGTTTTTCTTTATTTCTTTATTTCACATACACATTAGCCATTCAATGGAGAAGCTGGAGAGAGTCAGGCAAAGATGGTATAACAGAAGCGCAGTGACGGGGGCGGGGTGGGGTGGGGTGGGGCGGGGCGGGGCGGAGAGGGAACGTACGGGCTGGCTGCCTACTTGCATTCCGCTAGGACACTGAAAACCCAGAAAACAAAACAGACAGTAAACTACCCTTGTTTCTTATGTATCTCAGTGCAGAGACGGGGGTGGAGGGCAGAGAGAGGAGACCAGGCTGAAGGAAGAGGAGCGGAGGGACGGGGACGCTAAGGGGGAAGCACACCAAATCCATTAGTACTATATATAGAGATACTCGTATATACTGCGTTTCTTAGCCTAAGAAGAAACTTGTTTGACGGGACGGGCGGCCTTTGCGGTCCGCGATGCTGGTGCTGGTCGGGCGCACGGATCTCCCGGGCCGAAGCGGGGCTGGCCCAGGCTGGCTGGCGGGGGGACGGGGGGGGGCGCCCCAAGGGTGGGTGGGGGGAGCAGAGGCGGGGCTGGGGTGCCCCTTGGGCTCTCGATTGGGGGACGAAAATTCTCGTGACTTTATTGCTCCTTTATTTTCTCTCGTGTGTGGGGGAGGGTCCGTTCAGCACGGTCGGGGTGGGGAGGTGGTGGGTCGTCTGAGCCACCCGGCCCCTCTGGGACCCAGAGCGCGGCGTCCGCTCCGCCAGCACGGGGGTGAGAACAAGGCACTAGGTCGGCCGGCCAGCGCGGGGGCGGGTGTGTAAGGCAGTCGACGGGGGTTGGTTGCAGGGTGGGTAGGATGGGGCTGTGTGCGGGGCCGTGTGCGTGCGTGCGTGCGTGCGCGGGCCTGGGCGAATCGACCTGTCAGCTTGGCTGGTCCTATCCTGGAGCGTCGAGCCTTCCCCGTGCTCCCCGGAGGGTGACGGTGGTGGGGGGCGGGGGTGGGAGAAGTGATGTCGAGTCGCGGGCGCCGGGGAAGGGGGAGGGTGGGGTGGGGAAGAAACTACCAACTTGCCGAGCGCGCTCCTGATAATGCTGGTGAGGGTCAAGTTGGCGTCTGGCTCAAAGAAGGACGCTTTGGGGACCTCTGAGGGAGGGAGGGGACCTTTGTTCGTTGGCATTGACCTCTGCGGGGGAGGGGCTGGGGACCCGCCGCCGCGCCCCCGGGCCCGGACCGTGGATCGGGCGAGGAGGGGGCGCTGGGCCCCAGGGAAGGAACGCCCGGGGAGACCCGCGGCCAGAGCAGCCCGCCGCCGGGCGCACGCCGCTGTCCCGTTCCGTTAAACTCAACAAAGAAGGGATATGCGTGTTCCTAACAAGTGCAGGATATTTAATTGATTCATAAACTTATGTATAATAGTTTGTGGGTTTTTTAAAACGTACTTTATAATGTAAGAAGCACCAGGGTTTTTATGTTGAATTATCTTTAAAATAATTTTCTCTCGTCCTTTTCCTTTTTGATCTTGTGTTTTTAATGTCGAGGTTTTTTATTTTAATTCTAAAATGTGAACGTTTCCTTCAGCCCTCCCACCGAAACCGAGAACGAACGACGAAGCAAATAAAAACCCCAGATCATCCTCGTCAACGCAGGAAAACGACTTAAAAAAAAAAAAAAACTGAAAACGAACGAAAAAAAAAAAAAAGGAAAAAACACTCAGCTTTCGTTATCCCCGCGCAGGGCGGGGCAGGCCCGGTTCTTTTAGCGTCCCCAGAGCCGCGAGGACATTACAACAAAAATAGAATTTTTTTTCTTAATCTCTTAACATACAAAGATAGGAAAACTCTCTGATGCATTGCACTTGGTTCAATGAAAAAAAAAAAAAGTTCATTTCCCCCATATATATTTTTGTGGGTTTTTTTTTTTTTTTTCTCTTCTAACACGTCCCCACATCTCCTGTCGCCCTCGTCTGCCCCTCACAACGACACTTAGGAAAGGAGCGGCCCCCCACCCCCGTGCCCACCCGGGCAGCCCTACAGGGCGCGCTCCCGCCCCGGCCCAGCTGGCCTGCAGCTTCCGACCTCGCCTGGGCGGGCGCCCCGCAGACCCCCTGCCCCCGAGGGCCCACCGCGCCCGCCGCCCCGATTGTCTTCGAGGGAAGGGGCGAGCGCGGCCGGGCAGGGGGACGGGGTCCCTTCTGCTCCCCTCTCAGCTCTGACCCTGTTTAGCCAACCAAACTGAAAAATCATTGCACTTTGACCGCGCGTCACGCCCGGCCCACCCGGCCCCCCACCACCCCCCGCCCTACTCCCCACGACCCCCAGGCTCCCGCGGGTTCCCCCGTCCCCTGCTTCTCAGACCCGGTCCTCCCCGAGGGCTGCACGCGGATGGGGGAGGGGCTTCACTCGACTTCCAACAAAAGCCACCCCTGGGGCCAGCCACCTCCTTGATTCCAGCTGGGGAGGAGGCGACCGCTCGCTGGCCCCTTTGGCCCCAGGTGAGGGCCCTCCGCTCCTCCCCAGCCTCCTCCCTTTCCTCCTTCCCTCCCTTCGCTTGGGGCCACAGCCTCACAAACTAGATTCACAATAAATAAAGCCCAAAACCCACCCCTATGTGGTGCAATGTTGGGTTGCTTGACTTTCAGAGGATCCTGACCTGTGCTTTGTGTTTTCATACAGTTAAGGAGAGAGAAAGAGAGAGGCACAAGGACTCCAGAAAGGGGAGCAGGAGGGAGATGCAGGGAGGAGGGAGTAAGGCACAGAAAGACAAGCCAGCGGGGCCAAGCCACACCCTGGAGGGGGCTGGGCGTGCTCTTGCTCCCATCCCTCCCGGGGGGCTTCTGAAGACCCTCTGGACATGCCCCCAACCATCCTTGGAGGAGGGGGGGGGGGCTGCGGTGGGGAGGAGGGGGGAAGAGCTACTTCTTGCGGTGTGTTATCAAATTGTTCCCAAGTTGCTCAAATGGAGGGGTTCCCAATTGCAACAGCAAAAACCGAAACAATGAATGCCCCACCCCTAAATAAAGAGTAAAGACATTACAGCTGAAATCCAGAGAGAAGTGGCCATGGGGGTGGTGTGGTGGGGAAAGGGGGGTAGGGCAGAGAAAGCTCCAAAACACTTTTTGAAAAAGGACGACACCCAACACCCTCCAAAGGAACTGAAAGTCGGCGAGCAGGACGCCTACCTAGCGCAGGTGGAGGTTTAGCCGACGGCAGCGGCGGCGGCTGCCTCACTCGCTCGACTCCGGGGTCCCCTTTCTGCTCCACTCTCTGGCCCCGCCGCGGCAGGGCTGTCTGCGGGAGGGGCAGGGGCGGGGACCGATGGGGCCGAGCACGGGCACCCGCATGCGGGGCTGGGGTGTGGGCGCCACCTTCGGGCCCGGCTCCCCTCACTCGTGGCCAGCCAGGACAGCGACCTTCCTGGCCTGCCTCGGGAGAGAGGGGAGAGGGCACCTGTCCCGGGCTGGGAGGGGCCGTCTGGAAGAGCATTCCGATTTTTCTCCTATGGACTGTACAGAGGGGTTTGGGGCCTGGGGAACTGGCCCTGCAGCTCGGGGTCGGGTGGCAAAACACCCTCCTTTCTGGAAGCATGAAACTAGCTCCAGGAGATACCCCCTTCCGAGCCAAGGTGGGGGCGGGGGGCACTTCTAGCCCAAGGGAGGGGCAGTGGGATCTCAAGGCTACCCTGCCTTACCCAGTCCAGGCCAAGAAGCCGGAGGCAAAGGCGTGGCGGGGAGGGGGGGGGAGGGAAGGAGAGAGGGGGCGGGAGGGGGTGGAGTCTGCAGGGGAGAGCCCTGGGGATCTGCACCCCATCATCTTTACAAGCTGGTCCTCTGAGCTCCCAAGTGAAGCTCTGGCTGGAGTCAAGGGTGGGGTTCCCCTGGGAAGAGTGAGGGTAGGGGACAGGCCCCTTCAGAATTGTGCTGGTTGCTTTGTTTGGGGATTTTGCTCCTTCCCCAGAAGGCCGGGACGGGATGTGGGGGAGGAAGGCAGTTCTGCATCCTTTCTTTCTGTCCTCTATTTGACAGAGTCCGTCTTGCATGTTTCTTTCTGCTTGGCTGCTGGCGCACAGCTCCACCGAGACCTCTTCCGAGGCTCTCTGAGAACTGAGCTGCTTCTGGGGGCCTGCAGGGGTCCCCGGGCTGGAGGAGAGAAGGGCTGAGTGGCTGACGACGTCTAATTTTTGCTTTTCGGTGGGGCTGGGCTGGGCTGGGGGATTTTTTTTTTTCCACGTCTCAAAATTTCTTCTCCCCCCGTTTGAGGAACCTCTTCTTTTCATTTTGTCATTTCTTTTGTCGATCTTATCAGAGGAACCAGGACTGAAATAGGACAAACAAAAAAAGAGGTGATATTGAGATGAGCAGGGGTCGGTGCCTTCTTGCCCCTACCTGGTCCTGGGACTCCAGGTTGGTTCCTAAAGCCCCAGGGGGCTTCCAGCTCCAGTCCAGTCAAGGACACCAACACCTCCCACAACGGTCCCTCCTGTGGGAATCCTATTCCCCCAAGAGACCTGCCTCCAGTGCTAGAGTCCAGCTGGCCTTCCCGTGGGCACAGTGCCCAGCGGGTGGGACCCCCATGGCTGGCGCTGGCACGGGCACAGACCTGGGATCTGGCCATGTTTCCAATTGTTAGGTTTTTGTGTGGGTCTTGGAGCAGGGGGGAGGATGCCAGGCTATAGCGTTTGTCCCCAGAGGGGTTTGGGGAGTGGGGTGGGGCAAGCCCAGCTTCTTGCTGAGTTTTCTTTCTGTCTCTTTGGATTAAAAGCAGAAATTCCCATCTGTATACCTCAGCTAAGGTCCCACAGGCTGAAAGGCTGGGGAGGAGTGGGTACCACATGACTTTTGTCCCTCACAGTACCCGGCCCAGGGGAAGCGATCAGTAGCCCAGTGGGCACCATGCCCTGGGGAACAACCTGAGGCTCCTCCAGTGGGCAGCTGCTTCCCTCAGGATGCCAGCAGGGGGCGCCACCTTCCCACAAACGCCCTAGCAGCCACTAAGCACAAAACACACCCAGGGTGGACCCCCAGGACTGGGCTGCCTGGCAGTACCCTGCACAAAAGGCTCTGGCCCCACCTCATGGCCAGATGGATGGGGTGGTGGGGGGCAGGGCTCCTCTACGGTCTACAGTGCCTGGTGGTACCCTTGGGGTAAAATTGAAGGAGTCCTTGAAAATGCATCCTGGGGTCTCTCCCAGGCACTGGGTCACAGACTCAGGTCAGCAGAGGCCAAGCACAGCTAACTACAGAGCACACACAGGTACAGACGCATTCTATCCCCACCCCAACGCTGCACAGAAGCCAGGTGAAGGGAGGGGGGCTGTCCTGCCCAAGGCCACACAGCCCACACGGCCCAGCAGGGACTCAATGCAGGGGGCAGCTTCGAGGCCATGCTCCTCACTGCTGCATATGGCGCGTTCCCAGGGAGGCAGGGTCTATGGTGACCTGGACACTCGCACCTTGCCAAGGCGGCAGCCAAGGCCGCCACATCGGGGTGAGGGCCTAGGGCAGCTAGCTCAGCCAAATTTTCAAAAGAAGCTGAAAGTCCAGACAATTTCAGGCGAAATTTTCCAATATTTAAAAGACGTGTTTTAGTCACACAGATTATGCCTCCTGGTCAGGCTCTGGTTTGGAACTGCAGGCCCTTGTCCACTGTGAGATGGAGACTTCGAGTTTTAGAGTTAGAAAGGGCCCTGATTCTATGAGCGAATGGATGTTTACTAGACATGTTGTGGTAGTCATTTCCTGAGGTATGTGAGTCAAATCGCACAATTATGTTGTGCACCTTAAACTTATACAAGACTATCTGTCAATTATATCCCAGTATAACTGGAAGAAAGAAGAAAGAAAGGGCCTCAGAGATCATCTAGAACTTTCTGGGATGATGGAAATATTCTCTAGTTGTGCTGTTCAATGCAGTAGCCACCAGCAAACACATGGCTTCTAAGCACTTGAAATGCGTCTAGTGTGTCCGAGGGTCTCAATTATTCTCTAGTTTTTTAAACAGCCATATGCGGCCAGTGGCTACCACACTAGATGGTGCAGATGGGGGAGGACTTGGCCATGTGGGGGTTTGGGGTTGCCACGGTGACTGGGGGTACTGCTAGCATTTACTGGGCAGGTGAAGACACCATGCTTCCTGCCATGTGTCAACATGCACAGGAGAGACCCACCTTCCTGTGGGGGAGCCCCTGGAACCCCTACCCAGAATCCAACCCCATCAACTGATTTTAGGCCAGATGGAGGCATAGGGGGGCCTGGTAAGGTGTGGGCAGAAGCCAGGGCTGAGGCCTTCCCAGAGTGGCTGGGGGAGGGCGGCTGCAGCAACAGGCTTCCAGCCCGAGGAAGAGGGGAGCTTCCTGGGCGAGCCCCTGGTCCCTGCAGGCTCAGGTGTTGAGTGTTCCCTGGGACACCAAGGAGGGGGCTACACTGGCACTCTTACACCACCTCCCTGGCTGTAAGCCCACCCCTCCCCACTTCCTGAGCGGGAAGAGGCTGGGACGACGGGGCAGGGAGGGCCTGTTTGGCCCCTCTGCCCATGGCAGGCCAGACCAAGGCTCCAGGCTGTCCCCTGTGGGGGTCTCCTGAGCTGCATGGTGGCAGTGGGGGGGTGGGGGGCAACCACCAGTGCTCAGGTTGAGGGGCCCCCTCAGTGGAGGAAAACTCCAGTTCCAGTTCCAGGTCTAAACCTAGGGACAAAAACGACTCCAGAGGGACTCCCTGGTGCCGCCCCGTGGGTCCCGGGAACAGGAGGTCTGCTGCCAAGCCCGGGGTGGCTTTTTCTGCTCACCCCTCCCTGTTTCCTGAGCCAGGTCCAAAATTGATTAAAACTAAGTAAAAAGCGCTGCCCAGGGAATGACAAAATTGCTAAAATTCTCTTTTCTTCCCTCATTCTATTGTTCTCTCTCCATCTGGTGCTCCAGAGATCGGCTAAAGTCACTGGTTACTGTGGAAACCACCCCCCACTGTACCCCCTGCACCCGCTGCAGCAGCCTGCCTGCCCCCAGGCCTGAGGGCTCCCTGATCAGCTTGTCCGACTCCTCTGGCCCCCCAACCCCCATCCCCAGACACACCTGCCTGCTCAGGGCCCTGGGCCCCAAGGCTCCTTGTAGGAACCAGGGGAAGAAAAAATGTTTCCCAAACTTGCCTCAGATTCTGAGTTGGCCCCACTATCCAACCAAAGTGAGCAGAGAGAGTGAAGCAGGGAGAACATGTGGAGGCGGAAATGGGGTGAACGGGGAGGGAGGGCTCGTGGCAGTGGCCCCCGAGAGTGAGCAAGCACGAACATACTATACAGTCAGAGCTGCAGGGCGGGCAGCAGGAGGAGGCAGGGTGGGCAGGCGGGCACGCTGGAGCCCTGCCGCCTGGTGCCAGCCCCAAGCCAGGAGGGGAGGCCCGCCTGCTGTCCCTTCCTCTGGCACCCCCTCCTGCCCTCTACCAGCAGGGCTCTCGCAGCCTCCCTGGCACAGAGCGGAGGGGGCTGGCTCCAGCCCCTGCTCGAAGCCATTGTTTTTCTTCTCAACACCCCCAAGTTCAAGTTCATCTGGGTGTTACATCATGTCTGGTTGCTCCTGGAAACCAGACGGGTCAGACGTGACTCTGGGGAAAGGGGGTGGGAAGCTGGAGGGGGTTGAAGTTCTCCTCCCCTCCCCTCCTTGCCACTAGGGAGCTCTGAAGTTTGAAGTCTGACAAAGTTTTTGGCTTTTTTTTTTAGGGAGGGAAAGGAAAAGGGAAAAAAACAAAACCTTAAACCACACACACAAAACTTCCATCCACCAACTTTCTTTGGACCTGGGCCTCAGAGCAAAGAGAGAGTGGGAGCTGAAAGAGGTGGCCCGGGGGCTAAGGAAGCCTCCAAGGCCCTGGGCTCACAGGGCGGTGTTTTTGTCGAATGTGCAAAAGAAAAAGATCTTTGCCTGTTCTCCCTCCACTCCCCAGAAGCCCACACTGTAAACGCTGCCTGGGCCCTGCTCCTGGGGCTGGTCCTGCCTGTGCCCTGAGGGCCCTGGGTTCTACAGGTGGGCGCCAGCCTCCTAGGGACAGGAAGATGGCAGAAGGCCTGCATGCACCAGGGTGCAAAGATGCCTGCGCAAAGCCGGGTCCAGGGGCCTCCAGCAGCGGGGCTGGGGGTATATTTCCTTGTGAGAACCAGGGGCAGATGGGAGCAGGACTAGCGGCCCCAACAGCCTGGCCACCCCTCTGACAGGATTCACAGGACGTGGGGGAGGTACCTCCAGGACAGCTTTGGGCCCTGCCTCACCCCCAGTGCCAGAGTCTCTGGGCACGTGGCCCACCCAAATCCAAGGAGAGGGGAGGGCCAGGGGCAAGCACATGCCCCAGAGCAGCAGGAAAGCAACCAGGCAGACCTTGTCCTGATGGAGCCTCCCACTTCCACCTTCGCATCCACCAGGCCTGGCCCAGGGCGCCTCCAGCCTTGGGTCCTTGGCTGCCTTCCCCAGGGCCAGGGCTGTCAGAGCTAATTATCCAATTAGCTGATTAGCCAGGGGGCCTGGGGGCTGCCTGGGGAGGCAGGCTCAGCTGGGCGCGCAAAAGCCTGAGCCCTCCAGCCCTGCCCCGGCCTCTTCTCCCGACCTCCTCCAGAACACCGGAAGGCCCCCACCCCTGCCTGTGTCCACTTAGTGGGCAGGGCCTCCTACCTGAGACTGCTGTGGGATGTTCAGAAAGTTGCCGTCCCGGGGTCCGATGCTGACAAACCGGTTGGCAGAGGAGGCGCCTGTCGTTGCGAATGCTGTGGGGAGCAGGGGAGAGAGGGAGAGACCCCGTGAGGACTGGGGGCCCACCTGGGCACTGCCCGGTGGGGCTGCTGAGAGAGGGAGAGACTGGGTTAGACCATGCTGCTGGGGCTGAGGCTGGCGGCGGGAAGGCCAGGCCGGAGGGGCCCCCTTATCCTCTCACTGACCAGGAGCTCGCGGTCCCCCGGCCCTGGCACTCCATCCGCCGCAGCCAGGGAAGCTCTTTTGTGGCCCTGGAGGCTCTAGCTGTGACCCGGTGGACCCAGTTCTGTCCCCTTCTCCCAGAGCACCTGAAGTAAGAACGCTTGCTTTCCTGCTGGGCCTCTTGGTTTTGGAGAGAACGGAGCCTAGGAGGCTGGGAGCTCTGGGGGCTGGCCCCGCCCGGCTGGGAGAAGGCCATCTCAGCCGGGCTACCCCTCCAACAGGGGCGCCTGGTTGGGTGCTGCACCTCTTACCACCCTGGGCCCAAGGCCTGGGCCCGTGGCTTGGGGAACTTGAAGCGTCCCAGTAGAGAGCTAAGCTGGGTGGGACAGGTCAGAGAGGGTCTGGGAGCTGGCTGCTGGCTCAGGCACAGGGGAGGCAGGGCTCAGGCCTGGCAGGCATTCTCCTCCTCTGATGGATGAGCCAGCTCCTATGGTCCTGCGGTTCCCAAGGACCAAGATGGGCCCACGTGCAGAGAAGGAGGAGGCCAGAGGGCCTGGCAAAGCCCCAGGGTGTGGGCAGCAGGGGCAGTTGTTCTGAGGCCTGAGGGGGCAAACGGGCCAAACATTCTGGAGCTCTTCTGGGTTGTCTGGCTGGAGCCCTACAGGAAGGAGCCGGCCCTGTACCCTGGGAGGAAGGAAGCCCCAGAAAGGATGAGGAGTGTCACAGGCTAACTGGGAGTCCCCCTCCCATCCCTCCCAGCACAGGATACACCCCAGGGACCCCGTGCTCACCAGATTCTGTCCATAAGTGGCACCCAGCCACCCTGCAGCCTGGACCCCCTCCCACCCTGCCCACCTCCAATGACCATGACTTCGTGTCTTGTGGCAAATGCAGATGAGAAGGTGACATGAAGAGGATGAAGAGGGGAAAAGAACTCAAACCATGAAAAAGGAGGTGAGGCAGAGCGCGCGAGGCCGAGAAGAGTCGTGAGATGGGCCGCCCCTTCCGCCGCCATCCCCGCGTCCTGGCCCACAGCCCGCCAGCCCCCAGAGCGCTGCCCACCCCCGCCCACAGTCCCCCAGACGGCACACCGCCCACCCTCCGCCTCTCCTGTCCTTCATGCGTCGTCGGGTCTAGCTGGGGCCTCTCAACTCAGATTTTTCTCTTCCCTTTGACAAAATTTGTCATCGGTTTAAAAAAAAAGAGAGAGAGAGAGAAAGAGATGAAGTAAGCCAAGGTCCAGAGCCCTTCCTTGTCCTTGGAACATCCGACCTGGGAAGAAATTGAGGGAAAGGGGAGGGATGGGAGGGAGGGTAAAAAAAAAAGAGGAACAACGAGAAACCAAATGTGAGACTGAAGGCTGGGGGGAGGGGATCAGGGGCTGGCCTGCTGCAACTTTAGAGGCCTGAGGGGCCCAGAATGAAGGTGAGGGGGCAAGGCAAAAAGGGGATGGTGGCGTCGCCTTGTGGTCACATTCAATTTTCTTGGTGTGGGGGGAGGGCACAACGAAACAACAAAAAATCAAAAAACGAAAAAACGAAAAATGAAAAAAACAGCAGTTAGGCATGAAGATGGCATGGCTGTGCCTCCCCTCCCCCCGCCCACCCGGGCCAGCACCCCTGGCCTGGGTGCCCCCACTGTGCCCCCTCTCCCGCCCCCCGGAGGGGCCTGGGCCAGGGGCCCCAGCTGGGAGCAGTGGGCGGGCAGGGGGGCTCGTGGGGTGCTGGCTGGTGCAACTAAGGCCCCGGAGGCCAGGGTCGGGGGGCTCAGCTCTGTCCTCATCTGGGTGGGAGGCACTCTGGGTTGGGGGGCTTTGGCAGTGAGAGAGGGGGCTCTTCTTTTTGCAGTGGAGACTGTTTGGATGGGCTGGGGACGCTGGGCGTTGTGGTTTCGGTTTCATCGTCCACTTACAAGGTGACGGAGGAGTCAAGGCGGCGCCATCTGGGGCAGTGCTGGTGGATTTGGAATCAGGCATAGGAAGGGGCACAGGTCTGGCCACTGGAGGCGGCGGTGGTAGCAAAAATGACCCCGGGACTTTGCCCTGGCCGCTACCGTTGGGCTGCGAACAACATAAATAGAGTGACGCATGAAGGCACATCACACACAGACACACGCTCCCCTGCGCGGACTCGCCAGCTCGCTCCTGAGAGCCGGTAGCGCTCCCGGGGAAGACGCGGGGTGGGGCTCTCCTCCAGGGCGGGGAAGACGCGGGGTGGGGCTCTCCTCCAGGGCGGGGAAGATGCGGGGTGGGGCTCTCCTCCAGGTCGCGGGCTCGGTGAGGGCGTGAGGCCTCTCTTTGGTCTCTCAGATGTTTCTCTTTTTTTTTTTTTCCAAGTCCTCTTTCGAAGTGGTGGGAGGGAGGAAGGGGGATGTCCGACGGGTGGTTTGTTATTTCTTAGGGAACAGGTTTTAGGTTCCAAAACTTGCCATTTAACTATACAAGCAGCTGCGCTCTGAACTGTCACGCTCTGAAGACGTTCTCCTATGGTAGCAAAGATGCACCAGCTTACTCCCTGTGTGCCCCCAAAACACATACATGCCTCCCCTGGGTGGGCTCCTGGGGCAGGATCAGCTGACCCAACGAAGGACCACGGGCCCACCAGCGTGTGCCCCGTGTCATGGCCTCGGGGGGAAGCCAGGGCATGTGCCTGAGGACAGTGGGTGCTAGCCCATCTGCTACAGAGCAGCCCAAGAGGAAATCCCATTGCTGGCAGCCCCAGTTCCCCCAGAAGCCGGGACCAGCTACCAGAGCCACGAATTGTCCATTACTCCCTCTTATGCCTTAAACTTGAGTTTCCTCCTCCAGGCCCCACGTGCGGCCTTGTGTTCATCAGCCTCTGGGGTTCAGGGCATGCCGGCCCCACAGAGAGGGGCAGAGGTCCCTGGCTCCCGGCCGACACAGCTTCCCTGGACCTTGTACATCCTGCTGCCCCAGGCAGTGCTCTCTATGACCACCTGCAGCCTGGGCTCACAGGGGCCAGGCCAGAACTCTTCCTCCTAAACTGGCCTCTCTCCTATGGCTCAACCTTGGTCCTCCCAGCACCCCCAGGTTTAAGACCATGGGAGGTTCATAAGCTCTTCCTCCTGCTAGCAAACCCTGCAGAATCCAGCCCGACTCTGTCTCCAGCTCTGTCGTCCTTCGATCCTGACTGATTTCACCTGGACCATGAACCTGAGACTCCAAGGGGCCTCCCCTCTGCAGAGAGTGCTCTTCAGCTTGGCACCTGTCACTGAACCAGGCACCTCACTCAGGCTGTCCAATCCTCCAACCACCTCTAAGGCACTGGCTCTTGTTTCTGCCTGTCCCCCAGGGGTACTGAGTGTCTGGAGACATCCTGGTTGATACAACTTGAGGGTGTGGAGGCTGAGGATGCTGCTTGACACCCACCCTATAACACAGAGGGCCACCCCCAGGACCAAGGCCCAGTGGTCCACAGGCTAATGGTGCCGAATCCTTAGGAGAAGGGAAGCGCCACTCTCCCCCGTTAGCAACAGAGGAAACTGAGGCTCCTCATGGTTAAGTGTTCTAGCCACGCTGCAATGGGAAAGGCCTGAAGTTCATGGCCATGTCTGTCTGATTCCATGGACCCACAGACTTATCAACCCTCTTCCCAAATCCAAAGGAGTTCAGACACCCCAGTGCCCCAAAACCTTCCATAGCTACGATGACATCTGATGTAAAACATTGTCTCCCCGGTCAGGCTGTTGGTTCCAAGCAAGAGCATGCCGTCAGCTCTGCAGGGTAATGCCGACACAGAAGTGGCAACTGCCTTCCCTCATTTCCACAGCCTATTTGGTTCCTATCTTGCTCTTCCATCAGGACAGGAAGTAGAATGGTCCCAACCAATCACAGCCTTACTCCTCTCCAGGCTGTCCTGAGCTTGGGCTCCGGGGGCGGCCTGGACACAGCAGCTTTCTGGGCAGCCACTGCTCCCGCAGGGTGGCCTCTGCTTCCTCAAGAGCCTGTCTCCCCCCAGGAGGATCTGAATCACTAATCTCATCTGATAAAACAAATCCTAGCCCGATACGGCCAGACATGGAAAGCTGCTGATTTACAACATTCAGATTCTAGAAGCAAGTCCCAACCAGGCTAGGCTGTCTCCGCTCTGGTTGGGGTACGAGTTGAAGTTTTAAAAATCTCAAGATCTTGGGACTTTGTGGTGCCTTAAGACCTTGTGGGTTAAGAGCTTAGAAGTAAACCAGAAGCTGGGATAGCACCTCCCTTTCATCTGACAGATGATGATGTGGGCCTGGTCACTCTGCAACTGGAGAGCGAGGCTGAGCTGGAACCAGGCTTTCCGCCTCTCAGAGCCATCGCCTCCCATCAGCCCCTGGATCTTCTCTATCGTGCTCACTTGGCGGTCTCTTCTCTATGCCCGAAATACAGCTGCCTGGGCACCCTCTTTCTGCCCTTTGTGTGTCTTCTAATCGCAGTTCCCAACCTTTTTGGAACCAGGGATTGGATTCGTGGGAGACAATTTGTCCACGGACCAGCGGGAGAAGGGAATGGTTTCTGGATGATTCAAGTGCATTACATTTATTGTGCACTTTATTTCTAACCTAATGCCACTGCTGATCTGATAGGAGGTACTGGTTCATAGCCCAGAGGTTGGGGACCCCTGCCCTAAGTGGATCTCCACTTGGCCTTGGTCTTTACTGACCTGATTTTCTCAGTCAGGGACTTACACTGGGGTCTAAGAGGTACCTGGGAACCATTCTGCACACTGTAAAATTTTGTATGCATGTAATTTTCTGCAAAGATGGTTCATAACTTCAGATTCTCAGGAGGTTATAGTTTACTCCTCTAGTCTCTACATCAGTGGTTCTTGAAGTGGGTCCCCTGACCAGAAGCAGCAGCATCACCTGGGAACTTGAGGAGAAATGCAGATTCTACACCCCACACCAGAGCTGCTGAGTCGAACTTAGATGAGGCCCAGCCACCTGTGTGCCACCTTCAAGTCACTCTCACACACGCTAAGATTAAGAACTGCTACTCTGGAGTGGCTGTGGTGCAAGCACAGTCCAGTACCCGACACCCCCCCCCACCCCCCGCCACCAGGTCAGCTGCAGAGCCCAGGGCCTCTGGCTCCTCCTCCACACCACAGTGCTATCCCTAGTCTCCTCTCAGAAACCAGGCCCCAAGGAGCAGGCTCACTGCAGACTTCCACCCCACACCCAACTCTCGGGCACAACAGGCCACCAAGGAAATCTACAGAGACTGCTCTCCAGCCAAACTAGACTTTCTCTTTAACCAGAGGGACAGTTTGCTCCCCTGTCAATAAATAGCTTTTTGTCTACTCAGAGCAAGCACCTGCCTTGAGAAGAGAACTTTCGAGGCCAAGGGGCCCTTGATCTTTTCTTTGTCTGCCATGCCACATGGCTTGCAGGATCTTAGTTCCTTGACCAGGGGCTGAACCCAGGCCCTTGGCCATGAAAGCGCAGAGTCATAGCCACTGGACGGCCATGGCCTTCCTGAGCCCTTGATCTTGAGCGCTCAAGTCAAGGGGCTGTCAGGATGCCCAGGGATGGACTGACCCACACCCTTGAGGGTCCTGTGGGTCAGCTTTGGTTCTCTGGGCTAAGTCGGTTCCCCAGGTGGGTCACATTTCAATTGAAACCCCAGCTGCCCCCACAGTTGAGAAGCAGGAACAGTAAGATTCCTAGCCCCTCTGATCCAGATTCCAGAACCCAGGACCCCTGGGGCTGGGATACAGGCTGCCAGCTCCTGTAGACTCTGCTGGCATCTCTGAAGGAAGCACGGGAGCTGTTGTGAATTGTGTCCACTTTTCCCTCAATGCCCCTACAAGTGGACAGAGCTTGTCCAGAGAGGTGGGCAAAACTCTGCATGTGCCAAGGAGCTATAGAGTCAGCAAAAGAAACCCTCGCAGGGCAGAGGGGAAAAAAAGATGAGAAAAGCGGAAAAGTGGAGAAGAGCAGGAGGGAGCGAAGAAGACTGCTCTCTGCCCTGGACAGCAAGATCAAGGGGGCCAAGCCGCAGCCCTGCCCCACATCAAGACGCCAGCACTACGCAAGCACCCTGTGGCAGCATCAGGCTGAGCAGCTGAGGGCCGTGGCCCCTCTCCTGGGGCGGCTTCTGGCACAGGGTTCCGGATGCCTTTCCCTGCCAGGGCACTTTGAGTGTCTGCCACACCTGACCTCTCACGGTGCAGTTCCAAGCTGGACCAACTGGAGAAAAGCAACTGGGCCTTCTTATAGCACAGTATGCTGCTGGAGTTCCAGAACATTCCCAGAGGTCTAGAGATCACCACGCCCCAACCTGGAACAGTCTCCCAGGAACTACAAAAGGAGCACTGTCCCACTGACTGGTCACGGTTGGCTCACTGCCGTCGGGGATAGTTCTCTGCTCAGTGGATCTGTGTCTCTGCTCTAGGGCTTGCTGATGGAGAAGGGCAGTAGGCCTCAGAGCTCCACGGGGAGCCATCTCTCTCCCAGGCTGAGAAGCAGAAAGACTTTATTCCAGAACCATGACTGACCTGAGAGCCCCTCATTAAGAGGCCCGCCAACAGGAGTCTCGTGACACAGCCTGCGGAAGGAAGTCTGCCCTCTCCCAAGGGCTTCTCACTGGGGACGAGGAAGGTGCCTCCAAGCACACTGAATCTGGAGACAGTCACAACCCACACAGCTGGACAGAGGGCGCTGTCGCTGGCATCAAGTGAGTGGGGGCCAGGCATGCTGCTCAGTGCCCCAGAGCACACAGGACATTCCCACAGCACAGAGAATGAACAGTCCCAGGTGTCAGCAGCGGGAATCCTTGGTCAAGAACCTATCGAATCCTTGCACCCTTGAGGTTTAAGAGGGGGGTCAGGAGCTGAGGGGTCTGGGCCTGGATTGGACAGATCACTGGTCCACTCCTGCCACGGGGAAAGACCAGAGGAGGCTAAAGGGCCCAAGCAAGGCGGGCCCAGACACTGCCCCGTCCTCTCCGGACCGGGACGCAGAGGCCCCGGGCGGGCACGTGGAGCCCTGCCCCCGGGCCCAGAAGACTGAGGTGCTCGGTAGTCCCAGCCCTTGGCTGCTCCAGCCCCAGGTGGGCTCCCAGCTTTGGGGCCCTCTCCCCGTGAGCCCTGAGACAGACAGACAGGCGCGACGGCGAGCTGGAGGGGCTTGTGGGGTCCTCTGGACTCACCTGTCCGGTGGCCTGGCCCGAGCCGTCCGAGCACACGAACTGCACGAACTCCTTCAGCGAGTCCTGCCCGTGGTGGTGGTGGTAGCGGATGGTCGGGTGCGTGAAGTACGGGCTCGACTGCTGGATGATGGATGTGGAGGGGAAGTGCAGCGCTGACGCCGTGGCCCGGGGGCTCCCTGCGTGCACGCGGCAGGAAGGAAAGGGCAGCGTCAGGGGCCCAGCAGGCCGTGGAGAGGGACACTGAAGACGAGGAGCCCTGCGGGCCAGAGCCCTTTGGATCCAGAGAACAGGGCAGGGACCAGGGTGGGGAGAGTGAGGCGCTGACTGCTAGTGTGAAAGTGTGTAAGACGGCGCCAAAAACACTCAGCAAAATCAAAGTAAATTACATTTGAATGCAATATTTTAAAAAGTTGAACTGGCAAAACTAGGGACGGCCCAGAGACCAGCTGCTTCTCTATAAAGCTTGATTGGAATCAGGGCCAGAGTTAGGGTGAGGTGAGAAGTGTGTGCGTGCTCAGTCGCTCAGCTGTGTCTGAATCTCTGCAACCCCATGGACTGTAACCCACCAGGCTCCTCTGTCCATGGGATTCTCCAGGCAAGAATACTGGACTGGGTTGCCAAGTCCTCCTCCTCAGGATCTTCCCAACCCAGGGACTGAACCCACATCTCTTACATCCTGCATTGGCAGGTGGGTTCTTTACCGCTAGTGCCACCTGGGAAGCCCCGTGAGGTGAGGCAGGGTCATGCAATTACAAGGTCAGTCCTTTTATTTAAAGTACTGATATTCGCTCATCGTGGACTTTTTGCAATTGTTTTAATTTTTAGAACATTGCGTTTAATATTATTTATAAATTTTGGTGACTCAAATTTCAGGTGCTCCCTGACACTGTGCGTCAAGGTCAGTGCCTCACACACCTCTCCCTGGCGCAGGGCCTGGGTGGGAGCTTTGGGGAGCAGGCAGACCATTCGGTGGGGCTCCGGACAAACACCTGGCCCCGTGCCAGCGTGAGAGGGGCCTCCACGGAGCACACACACGTCCTGCATGAGGCTGGGTGTGCACCTCGCTGCGGCTCCCCAGGTCACATTCTTCTGTGCTCGGGCCCCACGGCTCATACACACTGCTTCGGACGCACGGCTCCCACCCCGGAGCAGGCCCCAGTCCTTCCCCAGCCAAGTCCTCCCTATCCTGTCTGTTTCCAATCAGCTCGCTCTTGCTCTCGGTTTCATTAGGGGCCTAAAGAAACTTGGCTTCTCTCTGGAGTTCATAAAAGCTGAGTTGAGCAGGGGCCTGCCGCCCTCCCCTGCCTGTGCAGAGGGCCTGGGCTCCCCACCCCCACCCCACGGCCACCACGCCCTGCCCCTCTGCTGGCTCCCAGCCAGGAGGCCCTGAGGAGGAAGCCAGGAGGGTAACCCTCCGTGTTCTCCGTGTCCTACGCAAGAGCCTGGGAGGTGGTGGGCAGACACAGGGCAGTGTTCAGAAAGAGTCCAGGCCTCTCTTAAGAGGGAAGAGGCTCCCACAGTTCCCCACCTGGTTCCATCCCCTGCAGAACCTGGCGGCACCCTCCCCTCAAGCTCTCTCTCTGCCAAAGTGGAGCAGAGAGTCCCCCCGGCAGGCTGCCGGGCGGCTCCTTTCCTTTCCCCTTGGCCTAGTCCTTCACTTCTGGAAAAGAGCAGGGAGGCCTTGAGCAGGGAGCTTGGGCCCTTGTGAGGGTCCCTCGGAGTAACCTGGGCTGGTGCCAGGGAAAACAGACCCTGGGCACTTTGGGGCGCTGAGAGAGAGGAACTGGAAGGAGGGCAGATGCAGAAGCCTGTGCTCTCGCATCCACAGCTGGCGGGAGGCAAGGAGAGCTGGGAAGAGCGGGCCCAAGGCCTCAGGATAGGCCTGTGCCACACAGCACACACGTGTGCACACGTCACGCGCGCGCACAGCACACATGCGCACACGTCCGCGCAAACACACGAACACATGTACATCGAATGAGTGCACACAGCACCCTTGCACGAACATAAGCAAACACATCCTCACGTGCACACACAGGGCACAAGCAGGCGTGCACCCCGGCACATGGGGTGTGAGAGGCAAGTGGGAGAGTGTGGGGGAACACGGTGAGAAGGCCCAAGGGCCAGCCTGCTGCTGTGGAGGGAGGGCCCGTCCCCACGCCCACCCACTGCCATACCACGGCCAGTTCAGAGAGCTGGGGCTGTCACTCAGGGTTGCCTGGCCAGCTACCCCTCAGGCAGGGCTCCTGTGCCACCCCCGCTGCCCCCCTCCGGGCCCTCCGTTTCTCACCTGGTCTGACTCCAGCAAGCACAGGCAGCGGGTGGTGAGTGAAAGCCATGCGCGGGGAGCTGCCCTGAGAGGAGAGGGCACTGCAGAAGTCCAGCTTTCCTGACTTCTTTAGGGAAGCCGGGCCTGAGGGGAGGAATCAGCAACACGGGGCAGGTTTAGCTGGGCCAGGGAGGGAGCGGGGGAGGCAGGAAGCCAGCAACTCACTCCTTCTCTCCTCAGCCCCCTCCTGGCTGCCCCCTTTCCTTCAGGGCTCCCCAGCCTCCTCTGCCTGATTGAGGCCCTGTTTCTCAGGCCCTGCCTGCAGACCACCCGCTGCTGACAGGTGAGGGAAATCAGCCCCTTCGGTGCGCTGGGCAGGGCGTGAGCAAACGGGGCCATCCTGCCCCCCAACAAACAGATTAGAGCTCCAGGGTGCACAGAATCAAAGCACAGAGGCAGGGCCAGAGGGCAGGGAAGGTGTGCGGGAGGAGCCCTGGGGAGCAGCTTCAGAGTCAGGGGCCAGGAACTTCCCTGGGGCTCCCCTCTGTGCTTCCACTGGGGAAACTGAGATCTTAGCCAAAGGAAAAAAAGAAAAGAGTGAGGAGGTGCCTGAGGAGGGGCAGGCTGGGGTCTACTCCATGGGGTCCTGGGCTACAGGTCCCATTCTGCCAGGAAGAAGCCAGGGCTCCTTACGGGAAGGGAAAGCACACCCATGGGCCCTTCGGACCACGGTGGAGAAACAAAATCTGACAAGGGAGCAGGGAGGAGGCTGGAGGGCCTAGGTGGAAGCTGGGGGTGAGGGAGCCAGGAAAGGATGCCCTTGGTCAGGCACCCAGAGGTCGGACTGTCAGGGTGGGTCATTCCTGGGCTTTGCTCTACTCCCAGGACCAGAGAGGGAGGTGGCATTTGGCAAGAGACAGGGATACAGAGAGCGCCCCATTTGAGCTCGTCTCTAAGAGCCTGAGGATGCCAACCAAGCCCATATCTGCGCCCAGTGGGCTCGACATCCAACATGCTAAGACAAAGCAGGGCCCCCAGGCCAGGGCCCCCAGGGGAACCAGTCTCCTGTCCTGGGAGGATAAGGTGCAGTCAGGGCAGATCTCCAGATCTGCCATCTTCAGAACAAGAATCGAATCAGTTTGGGTGGGGTGTGTGTACTGGGGGCGGGATGGGGGTGCTGCAGAAGAGAGAAATAAGAGCTGTCTTAACCACAGAGGGGAGAGGCGGGGGAAGGGCGCACTCCTAGCTGCCAGCAGAGGTGTTATCTGGCAGCAGCTGTGTGCCACCTGATAGCTGGCACGATGCGGGGGGTGGAAGCGCCCCCACCAGCTGCGCACAGCTGTCCCCCTGGCCGCACAGCACCTCCCCAGCTGTTCCCAGTCCTGCAGCTGGGCTGCTTAATTGGCGATTTGTCCCAGAACAGGGAAACAACGCAGTGTTGCTGGGAGGAGGGGGTGAGTATGGAAGAAAAGAGGGGAAAAGCGAGGGAGCCGGGGGCGCCACAGGAGGACGTGGGGCCATGCGTGGAGGGACTGCTGGCAGGAGCGGAAATGGCAGGCTCGGCAGCAGACAGCCAGGAAAAAGGGAGCCGGAGCTGGGGAGGGGAGGCTCCCGGGAGCCAAGTCTGGGTGGAGCGACCCGGGGGGCCCACGCCTCAGGAGCCAGCAGTGGACACGGCCCTCCAGGCACACCAGTCCCTGAGGAAAGACTTCACTTCAGCTGGGGATTCTTCAGGGCCTCTCCACCCCTTGTCTCTGCCCCTCCAGAGGCTCCCCCAGGGCCACGTCTGTGCCCTGCTGTCTTAGGTGCCTGCTGGCCACGAGGGCGCCCGGGGAGGGGCTCAGCCCGGGGCCTGGAGCTGAGGCCTCCTCCTCCCAGGGTGCAGACAGCGAAGGCCAGAGGCTGCATCTAGGGCAGCAGGGGAGAGGAGGCTCCTCCCTGCCCTTCGGCCTCGCCTTTCCCCCAGCCCTGGCCCCTGCCCATTTGCTTGGCCCTTCCTGGCGTGGCAACATCTGGAAGATACCAAGGAAAAGACTATCAGGTCAGCCCTCATCTTCCTGCGCCACAGAGCAAGGCCTCCATCCCCAGGCTGAACCACAACGGACACATCCCATACAGAGATCTGCGCTAGCTGGCCCCAAGACCCCCGAACCTGGAAGCTACACACAGGCTGCACCAACAGCATGTCAGGCAGAAGCATTCTGCAGGCAGCCTCCTGGCACATGCCTGTGCACCACACACACACACACACACACACACACACACACACACCCCTCTCTCTCCCTCTATTCTACTTGAGCTCTCCAGGCGTGCCCACACCTCCTGTCAAAACAGGAGAGCCCCCCAGGTGAGCCCCTCCTCTCACCAGGAAGCGGCTGGTGAGAGGATTGAGAGGCCTGGCAACAATTCTGCTCACTCGCTACTAGGCTCTGCTCCTCTCTGTGAAGCTGGGCCCCTCCTTAGACCAGCGGTTCTCAACTCAGGAAGATTCTGCCCCCACCAGGACACAGCCATGTCCGGAGACCTTCCTGGCCATCATACCTAGTGAGGAGGTTTGCTACTGGCATCTAGTGGGCAGAGGCCAGGGCTGCCACTCCAATACCCCACAGGGTGCAAAACGGCCCCACCGCAGACAATGCTGTGGCCCTGGAATGTTCTAGAACGCCCAGTCTGAGAAACTGCCTTAAACCATGAAGACGGTAGAGGGGGGGTAACCTCCCTGAAGAAACACCAAGAGGAGGAGGAAGATGAGCAGGCTCTGAAGAGGAAGCCATGCCCCACTTGCAGGGCACCAGAGGCTCAGGGCCGGGGCTTTCCTTCTGCCACACCGGTGGGCCCTACTGCCCACGCGTGACAACCTGCCCGCTCGCCTCTGCTCTCCAGGCCTGTGCCCTCTGGAAGAGCGGGCTGGGGGAGGACAGGCAGTGCCACCGGCAGCAGGAAGCGCCACGGGAGGCTTGCCAGGGAAACTGAGGGGGAGACGAGGCTGCACGCCGCCTGCACTCCAGGTTGGGCCTTGCGGCGGCGCCCATACCTGCATCCACATCGTTGGGCCAACCACTGGACTGGCTGCTGCCAGCTGCCGGGGAGCGGCCTGTGCCAGGATAGAAGACGTCGTCGACAGGGCTCTCCATCTCACTGTCATCGATGGACTTGGGGCGCTTGGTGGTGCTGGGGAAGGAGGAGAGGGGTCAGGTGGGCCTCAGGTGAGTGGCTGGACTGGGACCCGGACCCGGGAAGCCTGCACTGATGGCCCTCCGTGTGGCGAGCGGGCTCTCGCTGTCAGCAGCATCTCAGGGCACTCGCTGTGTGCCCTCTGCCCAGGTCAGACTGAGAGCCCCTTCTCAGCCCACAAGACCATCCACTGTCATCTACCCAGCTACTCAAGCCCAAGAAGCAGGCCAAGCCCTCAGCTGCCTCCTCAGCCACCTTCTACTTCCCATCAGCTGCCACGGCCAGAGGTGAGTGAGGCGCTGGCCAGCGGCAAAACACCAGGGGCTGACGGGAAACTCAGTCATTGTGATACTATGTTATTTTATATTAAAATTTGATTAACTATGGAAATATCACAACATTTTAATGTAATATTCTAACATATCAAAACGAATACTTGAACCTCACAATGAACCAAAATGCTTTTTTTTTTTTTAAAAGGACAGGATCACACTCTGTCCTGCATGACTGAGCCTGACCGGGGTCCACTGTGCCTACCTCCCAAATGGCTCTCAACTCCACTCCTTCCTCTTAGGCCGATCCCCCACCTGGCTCAGGCCCTCCTACCCTCCAGCCTGGTGGGAGAGCCTCGAACTGACTGTCCTGCCCACGAACACTGCTTCTAGAAGTCTTTCTAGAACACATGTCCCCAACATCTGTTCCTTGACCCCTCTGGCCTGTGAAGCCCACTGTGGGATAGTCCTGCTGGCCTGCCCAGCCTCAGTTGGGATGGAGGCTGCTCTCTCTGCCTGGAGCACCCACCCCAGGCCTGTACCAGCCCCTCTTTGTCTGGGTTCAAAGGTCACACCCCCAGGAGAGAGGCCTTCCCCAGTCCCCACAGGGAGCACCTTCCTGGCAGAGCCATGGCCTGGCTTGAGCTTGTGTCCCTGAGGCCAGCGCAAAGCTCAGGGGGTGGGCAGCAGAGCAGGCCCTGGCTCTGGAGCCAGCGCCCTCCACAGAGGATGGTGTGCTGAAGTATGCTGCCCAGAGCACCTGAGGCGTCTCGGGGCTGAGGGAGGCCGGGGCGTGGGACTCACCTGGTGGAGGGAGGGGAGGTGATGGACCGCCGCCCCAGGGTCACCTGGTTGATATTGTAGTAGCTGGGACTCTCCAGGTCTGCCAGCGAGAAGTTGGGCCCTGATGCTGTTGCAACAGGAGCTGGGAAGAAGGGAGAGTGGGATGAGGTCTGGAAAGCATGGGTGCCTGTTTCGTTGCTGGGAGCAGCTCCCCGGAAGCCCTGGGGTGAGTTCACTGTGAAGGCTGCTGAGGAAACCTCCTCCTGGCTGAAGCTTGTTGGGAAGATTCCTTGGTTATGATTTTTTTTTTCCTCCATAGCAGTGGAGGTCAGAGGTGGGGCTCTCCAATGCCTCCATCCCACCCAGCCCGGTGCCAATGAGGCCAAGCATGTCCCAGGAAGTCTGCCTGCCTCCCCCCCGACCTGAGACCCCATCAGTGGGGGACTCCATGGGGTCCAAGTCCCACCTCCTCACCCTCATCCCTGCGGACCCAACCCTGGCCCAGAAGAAGGAAGGACTCACTCTGTGATACTCTCACCAGCTCCGTCACATTCCAGACCCCGGAAGTCACAAAACAGTCCTGGAAACTTAAGTGCCCTGAGGAGGGAAAAGGGCAGGTGAGCAAGTCGAGGCACAGCCAGGAGGGGCTGTCTGCCTGTCTCTCCCGATCCCTCCCCACCCTCAGCTTGTTCCATCCCATGACCCATGTCCCAGCTCCAGGCTGGCCCTCAGAGGCCCTTAGATCTCCATGGATGTGGGGTATGCCCCCATGAGTGCCCTCCCCTACGGAACAGCAGCCTCTGTTCAGTCAAGGGACAGCTGAGTGAAGCGGTTGGCAGGGGCAGGCCCACCCTGGCCCGGGAGGGCAGAGAAGGGTACAGGTTGGACGCTGTGGTGGACACAGCAGGCCAGGGAGGCTGGGTTCAGGCAGGAGGGCAGGGGGCACTGACCGTTGGGCAGTGGTTTGATGTCCGCATCTCCTTGCTGGTTTGAACTATCTGATTGTCCGGATTCTGCGGGAGACAGAAAGGGTAGGGATGGGTCAAGAAAGTGCCCCACGCTCACCAGGCAAGCAGCTGCCCCTCTAGCCCTATGGACACCTTCTCTCCCACTCCCTTCCTGAGCAGCCCAGGGAGGCCAGGAGAGAAAGAATGGCTGCTGCTGTGGTGAGGCCCTGCAGACTGCAGGGTGCTGGGCAGCATCTCTGGCCTTCTCCCACTAGATGCCAGCAGCACCCCAGTTGTGACAACCAAAAACCAGTCTCCAAACACCGCCTGAAGTGCCCTGGGGGTGAGCAGCCCATGAGTGAACAGCCCTGGCCAAGAGTCAGGGCAAGGAGGCGCCCGGGAGAGAAGCCCCCGACTGTCCCTTTGCACAGCTGGTTTGGACCCAAGGGGTCCCCCGTTCTCTACCCCACTCAAGCTCCAGAGGGAGCAGCCCTTTCCCTCCCTTCATTAATTAGAGCCAATGCTGCCTGCCTGCGCCACCCCCACCTCACCTTTATGCATACAGGCAGTGCCTGGCAACTCGGAGGGGGGAGATCTGCCTTGATGCTGTCGCCCGCTCTGTGCCAGCCTGTCTGGGCTGTCTCATGCCCCAGTGCCACAGCTGCTCGGAGGGAGCCCTGAGACAAGGGCCCATTGTGCGGTGGGAGCTCACAGAGGACTGGGGGCAGGGTGGAGTGTGTGTGTGAATATTTTGCTGAGCTTGGGAAAGCCCCCCGCCCCTGCCCCCCAGGTCCTCGAAGCTTTGTGTGCCAGGGGCACAACGGGGACCTCCAGAATGCTTGCCTGGGCACGACAGCTGGCGAGAGGGTGGCGGAGGGGGGCCAGGGCAGGTTGTGGGGCAGGAGAAAGGCAGGCATTCAGTAAAGGATCAGCTGCTCATGGGGGGACCACATGGGGTGGCTTCGGAAAACTGGGCCGTGCCATTGGCCAGGGCTCCGCTCCACTCTTTGGAGTGACCCTGCCTCCTGGGTCTCACCCGCCACCCCACAACCGGCCCAGTCGCCACGGAGGCCATCCTCTACCAAACTTGCGGTCAGACCGCTCACATTGGGGAGTGAATAGCAAGGAGGTTCCTGAAGAGTGATGTGGGCCCAAGAAATAGAAGTGGGGGGATCCTGCAGCCACTTGGGAAAGAAGGAAGAGCTCCAGTTGTTGGGGCCTTCTCAGAGCTAAGGCCCAATGATGGCTCAGCCAAGCTCCCGGCCTCTTGCATCCATGTGGCCGGTGGGAAAAAGACAGGCTGCCCCCAGGATGGTTTCAGGCCCCATCTCCCCCATCCTTTATCTTGTTTCACTTTTTTTTTTTTAACGTATTTATTTGGCTGTGTTGGGTCTTGGTTGTGGAACGCGGAACCTTTGTTGCAGCATATGAAGTTAGTTTCCTGGCATCATAGTTCCCCTGGGATCTTAGTTCCCCATCTGGGGATCCAACCTGCACCCCCTGCACTGGAAGGCAGACTCAACCACTGGACCATCAGCGGAGTACCTTTTTAGCCAGCCTCTACTTTTTAAAAATTCCAAATGGTAATAATAATGAATCCTGTCACAAATCAAGAAAATGGAGGTTGACAAGCGAACAGGACCCCTCACCCCCTTGTGTTTGGGGCGTGTCCTTCCACACCTCCGTTTGCACCCACCCTAGCAACGCTTTTAGGGATGGCAAATTCCATCTCAGGCCACTTCTTTGTCGTGGTGGCACTCTGCTTTGGAGAGAGCCCGTGGGACTTCCTCCCACACCCTGGGGAAGGGCAGCCTCTCTCTGCATGTGGATTTTCTTGTTGCTCTCTCCTCAGCTCATTCCCAGCTCTCTGGGTCTGATTCAAGCCCTAGCTGGTCCAGGAGGGAGCAGGCAAGGGGTTGAGGCAGTAGGTGGCCCACCTTAGGGCCCCCGTGGACCAGTGCCCCAAGCCTAATGTCTCTCAGGGCTGTCCTTGCCCAGATTCACAGCCAGAAAGAGCACAGCTGCAGGACCGGCGTGTGGAGCCCAGCGAGGGGCACACGGTCAAGGCGTTGCTGCAAAGGCTTTGTCCTACTTGTCCCAGGACCAACTCAGTCCCCACAGAGCCCTCCAGGCCAGGGACAGTGGAGTAGAGGGGGATGGTAGGAGGCCATCCTATTAAGAGTGGTCTCAGCCCTTCAAACGTGGCCAGGTGGAGACAGAAAACCACGCGCATGCGCACACCCGGCCCGGGGACAGAAAGACGAGAGAACCTGACAAAGAGATGGAGGTGGGCCAGCGACAGAGGCAGAGACAAATGGGGCTCCAGGAGAGCGCGACAGACAGGAAATCCTTCTGAACCAGGACGCTGCCCTGAAACGTTACTGCTGTTATTACCATTAGCGCCATGTAAGGGAGCAGGCAGGAGCGGGGACCGGCGCGCGAGGCCCGCTGCCACGCGCCTGCAGGCGGTGCTCCGGGCGCTGCTGGCAGCCATCTTAGCCCTTGGCAGCCATCTTACGGCTGGCGGCCCCGCCGGCGCCCCGCACTGCCCCTGCCGCCCGCCCCCGGCGAGCGCGGCCCGGCTCCGGGACAAAAGGCAGGGACGCTGGAAGCCTGCGCCCGGGCTCGAGGGCAGGGGCGCCGGCCCGGCCAGCGGGGCAGCTGGGGCTGGGGCTCCACTGTCTTGCCCAGGCGGCGCCCCTGCCCCCTCCTGGCCCGTGCAGAGCAAAAAGGGCAGAGAGGCACGAGCCTGCTGCCGCCCGTGAGCTGCGCAGTGTGGCTGAGCGCCCCTCCTCAGGCCAGACCCAGACCCAGAGCCTCAGTTAGTTTACCGCCTAGACCCCTGCCCCAATGAGGTGACGCGGGCCTCAGAGGACAGTAAGGGGAGAGATGGGGCAGGCCCTCGATCACTCAGTCAGCTTGGAGGTGGGCACACGGCGAGAGGGGGCCACTGGGCCGCTGGTGGACAGGCTCCTGTGGAGGGCGAGGAGATGCCCCCCAACCCAGAGGCAAGAGCCCGCCAGGCCAGCTCCCTGAAGCCATGGGCACTCTGGGGAGCTGTGGCCTCGGGCTGGGGCCTGCTCTGGACAGGCCCTAGGGACCAGGAGCTCGACCCCAGGCTGGCACCCCAAGGAGCATGACACCCCGGTGCCTGACCCCCTTCCCTGTCGAGGCTCCCTGGGGAAGGGAGGGAGTAACCCCAGGCCTTGGGACAGAGAAGGCAGGCCCCTTTATGACACCCCTCCCCAGGCCCCGCCTCATGGTTGCTTGGCTTTTATCTCACAGAATGGGGCTTATCAGAGCCACCAGCTGAACAAACACACAAATCCACGGTTAGTGAGAGAAAACCCTCTGCCTGAACTCTTTATCTCCTGTTCACAGGCCCCGAGCACTGCCCCCTGCCAACAGCACAGGAGAAGCCCTGACTGCTGCGCCATGAGGGCGCCTCCCCTGGCCACCCCCCTTCTCCCCTCGCCCCAACCCAGCGCGTGGTGGCTGTCCCCTGGCAGTCCCTACCAGGCGGGCGTGCATGAGTGAGCTCCTGCCACACGGGAGCCCCCCTCCAGTGTCTGCTTTCTCACTGGGGACAATGGGCCAGCTGGTGGCCTGTGGGCCGGTGGACGGGCAGAGAAAATGTTGGCTGGCACCAGGCGGGCAGGTGCCCGGCTCCATCCTTTATCCTCTCCCGCCCAGCCCACGCCCCCGAGGCTGTCACTCGGCTTCCCCAGCCTTCCAGGGCCACGTCCCCTGGCAACATTTCCGACCTTGGCTTTCTCTCCAGCCTGGTAAACCGAAGCAGTAGGGACCCTAACCACCCACTCCCAGCTCAGGGCCACCCTGACTGAACCCCAGCCCCCAGGCCTACAACTCTCTTCAGGGACAAAGACTGCCTTGACTTTCTGGAGAGACTGTAGAGAGGACGGAGGGGCCAGAGGCACCGCAAGCTCCGTTCAGTCCTGAGGTGACATGTTCCTGCATCTCGGTGCCCAGGGCCAGACAGTGCCTCCTGGGCTCTAAGCCTCTTTCCACTTAGCCATCACATGCAGCTTCCTCAAACCCAAGTCCAGCCACTGTGTCTGAGGATGGCTGCCTGGGTGTGCAGGCGTCAGGCCTCTGCCTGGTCCAGGCTCAGGGGATGAAGAGAATTTTGGAGGCTGCCGCTTGTCCTTGAAGCCACCAGGGCGGCGAGGGCTGTGTTCAGACTGGCTCACGTCACGTGTGTGAGCGCAGGGTCTGCTGCACGGCTTCCTCTCAGGACCGGGGTACTCGTGCAGTCCACACCCTGGGGCAGAAGGCAGGACTGCGTGGGGGTGAGTGACGAATCTGGGCTCTTCCTAGGTGTGGGACCAAGTGGGCTCCGCAGAGCAAGGCTCTGAAATGGGATTGGCACTCAGGTCCCAGGCTGCTCTCCCTTCATCCCCTCACGGCTTCGGTCACCCCCACCCCCGGGTCGGCGCTTGTAGACTGGAGGCCGCGTGCAGCACCCCGCCCTAGGCCAGGCTCAGCCAGAGGTTGGCAGCATGGGACCCTCTCTTCCTCAGGGTTCTTCTGTGTCTCCTGGAACAGCCCTACCACCTGAAACACCGTTCTTCTCGCCCCCATCATTCTCTACCTCTGCTCAGTTATTAAAGCCCCCGACTTCCTCTCTTCAGCTCCCCGCCTTTCCCTCTGGAATCCTATTTCTGGTCTCATTTTGCTCTGTCTTGGCTCCATGCCCCTCTCGCTGTCCTTCCTTCTCCCTCGCTTTCCCTCTCTTTGGGCCCCTTTCCTCTCCCAGTCCTGCCTGCTTGCACAAGTGTGTACGTGTGCACACGTGTGTGCTTCGGAGAGCCCTCTGCCTCTTCATCAGAGCTGTAAGAGGGGAAGCTCCAGCAGCCAGAAGGAGCCCAGAACCACACAGAAACTCCAACCGACAGCATGTTTTTAACATATATACTCCCAGCCATAGACAGGGAGATATTTATGGCTCCCGCTAGGTGAGGGAGGGATTCCTGCTCACGGCAGCACACGCTCCGCCTCGGCGCCCACCCCAAAGAACTTCTCTCCGAGAAACAGGCCACATGCAATTCACCGGTTGGCTGCCCCCACGCACATCACAGACTGAGTGCATTTTTTGGGGGCGCTGAGAGGGGCGCGCAGGCACAACCGCACCAACACATGCGTACCCAGGCACGTGTATGTACTAGGGCGCACATTTGCTTTACATCCAGACACACACACACACACACACACACACACACACACACAGATGCCACCAACCATCTGATGCTGTCCAGCAGGGATGGGGTGAGTTGGTGTGCCGAGAGCGGTGGTCAGCACGCTCACTGCTAAGAGGAACCTCCTTTGGCTCTATCCAGACCATTGGCCTTTGAGGGTTGGTGGGGAGGCCAGCCCTCTAGGCATGCCTGCCCTTCCCCTCCCCCAGCTCTCCCCAGGCCTGAGGTTGGAGAAGCAGGCAAGGGTGTGCTCTGTTCTGGGGGTGCCATACTCTGAAGGACCAGTTCTGGAGCTGATCCCTGGCCCTGCCCAGTGTGGCACACCTCTTCCCCCTGCCCACCTGCACACACACACACACACACACCCTCTCTTTGCAACTGAGGAGCATCCAGGGCAGGAGAAACCCAATCTCAAGGGGAGCTGAGGCCTGGCCTGCAGCAATCAGAGCTGGAGAATGTAACTATTGTGTCTCCTGAAACCCAAGTCTGAGAATCTGAGACACCCTGAGGAGGGGAGCAGTAGATGGATGGGGGGCTAGGGGAACAGGTCACAGAGGGGATCTCCCTGTCTCTGCAAACAGAAGACTTGAGACCGAGGAAGTCCTTGGGAATGCAGGGCAGCCAGAGGACAGAGGAGGCTGGGCTCGACCAGGCTGGGCCCAGGGGCCTTTTCGATCTTCCCCCCATTTCCCTCAACCACCTCCATGAGCCAGTGTGTATGCTCAGAGGACCTGGGGCCGTCCTGGGGTTTTTCCCTCCTCTGTCATCTTAGATCCCACAAGGCTGGAGAAAGAAGCCTGACCAGGAAGCACAGCTCTGAAGCTGTGGGTGGGGGTGTGGGCAGGGGCAAGGCAGGGAGACTGTCCCTACCCCCTGCCCCATCACCCTCCTCTCCTCTCTCACTTCCCCTCCCCTCATGGAGCCAAAGGGGCTCAAGCTTTTGACTAGGGTCACCTGTTGCCGGGAGGAAGAGACAGTGACAGCAAAGAGAAAGAGACCAAGTTACAGCCTCGACACACACGTGGTCTAGATCCGCCCCAGCTGCCCCTGGGGCCTAGATTCAAGGAAGGCCATTGGGGGTGGGGGTGGGGACAGCAGGTCAGGCTACAGGGATCCCGCAGGCCAGGACCAATAGACTCAAGACGGGACACTCTGCTCTCATCTCTGACCCGGTGGCACTGCTTTTCCTCCTCAACCCACCCTGCCTCCACAGCTGCTATGGGGGTCCCCTAGGGAGCAAGGGCCGAGTCTGGCTACAGCAGAGCTATGGCCTGGCAGGGGAGCTGGCGGAAGGGAGGAGAAGGCAAGTCCAGGGGCTTATGCGGTGCCCAGAGGAGTAGCAGAGTGGATCTGAAGGCTGGGTTCAGGCAGGTGGCTCCAAGCCCCGAGGCTGCTCCCTGGTGTGAGCTGCGCAGCGTTCCCTGCCCTGCACCTGCCAGGGGAAACCGTTAGCACTGCGCCAGCCCAGGGAGAGCTAGAGCCGGGGCCTGGGCACTGGAGCATGGGGGCTGGGGGCCCAGCTGCTCCTCCCCCAGGCATGGCAGAGAATGTGCAGCGAAGGAGAGAGGAGGGACAGCCCGGTGTAGAGCGAACACCCAGCGGCTGATGGAGGGAAAGAGTCCAGGACCATCAACCTGTCAGCTGCCTCTCCAAGTCTGGCCCAGTAGCTAACAAATGAGACGCCCCCACTCACAGCAGCACTGGGGGCGGGGGGGCGGGCTGCATGTGGGCCTGCAGGCTCCTCCTGGGTCTGCCCTTTGCAGGAGACCCGACACTGGTCCCAGCAACCCAGATGTCAGGGCTCCGTGGCTGTCTGCAGGGTGGACGTGCACGCCCAGGGCTGAGCAGGAACACCACCCTGGATGTTCCAGAGATGTCCAGGGGCTAGGAAGTCCCATCTGAGCAGAATTCACACAGAGAGGGAATGAAAATGAGACAGCCCCTCCCGTAAAGGGAGGGACCTGGGGTGAGACAAAGGCAGGCAGGGTCCCAGGCCTGCCTCTGCCTCCACCCTGAGCCCTCCACCTCCCATCCAGGGAGGTATCCTTCTGCAGGACAGAAGGGGAAAGGGGGGCACACCAAGGGCAAGGGGAAATGGAGGGAGGAGGGGGCCAGCCCACCAAGTGGAGCAGGGCTCCCTCAAGTTCACATCCATGCTCTGGAACCTATGGACCCAGGGGTCCTGGCCAAGTTCTGAACTGTCTCCTCATTTGTAAAATGGAGATGCCGCCTGCCCCCTGGGCTTCCTGCCTGAGGAATAAGTGAGAAAATGAGTACAAGGTGCTCGGTCCAGGGTCCAGCTCACAGTAGGGGTTCCCTGAATGTCAGCTGTCCTTCCAGTGTGATCGCCAATTCCCTTTGCCACCCTCAGCTAAAACCCTACTCTGGGCTCAGCTCAAATGCCAACTCGGTGGGGACGCTGTGGCTAACCCACAGCTCCCCTCCCACTGGAGTTCATACGCTATGATACATCGAGTGCACTCGAGATGATGGTTCTTGATATCTTACCCCAGAGACCACTGCCAGTGGGCAGAGGGGCTCCCTCAAGACTCGACCCATTACCCTCTGCAAAGAGGGGCAGGGAGCCTTTTTGGGAAATAAAGGGCAGAGCAGAATGCCTTCTACACATACATCTCTCCCCAAATACAACGGCCACAGTCCCAGGACACTCATCACATTGGAAACAGTCAGGGACGGCAAGGCTAACAGGGAAGCAGAGAGAGACTTGTGCCCCAGGATGCTGAGGATGCTGAGCGCAAAGCCCTGCCCACCCTAGCTCGGCGCTGGGCATACGGGGAGCTGAGGACACTGGGGCACAGGCATGGCCACACAAGCGGCCGGGTGCCTCTCCTGGCAGCACAGGCTGGTGCCACAACAGGCACCAGCCGGCAACAGGAGCCAACATTTCTGAGAGGGCCTGGGGCCAGGTGTCATGTGATGCTGGGGGCCCAGAAAAGTGGCCCCCCGGCCCTGAAGCTTCTCCTCCCTCTCCAACCTGATGGATAGAAACTGATAGTGGAGAATGCCCTCCACATCAAGAGAAGGCAGGGCCGCGGCAGAGGGGCCGTGTCCAGGTCAGGGGCCCGCAGAGCGGCTCCCCTGCCCCGGCCACTCCATTTCCAGTGCTGCCCTTTCTGGCCCTTCGAGCTGCCCCAGCCCGGCCAGACAGCCACCCCCACCCCCAGCTGCTCTTAGGGCTATTAATAGTGTCCCTACCTCCCAGGGCCAGGCGTCACCTTCTCCCCCAACCCCCCAATACACTTGCCCTTGGTCTAATTATTTGTAAAGGGACAGAGTCCTCTGGCTGCTAATGCCAACTGGGGATGAGAAAGGGGAGGCAAAGGCTCCGGAGGTCACCTGAGGGGCATTTCTGAGACAAGTAGGAATGTAAGGGAAGGAGGCAGTGGAGCCAAGAGCAAGAAACAGACAAAAAGACAAAATTAAAACTAACAGACAGAGAGGGAGGGACCAAGACAGAAAATCAGTCAAAGCCAAGTAGTTCAAAGAAAGAAGTCTGCTATAGAAAGAATCAGAGGGGATTCTCTGGCAATCCAGTGGTTAAGACTCTGCGCTTCCACTTCAAAGGGCACAGGTTCAATCCCTGGTTGGGGAACTAAGATTCTGCATGAAATGTGCCCCCCCCACAAAAAAAACAAAATCAGAGAAATAGAAGGTTAGAGGAGAGGCAGGGAAAAGGGGGGAAAGTAGAGAGAGAAAGAGGAAGCAAAGGAGGAAATGATACATTAAAAAACAAAAACAAAAGGGGAGAAAATTTTCCTAGAATTACCCAGGAGTGGCTTCATGAACACAACTGCCTGGTCTGCACCTAGCTACCAGCATCTGTCTGTAGGGTGCTGGACAAGGTGAGGGGCTGGGGAGACTCCAGGCCCAGGAACCCTACCCGCCCACTCTTCACAATGTTCTGGGTAAAGGAGGAGATGAAGAGAAGGAATACCTGACCAGGAAAAGGAACTGGGAAGATCAACTCCCCAGGACTAGGAAACCCACTTTCAGCCCTGGGCAGGGGCGGCCTCTGCACTCGGAGCCTCTTCGCCCGTTGGAGAGGCAGCTGGGTAGGCCAGAGGATGGTGGAAATCGGGGAGCATCAGTGCCCCTGGCCTCCCTGCACTCCATGTTCCCTCTCTCTCTCTCTAACTGTGAGCAGAATCCTGTCCCGCCCTGCCTCCCACTGCCCCTTTCATTGGTTTCATTGGGAGAATCCATCCAGGGACCTGGGGGCCTGGAGAAGAAGAGCCCACCTACTTCTGTTCTCCTCTGGGAAGCAGAAGCAGACAGAGGCCACCTGTTTCCCACCCTCAGGTGCTCTAGCTTCCTCAGCCTCCCGAGAGCACCCAGTAACCAGGCTGGTAACCTTGGAGGAGGCTCCTCTGGCAGGGGCTTGCCTTGTGTGGGGGAGTCAGACTTGGACTCTGATTTTGGACAGCATGAGAGACCTAAGAACCTGACCACCAGATCTTCCAGGCTGGGGATTTCTGACCAGGAGTGCCCCACCAGACCATCAGGCCCTCAAGTCCAAGGCCTCTCAGTGTTTTGTTCATTGCAGTCTCCCCCACACCTGAAAGTGTAATTTGAGTGGAAGACTCAAAGAAACTCTCTAATCGTTCCAACTACACAGACCACGCGGGCTTTCCAGGTGGCTCAGCGTAAGGAACCCACCTGCTAGTGCAGGACACGCGGGTTCAATCCCTGGGTTGGGAAGATCCCTGGAGGAGGGCATGGCCAGCCACTCCAGTATTCTTGCCTGGAGAATCCCATGGACAGAGGGGCACACGGACCATCGAGGAGACAACTAGCTGGCCCCTCGCCTCTCCCGAGAGCACATCTTTCCTGAAGTCCCAAACCTCGACACACATACCCAAGGAACTGACTGGGAACACCTAAAACAGCCAACACTCCTGTAAAGCCCAACTGGGTCTGGATGCAGGGCTGGACACACTGGCCTCCATGCCCGAGTTCTGGACTGACCACAGGAAGGAACAAGAGTCTCCCTGAGAAGGGAAGGGCAGAGGAGCGCTCTCACAGGCCTCCCCACCCTGGAGGCCTTTAAGGCAGCCACCGTCCAGAGCTGCCCAGACAAAACATGAGGAATTTGTTAATTTGCCAACCTCCAACTCGGAGCCCTAAGGTCCCAGGCAAGGTTGAATCGGTGGGCAGGTGGGTGACCTCCCTGAAGGCTGAGACCTCTCTGGCTGCTGGAAGGAGCCCTGGGTTTGGAATCAGGAGCCTGGGGTCCAAATTCTAGACCTGCTGTTATTAGGCCCCCAGTGTGTCTCCTGGACCTCCTGTGTTGTATCTGTGCAACACAACCCCAGGCTTGTCTCAGAGGGCACAGGGAGACGTGAGCAGGAGTTTTTACAGTGAATGAAGCGGGAAGGTTTTATGCACTACAAAGCGCCAAGCACACAGAGAGAGCTACTGATGGGGTAAGGGGGTCAGCTTCTGGGAATATATTTCAGGGTCAGCGGGGATACTAAAGAAGAGCGGAGCGGCATCTTCTGCACGGAGTACAGTGGCTGGTGTAGGAGGCAGCTCCCCAGACTCAGGGCTGGGACAATTCAAGCCGCTAAGGGGACAAAATGATACCGATCCTACAAGCCTGCTGCTAAGTCACTTCAGTCATGTCTGTGTGACCCCATAGACGGCAGCCCACCAGGCTCCACCATCCCTGGGATTCTCCGGGCAAGAACACTGGAGTGGGTTGCCATTTCCTACAAGCCTGGCAGGTGCCAAATTCCCCACTCACAAGGCTCTGAAGTACCGAAAGGGACTTCCCAGGGCTGTGGGGCTCAGGGATCCGCACCCCCGGAGAGCGGTGTGCTGCACTCCCCGACTCGGCAGCTAGGTGGCACAGCGAGTTAACACTAGCTGCCCTCCGCAGGCTGCGGCCGGCCCGGAGGCGGCGGCGAACTTGCGCGCAGTCTGCCCCGGGCTGCAGGGGCCAGGGAACCCCTTGCACAACGGCAAGGTCCGAGCTGGCACCAGGAGGACGCGGCCGCGCTTGGGCCCCTCGGACCCCGTGTTGTGCGGCCCGAGGCGGCAGCTCTGGTTGCGGCCGCTGCCAAGCACATCCCGTGATGAGATAGGAGGGCCGAACTTCCCGTGCTCATTGATTAGGAACAGCTTGCGGTGCGGGGGCCGGATGCAAGGGGGCCGGGAATGGGCTAGTGAGGAGAAGCAGGAGGTAGAGGGGGGCCTGCCAGGTGCACGGCTGGGAGGGGTAATCCAGTGGGCTCAGGCCCGCTCTGAGCCGCCGCCGCCGCCGCTCTGAGCCCCGGCCTGCCTCCCCCAGCGTGGGGCTGCCCTGGATGTGGGCTAGTCTGCGGCTGCGTGACCCCTGGAGTGTTCCCAACACGCCCACGACGCCCCCACCTTTTGGCAACACAGACCTGCCTCTGCGCCTGATAAACGTTTGGAGAGGAAGGTTTCTTCCTTTTTTTTTTTTTTTTCCTTTCCATCTCTCTCAAAAAGTTAAAAATGGAGACTAAAAGTCAAGAGATCAGAAACCAAAAAGAGGGAAAGTCAGAGATCAGAAACCAAAAAGAGGGATAGAAATGGAGAAAAGTCGGGAAGAAAAAAAACCTCAACACAGGCCAACACTCTCGCAGCGGTGGCAGCAGTCGGGCAGGCACACCCTCCCGGGGCAGGCGTGGAGAAAGGCCCCTTTGTTCCGCAGGGAGGTTAGCCGAGGTGAGGCCCGCCTGCCCCCTCCCCCCTGACCCTGGGCAGCGCAGATCGCTTCTCAGGGCCCCCGGACTGGGCCCAGCTACTTCTCTGTCCCCTCAGTCCTCCTCCCAGCCAGTGCAACAGCCCAGCAGACGGGGAAGGGCTGCTCCCTACCCTCTGCCTTGCCCAAGCACCAAGGGTCACACATGTGGGGCAGGGCTGGGCTCCTCCGATGGGCCCCTGGATGACCCTGATGCCCGACATTAGCATCTTGTCCAGGCTGTTCTTTAACTGTGGGGTCCGGGGGACAGATTCTGCACACAGCTGGACCCCCACCGAGGGATGAGCAAAGGAGGTGATTCCTGCTGGAAGATGGTGCTCCAGGAGGCACAGGCTGACTGACCAGGTGCCTCTTACCCACAGCGAGGCCCCAGGGTTTCCTGTGTGCCTATTCCAGATATGAGCACTTTCCAGTGCCCTTGGGCTCTGGGAAAGGGTGGCTCCTGCAGGTCTTCCTCAAAGCGAAGGCTGGGCTCTGGTGCTGCGGTTGCCCTCAGAGGAGAGGCAGCGCCTGAAGTCACTCCATCTGATCCCCATGAAGGGGCCAGAGTGGGCTCATAAAGGGGGGCTGCCGATGGAGAGACAGCAGAGGGGTGGGGAGGGAGGGAAAGTAAAGAGCATCCCTTTGCTCTGCAGCACACGTGCCGCCCCCCCGGCCCCTCTAACAGCCCAGGTTGGACAGGGAACCTGAGGGGTGGCTGTCCTGTGTGCCACTCGGTGTGTGCCCACCATGGGCACCCTGACCCTGTCTACGCAGGCTCCCAGCTGCTCAGCAGGGATGCAAGCCTCAGACTTTTCAGGCAGAACTTGGCAGCTTTACACTTGGCCAAGAAGTTTCCACCCAGCAGCCCTCTCCAGCTCCTACCCCAGGCCCCCGGCAGCAGAAATCCTGGAAGGAGGGACTGGCTAGATCCTTGTGCTCCAGACAGTGCCCTGGCTTCATGCTGAGGGGGGTACCTGTTCTACTGGAGGCCCCAGACCCGCCCCCACCCCTCAACCAGCAGCAGTGGAAGGCAAGGCAGTGACAGAAGGGAAGAAGAGTAAGGTGTTGCTGACCTCGCCCTCCCCAGACGAGGAAGTGGGGGAAGGAGAGGGGAGAGGAGCAGCAGCAGCTGGAATCTCAGGGAGCCTGGACTATCCTGTATGGCACCAAATCGGCTAGAAGAAGCTGCAGCTCAGATACACAGTGTCCTGCCAAACCCCAGTCCTTTAATTCAATTAAGTGCGGGACAGACTTCCCAGATTTTTCTGTGTGTTCGAGAGCATGTGAAAAGCCGAATGTGTTGAATCTCGGGAGCTGCGAGCTTGTGTGCCTGTGTGCACACATGTGGATGTGTGAATCCAGGCGGTGGAGGAGGAAGATAAGCGGATGCAAACGGTGAGGGGCAGGACAGGGGTGGGGCAGAACGGCTCAGGAAGAGTGAGTACCTACATCTTTTTAGAGAGCCAAACTCCAGACCAGGGTTCCCAACCCCCACCCCATGGACCCTTCTTGTGCAACAGCAGGAGGTGTCTCTGGCCTCCGCCCCCTAGGTGCCAGCAGCATCATGGCCCCCTCAGCTGGGACAGCCCCAAATGCCTCCCCATGGCCAAGCGCCCCCGAGGGCAGTGGTGGAACCCACTGCTCTTGGGCATCTGCTGATAACCACAGTCTGTGTATTTACAACCAGGACTTCACCTCACCTCTCCCTTGGGGCTTAAGTCCCAGAGTGCTTGGCTTCCCAACTGTCTCGGGTCTCGTTCTTTCTCCAGAGATAGTCTCCCTACCTTACCCATCTGGCCAGAGGAGGTCTAGAGCTACTCGGGCTCAGCAATGGTTTAATAAAGCATTGGGGTGTTAGGAAGTATAGCAGTGGGCGGAGCCCATGGACAGGTAAAGAGAAAGCTCAGAGCTTTCACTCTTTAAAAGTCAGGAGCCAGAAGTCATGCCCAGGTCCTGAAAGAAGCCTGAGTTCTACATTGCTGGAGGTGAAGCCCACAGGAGAGATGGGGACTTGCCTGGGTGCAGACCCCTGGGAAGATGCCCTGCTCAGCCCCCAGAGGCCAGCAAAAGTCCTGCACTGCTCTAGCCATCAGACCACTTGGGGGTTTGGGGGTGCCAGAGAAGCAGGAGTTTAGGTGTCCCCAGCTAAACCCCAGCCCAGGTCAACCCCCCTCCCCTGTTCCTGGGGTCACCTGTAGCTGTCCTGGTGGGGGTGGGGGGACCCAGTTCCAGCAGCCCTTCTTCCTTCTGGCCCAGGAAGCCTGCCTCTCTCCCTGGCCCTCCAGGAACCCTGAACAGCCCCCTTCTGGGAACAGAGCCAAAAAGATGGAAGAAGGATGTTTATAAGCTGCTAAAAGGGAAAAAGGAAAAAGTGGGAGGTGGGGCAGAGAGGCCCAGGCTTCCAGGTAGTGTGGATGAGGCCTCGGTGGGGAGGGAGCAAGGCCACCCTCCCCAGGGACCCTGCCGCCCAGCTGACCTTGTAACTGGTGAGATGGCGCCCCCTGCCCCACCTAGCTGGGCCACAACCAGGCAGGCCTAACAGTGTGCACACACGGGCGTCTCACGCCAGAGCGCATGCGTGCTAAGTTGTTTCAGCCGTGTCCAACTCTGCACAGTGCTATGAACTGAGGTCCGCCAGGTTCCTCTGTCCGTGGGATTCTCCAGGCAAGCATGCTGAAGGGGGCTGCTCTGCCCTCTTCTAGGGGATCTTCCTGACCCAGGGATCAAACCCGGATCTCCTGCATTGGCAGGCAGGTTCTTTACCACTAGCGCCACCTGGAAATACCCCACAGTGGGCTGCCAAATGACGGCTTCTTGACACTCTTACCCCGACCCACAGGACTCTAAGACACTACTGGTTCTAGCTTATGCGCCCACAACACCGGCCTCAACACACACTGCTCTGCCTGGGAAGGGTCAGGGCCCTGCGGATGAGAGGGCTGGGGTGTGGTGACAGGAGCCCGGCTTGGTGGGAGCGAAAGCCGAGTCCCGAGCTCACAGGGCTCGGCACACAGCTAATGGGAGGCTGGCAGTGGCAAATTGTTGTTTACTTTTAATTAAGTAAACAATGTCGGCTTTCCGCCTCCTCCCCTGCCATCCCAGCCAGTAATTTGGGGGATGACAATGGGGTTGTTTCCTTCCTCCTGCCTTCTTCCCTCCCTCCAAGCACTCCTGCTCTCTCCCTGCTCTTATATAGCAGCCACTGGGACTCGCTAGAGCCAGAGCCAAGGCCCCACACGGTGGGGAGCGGGGAGGAAGGTCCAGGCTGACCCACTGCCAGCGGGGTCCTGTGGTGGCAGGTACTAGCTTAGGGGGCACAGTTCCACTGGCAGGGTCTCTGGAGGGTGGCAAGGGGAGGCTTGCCCTGGGAATCTCTCAGCGTGTAAGCTGTAGCCCATTTCCTCTCTGCTCCCTCCCTCCACAGGCCTCCTCCCTGACCACCATCTCTCAAATCCAAAAAAACGGGTGATCTAGAGTCTCCGGTGGAAGCAGAAGCAAAGGCCAAAACGAGCTGAGCAGGGGACATCCCCAAAGTCGGATGGGTCTCCCTCACGAGCAGCCACCAGGCGGAACCTTCTGGTCTGCTCAGGCAGAACGGGGTCAGGCCTGAGGCTGGTCAGCCTCAGGGCCAGAGCTCAGTGAGCCAGCCGGGTGCCGGGCAGTGGGCACCAGCTCTTCCTCGAGCAGGGCTGGCTCCACGGCTGATGGTGAACTTCTTAACTTTTGAACAAGGGGCCGTGCGTTTTCATTCTGCTCTGGGCTTTACAGGTTCTATAGGTTGTTCTGCTCAGAGGCCCAAGTGAGTGAGGAATGGGAAGAAGAAATCGAGCTAAGCCAGTCTTGGTCTTTCCCCAACTGGGTCCCCTGGCCTGGGGTGGGGAGGGTTGGGGGCAGGCGCTGGGCTCCCCTGAGTGAAGAGGAAGGCCAAAGGGGCCGAACCCTGAGACTCTGAGAGGCTGAATCTCCAATGACTCCACGTGGGCAGGCAGACAGGCACAGGGCACTTACGTGGAAACAAAATGCTTCACACATCCTTTCTCAGGAAGACTGTAAATGGGCCCACCTCTCCAGGGCGCAGTGGAGGCAGGGGATGGGAAGCTCCTTGTCCCCCTCCAGCCTCTCCTCGGATGGAGCCAGCAGGTCCTGAGCCCAGCCCGGCCTGGAGCTCATTCCTGCCCCCTCCTCCCTGAGAGGCAGAAGACTCCTCCAAGGTGTTGGGGGTTGGGGGATGGAGTCGTGTGCAAGCCCTGCTCCTCCCCCTGCCCCCCTCTCTGCTCCCCAACCTCCCAACCTCCTTCCAAAGGGAAGGGCGGGACTAGGCGGTGGAGCTGGCTGGGGCTGGATGCAATTTCAGCCACGGAGCAGGGCTCCCTGGCTGGAAGCAATTTTCTCATTAGGACCCCGGGCTGCCTGCACGTTGGTTCTCAGCCCTCACTCCCCTCCTGCGAAACCACACCCCACAGGCCTCCCCACAGACCACTCACACGCACAGGGAACCCATGTGTATGAGTCAGGGGGGCGACAGTGGGGTCAGTGCGGCGAGGGTGCAGGAGAGAGGTACTGGCCCAAAACCCCTGCAGGGGAGGCCAGTGGAAAGATCAGGGCTCCTCACCCAGCAGCTGGCCACCCGCTGCTGCCTGTTTAGGGCTCCCCAGCACAGACAGCCGGCCCCTCTTTCCTTGCAGGGAGTGAGGATCCCAGCCCCCAGGACCGAGAGCCCGAAGGCTGGCTTCACACCACACTCTTGACTGCTCAGCCGCCTCACCAGCCCATACCCTTCTTGCTCAGCTGGGTTGGGGGTGAGCAGATGGGCTTTGGGGAAGCAGACCCCCTCCCCCAGCTCCAAGGCTGCTCAGAGTAAAGGGTGGTCTCAGGCAAGTAAGGAGGGGGACCGAGGCCCTGTGAGGGGCGGCTCCATGCTCTCGCTCCGCAGACACATGTGGTTGGACTTAAAAAGCTATTAGGGAGCGAGGCGCTGGCGGGAGTGTGGCCGGCCCTCACACCAGCAGCGGGGAGGGGAGGGCAGATGCCGAGGCGGTGAGCTCAGCACCTCCCGCTCCCTCCCCAGCAGGGCCCCTGGACTCCAGGAGAACTCGGGACCCTCACTCAGAAGGAGAAGGGGGCGAGCCCTCAGGGGAGGGCAGGCAGGCTGCCGGGCCAGGGGCCGGGCACCGATTCCAGGAGCTGCCGCTATCCGCTATCCGAGGGATCTAGGCCGGCCTTGGCGACCTCTGGGGTAGGGGGACAGGCCCCCGGGTTGTTCCATGGCTCGGCGGGCCCCAGGAGGGCACACACAGGTTCTCAGCCTGACTTCGGCTTTCTTGGGGTGATAGTGGGCTGGAGGTCTACTGTATGCTTGGCAGGGCTGGGGAGGGGTGATGATTAGGAGAGCAGGAGAGAGCGGGAAGGGAAAAGTGAGCCCCACCCATCACGAGGCCAGAAAGGACCGACGGAAAGTTCCCTAGAGCTGCCAGCTTGTAAAAAGCTTCTTTTCTTTCCAAATTATGAACATTTTTTAACAACGGGGCGGGGGGACGGGGTAGAAAACTCAGAGCGGCAATCTAGGACTTCATTAGGACCGTGTGTGACCGTGCCTGGCTGGTGACTGAAGGTGATGGATGCGCATGTGCTGAGTATCCACGATTTCTACTCCAGAAGCCCAGCCAACACAACCTGGGGGCCCCTGCCCCACCCCCTCCTTGATCCCCTTACTTTCAGAGACCTAACTCTCCTTGCCCCATGCCTAGCCCAGAGAAGGCTGACACTGCAAGTGGTTGTCAAGAGGGGCAAGGGACACTGAGTGGAACCAGGCCTGGGATTGGCCAGTCACTTGCTAAAGATCCAGCTCTGTCCCTGAAGGAGAAATCCCAGGGGTGCTGACCTTAACACCCCAGGAATAGGCCTTCAGCTCTGGGTCCTCCACAGGACTCTAGTGAAATGCTCCCACCCAAGGCTCCTGGTGGCTTCCCTGGTGGCTCAGTGGTAAAGAATCCACCTGCCAATGCAGGGGACCCAGATTCTACCCCTGGGTGGGGAAGATCCCCTGAAGAAGGAACGGCAACCCACTCCAGTATTCTTGCCTGGGAAATCCCAGGGACAGAGGAGTCTGGTGGGCTATAGTCCACGGGGTCGCAAAAGAGTCAGACATGACTTAGCGACTAAACAACAACAAGGCTCTTGAGGTTCTCGGAGCTGTTCAGCCATTCACTGAGGTCACTGACAGCCCCCCAGTCCCCTGAGGAAGCAATGCAGAAGTGGGGAGCTCAGGTTACACAGTGCCTCCGCTGTGTGGCAGGCAGGACCTGGGTGTTCGGGAGACATTTAATCTGTTTGACACCCCATGGAGTGGCTGTTATTTCCCCCATTTTAAAAGATGAGAATATCAGGGTCCAGTGGAACTGGCTGCGGTCAGCCAGAGCCCGGCTGGGCGGCATCTCCACAGGCCTGGCAGCAGGCTCCCAGGGCCCCTCCTTCTCACCGATCTGTGAGCTGGAGGGCTGGGAGCCGTGAGGGGACCCCAGGCAGGGCAGCAGAGAGAAGACTGCTCGGAGCCCCAGGAGCTGGGCCGGTGGGGGAGGAGCTGACCACAGAGCTGGTGCCGGATCGTGCTCAGGAAACACGCAAAGAATGCGGCTGGCAAGGGGCCAGTGGGCCAGGACCACAAAGAGGCCTTTGTTTTCGGAGGTGTCCAGGGAGTGGATGGACAGAATAGCAGAGGTGGGGGCAGCACCCCTTGGGGGTTTGCCTGGGGAAGGGCAGCCATGCCTGCACTGTCCCCACACACCGCTCGCTCGCTCCTGTCGTCCCCCGCTTCTGGCCCCTGCAGGGCTGGGTTCTCCTATCCGGCCGCAGACTCCAGGGAAGCGAGCCCCTGGGGCCAGGTTCCCGCATTCTCAGCAACCGCCACCTTGGCTTGAGGGGTGCTCCATGCTCTATCCCGAATCCACCCTTCTGAACTCCAGAAGTCACTTCCCCTGTAATGTGATGCTGCAGTTCCCTGGAGGCCCGCAGACATTCTCCTCCGCCTCTAGGCCTCCCAGCACTGGCTGCAAGGAGTGAGGATCCTCTGGGTGAGGGTGAGGGGGTCGGGGCAAGAAACGGGGCCTCTGACCTCCAGGTGGGCCGTGTGAAGTCCTGGAGAACCCATGCCCCCCAGCGGTCCCTCTTTCCCACCATGGGAGAGGGGGAAAAGCCTGGAACACGTTCCCTCCTCCTCCCCTCTCTGCAGTTGCAGGGCTGCTCCAGCCAACCTCTTCTTGGCATCTGGAAAAGTTTGGGAAACTTTAAAAAAAATTTTTCTGGAGTTTGTCTATGGTTCCCCAGCCTTGGGGAGCCTCAGCCAAGAAGAACGGAAGGGGGAGTAGGGGGCAGAGCAGAAACTCAACAAGAGAAACAGAGCAAGCAAGGGAGGCAGGGAGACCCAGGGGGAGCCTACTAGCCAGGCTGGCCCCTGACTGGCCTGACCCTTTGGCCTACCCACCTCTCCAGAGCCGGCAAGAGGGATCCCCACAAGACCGTCAAGCCCACCCAAGCACCCCAGGCCTGCGACACCAGTCCCTGCTGGGGTCCCACCCAGCGCACTGCTCAGCATCCTCCCCAGGACACCCCCGCCAGACACGTGTGCACCCAGGTGGAGGGGCCACCTGTGTCTGTGACCCCCAGAAAAGGAGAGGGCATCTTAGGATGGGCAGCTAGAGGCAGTAACAGCAGCTGGAAAGGGGGCCTGAGGGGAAAGTGGGTGGGCTTTTCCGCCAGCAGGATTTCTATCTAGGTTTCCAACTCCCTGTGAGCAGGAGGAGGGCAACATGGGAATTGGCAGAGCCCCCCAAGGCCCAAGGCCCGGAGTCTCCCTCCTCTGAGGAGTGTGTGGACAGGCAGCCGCACAGAGCAGCTGAGGCAGCGCTGAGATGGTCTAGGGCTCACTCAAAGGGCAGGATGGAGGGCGTGTTATACGCAGAACTCTAGGTTCATCCCAAGAAAGGGGGCACGTGTGACACGCTACTGTTTCTCTAAGAGGACCCAGATCATCACATCAGAAGGGTGCCCCCCTCACCCTGACATGGTCCCCACCTGGGTCAGGGTCGGGGAAGGCAGGAAGCTTTTCCTGACCGCAGGGATGCATGGTGGGCCCCTCCTGACCACCCATCCTCAGGCGACCCGCCCTGTGCTCTCAGAATACAGTGGTCACTCGAGGGGGGGGTCGCCCCCATCAGGACAGCTCCCCTTTGAGCCCTCTGGGTGGCCAGCAGTGTGCGCCTCTCAACTTCCAGACTGCCTGGAGGACCTGTAGCACCAGGGCACCAGCTGGGAATGCAGATGCTGTTTGGGGCAGGCCCAGGAATCTGTGTGCTAACACGCCATCCAGGGGACTCTGATGCAGGCTCTGGGGTGAGAATCGCTGGCCGAGGGGGAGGATCCTGACTGGGATGGCAAGTGGGGGGAGGAGAGAGAGAAAGAGAGGAAAGGAGTGCAGTGGGGGTTGGGGGGGGGGCATGGGGCACAAAGGCAGCACCACCTGAATGCAAGGGGGCACTGGGCCCTAAGTCCTCCAGGCAAAGTGGAGGGCGGAGGAAAGACAGAGAAGGGGTGGCGGGGAGGAGGGGGGCAGTGGGCAGCAGGGGGTCTGTCAAGGAAGAGCAGGAAGAGGAGGGGGCAGGGCAGACGCACAGGGGCGAGGGAGCGGCACTGTAGACGCGCCTTCCCACCGCGCCAGAGCTCCCAGGAGCCACCCCGCCCCCTTCAGGCACCTGCTAAGGCGGCAGCGCAGCAGCGGCGGGTTGTGTTTCTTTAACCCCTGGGGCCTGTTGACACAGATTAGTATCGCTGGTCAGGGGTCAATAGGGAAGGCTCTTGAGGTCAAGACCTGAACAACTGGAGTTGTAATGAGCCACGTGGGGAAGAGGCCCAGGCAGAGGAGAGGGCTGAGGGGGAGGAGGAAGAGGGCTGGGCTGTGCCTAGGAAGGCAGCAGCCGGGCTCCGGAGGGGGCTCTGGGGAACCCACCTGCACTTGAGGCGGGAAGGAGATCAGACTCGTGATTCAGGCAGAGGAGAGTCACACCGCGGGCTGCCCAGAGCTGGACCCGCAGCCAAGGAGGTGCGGGGTGGGGTCTGTGCGAGGGGAGATGGGAGACCAAGGCGGGCCTCACCTGACCGCCCCCTGCGGCAGACCCCTCAGGTGCAGACAGCACCCCTCTCCCCTCCGATGACCTTCTGTCCCCTGGGTGGGCGTGACTCTGCTCCCCCTGAGTCTGTGGTGGGGTGGCTGGGGTGGCGCTGCGCCCACCTGAGCCGTCCGCCCACCCTGGGCCACCTGGTGGAGCCTGAGCCGGGTGACTCATTTGGAGCTCGAGTGAGGCTGGTGCGTGGGCCCTGGTGGGACCGCCTCTGCCCCACCTTCTGTGACAGGAGTCGGGATCCAAGATCCACGGCCCCCACCCAAGTCTGGAGCAGCCACTGCCCAACGCCTCTGCTCGCCCCTGCCCCGGCCTTGGGCAGTCCCAGAGGGCCACAGGGCCCTGAGCCCGCCTCCGCTCACGGCCAGCAACACTGGGCCCCAAAGGCCACCGCAGAGCCACCTCCGGAGGGGCTGGTCTGGGTGGGAGGAGTGGACAACGTGAGGCCATGGAGGTGGAGGGGTGAATGCGAGGACACGGACACCCAGGGCGCAGGGGGCGGTGGGGGGCTAACTGGGAGTGGACGTTCGTGCATGTCTGCAAGGGCACGGGGGTGGCTCACATGCAGGTCTGTGACCTGCAGGAGAAGCAATACAGTGCCTTAAGGTCAGTTTGACAGGGTCGTCAAGCATCTACTACCTGCTAGATGCTGTTGGATGAGGGGCCGGAGAAACTGGCTTGAGTGTCTCTGCGGCTGGGCTCTGGGCGCACAGGGGACACGCTACGAGCCCGCCCCACGCTGCAGAGGGGGACAGGCTCTGGGGGCGGGAAGCGACGCGGCGGACTCTGTACTAAGGGGGCTGACGGCCGAGTTGGGGTGTGAAAGACAGAGGCGTTTGGACAAAGGGGGAAGGAGAAAGGCAGGCTGAGTGGGACAGAGAAGAGGAGCAGCATGGCAAACGCAGGGTCTGCAGAGAGCTCCGTCTGCTGGAATACACGATGCCGGGGAGCGAAGGGAGCCGACGCGTAATGGTCAGTAAGGGCCTGTCAGAGACCCTGGGTGCCTGCCTGAGGGGACAGCACCGCTGGGAGAGAGTGTGGCCAGCTGCCCATTTGAAGATGGTTATGAAACGCAAAGAGACAGCAATTCCCCTGCCAATTCTAAAGAGAAGCAAAAATACGTGTCCACATAAAGACTCATACACAAACGTGTATAGCGCCATTATTCACCATTGACCCAAAGTGGAAATAATCTACATGGCCATCAATAGAAGAACGGATACATAACACGTGGTACAGTCGCACAGTGGAATACTATTTAGCTATGAAAAGGAATGAAGTTCTGACACGCGCTGCAGTGGCGCTGCTCAGCGAGAGAAGCCAGCCACAGAAGGCCACACAGCACGATCCGATTGATACGGAGTGTTTGGACCCGGCAAACTCATAGCGGCGCACATTCAGACCAGCAGCCTCCAGGAGCTGGCAGGAAGGAGGAACTGGGACAGACCGCTAACAGATACAGAGAAGGCGGTGGCACCCCATTCCAGTACTCTTGCCTGGAAAATCTCAGGGACAGGGGAGCCTGGTGGGCTGCAGTCCATGAGGTCACTAAGAGTCAGACACAACTGAGCGACTTCACTTTCACTTTTCACTTTCCTGCACTGGAGAAGGAAATGGCAACCCACTCCAGTGTTCTTGCCTGGAGAATCCCAGGGACGGGGGAGCTTGGTCGGCTGCCGTCTATGGGGTCACAGAGTCGGACATGACTGAAGCGACTTAGCAGCAGCAGCAGCTGACAGATATGGGGGTTTTTGTTGGGAGCTGTGATGGAGCTGTTCTGGAATTAGACGTGATGATAGTTGCGCTCCATTATGAATGCGGGAAATGCCATTAACTAATATACTGTAAAATAGTGAACTTTATTATGTGAATTTTAACCCAATAAAACACAAATCCAGAAGAGAGGAGAAGAAGCTGAATTCACAAAATCACAGCGGTGAAGAGGCAGGGACACTCTGGAGCCACCGCAGGGCCACAACAGTTTGCTTGCGAGGGCTCGTGAGCTGGTGACACCCCCAACCAGGACTAGGCGTGGGACAGGGAGAAAAGAGGGGAGCTGGGAGTGCGGTGAGGTCACTGATGGACACAGGGTGGGGAATCAGCTGGATGTCGCCCAGGAGCTGGAAAGAAGAACATGGAGAGTTCAGATCTAAGAGATGCCAGGGGGCCGGGGCTGGGCAGCAGTGACTGGAGAGGCTCCCAGAGGGGATGGGCCCCAGGCTGCCCCTCCCTGGTTCAGGCTGGCAGCAAGGCTCTTCCAGGCCTAACCCAAGCATTAGCGCCTAGTACAGCAGACTGCTGTGGACTTAGATGGGGCTCGGTGATGCTGACCAGTAGCATCAGTGATTACAGGAGAGGGCGCAGGAGGAGAAGAGAAGGAGCAGACCCAGGGGAAACCAGCCTCCACAGGGCAGAGGCAGCAGGCGGGCCTGACCAGCCTTCACAGGGCAGAGGCAGCAAACGGGCCTGACCAGCCTCCACAGGGCAGAGGCAGCAGGAGGGCCTGACCAGCCTTCACAGGGCAGACGCAGCAAGTGGGCCTGACCAAGCTCCACAGGGCAGACGCAGCAACCGGGCCTGACCAGCCTCCACAGGGCAAAGGCAGCAAACGGGCCTGACCAAGCTCCACAGGGCAGACGCAGCAGGCGGGCCTGACCAGCCTCCACAGGGCAGACGCAGCAACCGGGCCTGACCAGCCTCCACAGGGCAGACGCAGCAGGCGGGCCTGACCAGCCTCCACAGGGCAGGGCAGAGGCAGCAAGCAGGCCTGGGCGGTACGCACGGAAAGAAAGGGCCTGGGATGCCTCAGGGAAGAGAGAGGGCCCTATCGTCCTGGGTCCAGGGACCAACTAGACCACAGGCAACCGACTGTGGAAAGCCGGGCCTGGGAGAGGAGGCCAAGTGGTAACTGATCGGGGTCCTTGACCAAGACCTGTGGGAGGTGTTGGAGGCAAGCTGCTTGTCCCCCGAGCCTCCAATCCCCTGCTTCTACCCTCCTCACCCCGCGCGGCAGCCTTGCCCATGGTGCTGGGCCCTGCAGCTCAACACATGGCACCACTCAACGGTTCCTGGCACCGGAGAGGGATTTATTTCCTGGACGAAGCAGCCAAAATCGTTCTGCACCTTTGTTCGCAAGCACGGTGCAGTCGGAGCCGACATTTTCTAGCTGGGCTGGGGAAGAGCAACTCAAAATGGATTCAGGGAGGGTGTCGACTGAGGAGCAGCTGAAATGCTGCCTTCCGTGGTCTGCAAGGCTGAAGGCCAACGGGGGGTAAAGGATGTGGTCACGTTTATAAAGTCAAGTCAAGCAGGGTTTTTAGTGAGCTTGCTGTAAGTCAACTCTGGGGATAGGTAAGCCACCTGAAGCTTAAAAGGGGGCTGATCTAAGGCAACAAGAAGTTTTACTAAAAAAAAAAAAAAACAAGAGTGGCCTTGCAGACTGTACTACCTAAGAGACAGCCTCATGTCCAGGGGAGAACAGCTCTGATTCATGGGTGGAAGACTGACATCGCTCCGCTCCCAAGAATCTAAAGTGATGCAGAGAATAGTTCCCTCCGGTACCCACCTCTCAGGGCCTCTGAGTTCTGGATACCTGGACATCACGTTCAGGTTCCGGACCTATGGCCCAATAGGGGAAGGCAGATCCCCTGTCCCACCCCAGCCCTCTGAACAGCCAGCCCGGAGGCTGACAGTGGCTTCCTTTCCAATGTTCCCACTGGCCCCTCAACAGTCTGGGTTTTGGGCCCTCTCCTGATAAGGGCTGGTGATTTAGACCAAGACAATGTCCAGCAAGGCAGAGACCCATCCCAGGGCCCCCAGAAGCCATCTGTCTCCTCTCTCTTCCCTTCTCCTTCCTCTCCTTCTCTTCCCTTTCTCTCCGATCCTGCCATTCACACACGGAGATGTGCACAGACACAAAAAGGCGCTCCCGTGCGCTAGGGTCCACGTAGAATCATCGCCTCACAGCCTATTTACAGACGTTTTACCAAACAAAACATCAACCCCCAATGTTTGACAGGAAGCCCCTCCCCTCTTGTCAGGAGCGATGCCTCCTGAAGGGGGTTCCCAGGCGATGAGCAGCAAAAACCCCAGGAAGGGGAGAGGGGGAAGAAAAGGAACGCACGGGGCGGGAGAAGGTAAAATTATAAGGTTGGAGCTGTCAAGGCAAAAAAACGGGGGAAAAAGGCAAAGCAACTCCACTATTAGGGACTCGGTGTGAAACATGGAATTCACAACAGCCGAAAATCTCCGTGCTTTGTCTGCGGAAAACAGACACAGCGGCCTAAGGGCTGGGAGGGCCTTGCAGCCACTCCGCACACAGCCTGCCTGTAAGCAGCGCACTTGCCCTGAGATGAAGGACTGAGCCCACAGACGCCTCCCCCAGCCCCACAAGCCGCTCCGCTCTGCCTGCTAGTCGTCACCCTGCCCCCTCTCCCGGGGGCGCCCTGGGAGGGACCCGAGTTGGAAACAAAAGTGCAAAGGGAGCAGTACTGCCCTCTCGGTGGACAGGGATGAATGGTGGAGACGCCCATCCAGAGAAGAGCAGACGCGGGGGCACTCAGTTCTGCTCAGCTCCACACCTCAGAGGAGCAGCTGGGCTGGAGGTGCTTTCTGGAGAAGCCAGAGTGTGCCTGGTATCCTGGCAGGATCGGAACCCTGAGGGCTTAAGCCCTTCCCATCCCTGCATACCTTCCTCCCGACTCCTCTCACTCAGAGAGGCCTACAGGCTGGAGCTGAGGGGCAGAGTCTGAGCACTTCACTCCCAGGTGCCTCGGTGGGCAATAAGGACATGAAAGAGGGGAATCAAGGGCAAGAACCCCAGTCTGGGTCCAATGCTTGCTTCTGGAAAAGGAGGGAAAGGCCTGCCAGAAAAGAGAGTGGGGGTGGATAGAAGAGTGTGTGGCCTCGGGTCCTGACACCCACCACGGGATGAAGCACACTGGGGCTGTCAGCCTGGGGCCCCTGCTTGCCCCTGCCTCCCCAGGAGCAGAGTTGCTGAGCACCCTGGGCCAAGGTCTTGAGAGGCAGCCCCAGGGAGTCCTGGGGGCCCTCTTTTGTGCTGACTTGCCCGTTGCCATTCGCTCCCTCTGCTGTGGTCAGGGTTTTCCTACTGCGACACCCCGGACATCGGGGCAGGACCGCTCCCACTGTGGGACTGTCCCATTCACTGTAAGACAGACAGCAGCACTCCTGGCACTAAGCCGCTAACTGCCAGTAGTGACCCCACCACCACCACGCAGTGACAACCAGAAAGGCCTCCAGACATCGCCAGCAGTCCCCTGGGGGCAGAGCTTCCCCCACGCTTTATGATCACCCTGTCCCATTCTCCCAGGACCATGCCACACGCAGCTTTGGACCCACGCCAGCGGGGGGACCAGGTACCTGTCTATCCAGGAGACAAGGAGTGGCTGTGGAGCTGGCGGCTGCGAAGCCCCTGAGAAGAGGGCTACTGTCCCACCCTGGCCGCCACCACTTCCCCTTCATTCTGTGCCTGCAGAGGCCCATCCGTTCCCTAGGCGGCCTGTGAGGTCTGGGTGCCGAGCGGGGGGCGCACCTCTGTCCTCCCCCTCCTCAGCCCTGATGAGCTACTTGTGTCATGCCAGAGCTTTAGTGGGACCCCAGCCCACCTGCCCAGCACCCCGGCCAGGGCTGTTATGCCTGCACTGTGTCCAGACACCGGGCTTTTAATAGCAGCTTCCTCTGGGGCTGGGCTCCCCCAACCTTCGCCTCTCACTTCGCCCCAGCTCCTGACGGGGGAGCCACAGCGCCCTGTAATTATAGCAATTGTAATCTCTTTTACTAACAGGTAGATTAATAGCAAGGCAGGTTCACAAAGAGCCCCAGACAGGAGCTGCTCAGCTGCCGAGAGGGCTGGTAGGGCCTGACACCTCGCAGCAAGGACGCACACCACCAACGCAGACGCTCGCTCCAGGCCTGAGGAGCTCAGGGCCTGCAGTCTGGGCTGGTCATGCCCCTGGGTGACCGGGGACTTACTGCGTGACCGGGGGACTCACTGGGTGACCGGGGACAGGTGCTTCAGTGTCCTCATGGGAGCAACAGTTTGAACTTCGTAGTCCTCAGCATTTACTCTCACATCCTTGGGGTGTGACATTTATTCACACACTCCAACCCACACCAGGACACAGATACCCACCTCCTGACACTCGGCCACACACGCACAGACACTTGACAGGGTCACACACGCCAAACACACAGAGTTAAGGAGCGAAGCGAGCTTCATGAACACAGGAGCCCCACCCACGATGGGATGGCTACGGGCCCTCTGGGAGCTGGACGCCTGCCCCGCGGCCACAGGGAGGAGGGGAAAGGCTTCTGCTGCCCCTCTCTGTCCTGCACCAGCCCCTCCTCTGCTGCAGATCACGGGATTCCCGCCAGGCCTCAGGAGTCCTAGCGAAGCTCCCACTTCACAGGGCCCAAGGATAGTTAAGTTCTGGGCAAGACGGGGCATCGAGTAGAAACGGTGGGTGTCAGAGGCCAAGACACTGCCACCTTGACGGGCCAAAGAAATGTAGACGGTGATGTGGGGAGGTTCAAAGTGAATGAATACACGTGTGCACGCAGGCGCCACAGCCTGTGAGTAGAGCCAGTGGGGACCAAGCCCGACCAGGGCGGGCTCGCGTGCGTATGCCTGGGGACCCTGGCGGAGGAGATGGCCCTGGCCTGGGGCCTGCTGTGTGCGTCCCGGCTGTGTGGCCCTGGGGGACACCATCTCTAGGGTGCTGGGTGTGTGTGTGTGTGTGTGTGCGTGCGCACAAGTGAAGACAAAGTCCACAGCTTGGAGGGCAGAGCTCACCATCCCCGAGCCTCCCCTCCAGTCACAGGGGGACACACTTCATCAGACAGTCCCAGGGTCCTGGTGGCAGACGGTGGCGCTGGCCTCAGGGATGGGCAACAGCTGCTTCCTCGGGAACTCTTGGGGGCCATGCTGGCGGCCACCTCGGGCCTGTGACTCGGCGGTGGCTCTGGGGGGCTGCTGCCATTAAGGCGCCATGGCCAGCACCTGCTCACTGCCAAGCAGTCCCCGGGCTCCCCTGCCCACTCCCAGCCTGAGAGAACCAGCACCGCCGTGGCTGAGGCCCTCAGGAACCCTCCCCTTCCAGCAGTGCTAACACAGAGAGGCCTGGAAGAGGGGACCTCAGACTCACACGGAAACGCAGGCTGGAGGACGAGAGTGTGTGGGGTGACGTCCAGGAGTTCTTTCGTTGGTCGACAGCACGCGTCCATCAGGGGACGTGTGAGCGGATGTAGCCGACGCACACCTGTGACAGGGATGGGAGTGTGGGTGCGTGAGAAGCGTGCCCTCGTGATGTGTGTGAATGACGGCAGTGTCTTTCTGTGGCTCTTGGTAGTGCGAACGGGGTACAGCTGGGGATGTGGTGAGATGGACCCTCACATGCCATCTGTGGGCATCAAATTTCCAGACAGCAATTTCACAACATATGTGACAAGTCTTATAGACGAGAGTCTCCACCCCATGCCTGGTAATTCAACCACTGGGAAGCCTGTCTGAAGTTCATAAGCAGAGCCACGGTGCTCCGTGAGCCCAGATGTCCATCCCAGCAGAATTTACAACTCAAAGGCCTCCACACATGAGGGACTGCATCAACTCTGGAACACTCAAGCGTCATGAGTTGCTCAAAAAGCATGTCTGTATTTTTAAAAATAATCATACGTTACATTTATAATAAAGGGTAATTTCCTATTTCCAAAATGAAAAGAGAAGTCACTAGAAATGTTGGTAATTAGGGACAGTGCAGCTAATAATGAGATGCTAAACAACCACAGAGTATTTTTTGAAAAATTGTGATATGTTGGAATACACAATGGCATTAAATGTTTATAAGGAGCATGCCCAAGTGTTTCTATCACTTTTTAAAATTTTAAAACCCAAATTAAAAAAAAATACAATGTTGTGCATGAATAGGTATAAAAAAATGCAACAAAAGGCTATTCATGGTTAAGAGGTAGAATTTTGATAATTTTTATTTACCCCTTTAGATTTTGTGCTTCTTTGGTATTTTAATGATGGAATGCGCACTAGTCTTATAACCAGAAAAATGCCTTTTCAAAAACAGTAGATGGATGAGAGGCTGTATGTACCTGACTCTCTCCCCCAAATCATAGCAGACAGTAATGAGGTGATAGCAAACCACAGCCCTGTGGGTCCAGCCGCATTCATGTTCCTTGAGCCAGGCAGGCCTCCACCTCAGGAACTTCCATTCCTGTGTCCCAGGCCGAAGGACACAGGGAAGGAAGGGAGGCGACACCCCCAACCCACCGCCACACTGCGACACTCCTGCAAACCACACTCCTGAGACTACGGGGCACCAGGCCACCCCTCCACTGACAAGGGGGCCTCTGGAAGGGAAAGCAAATCTTTGAGAAAGCCAAGGACAGTCACAGGGGGCCAGAGGAAAAGAGGCTCACAACCAGGGAGGAAGCGGCCGACTGGAGATTCTTAAGGTGGAGCGAGGAGAGCTGGGAATTCACTCAGAAACCAACAGAACTGACTCTACAGTCTGAAGCCAGTGAAGGGGCAGCGATGGCAGAATCGGCTCAGAGAAGTGGCTCTGCGTGTGTGAGTATATGAGACACGCACTGTTCATGTTGCTTTAATAATTCATTGTTAAGAACCAAATCTAGCCACCAGAGCTGGGAGCAAAGCACCAGCTGGGGAGCGGCAGCCATCTCCAGCCCAGGAGGCCTGGTCCTGAGGGGTCCCCAGGAGGGAGTGGGCAGGAAGAGCCAGCCCTGTGTCTGCACCCACAGCCGCACAAGGAGCCTGGAGGCCGAGGCTTCCGGGAAGAGGGGCGGGGGTGAGAGGAGACCCCTGAGCAAAAGGCAAATAATCTCCATGCCCTGAGGCTGCTCCCTGCCACCCTGTGCTGCAGGGTGGCCAGCTGGGTGGGGAGGGTCTGGCCTGGGAGGAGTTCCCTTCGCTTAGAGTGTAGGCTGGGAGCTGGGAGCGGTGGTGAGCTGGGGGCACACAGGCCTTGCCCCTTCTATCAGGACTAGCCCCGGAGATACAGGGAAAGCCGGGGTGAGGGTGGGACAGGTCAAGCTGGAGCCTATGACCCCCCCAGCAGTGGCCCCTCTAACAAGGGGGCCAGGGAGAGGGCAGCTCCTTCCCCATTTTCCTGACACCTCATTCTCATTCTCAAAAAGGGAAAAAAAACATATTTTGAGAAACCAAGTCCTTTTCAATCCATTAACCCACAGCTTCCCACTTGCCTGCCACATTCATTCCAGCTTTTCAGAAGCTTCCATCACTCCTCACCTGCCTGCATTCTCTCCTCATAATGCCCACACAGAAAGCACACCACCACTCTCCCTGGCCCCACTCCCGTCCTTTATCTGCCCCATCTCTGATTTTTATGCCATTTCATGCCTTTGCATCATCTCAAGGATGGGATGGGCTGTCGGCTGCTTCCCATCTGAAGGTAATTCAATATTCAAAATGGGTTTATGGGGTTGTATAAAACTATACTCTGGGTGACAGCCAGATGCCAAGGCAGATAAAACATAGTCCCAGTTCCAAGATTCCAGCCTAGCAAGAGAAACCTACAAAATTAAGTGCAAAGTGTCACAGAGGAGCAAAATAACCCGGCCCTCAGCCAAACCTGGATCCAGCTTGCATTCAAACAAGACCTCGTCCAGCTGACTGCTCACTCCTGCAGAAGACTCTCCAGAGGTGCCTGTCTTGTGACAAGCCACGTAAAGGCAGCATTCGGCACCGTGGGAATGCCCGGCCCCCCCCCCACCCCAGGGAGGGTGCACTGGGGAAGCCAACACAGGCCTGCAACCACCATCCACAGCCCGGGAACAGGGCTCTGGCCCACCAGGGGCGCCCTGCAGCCGGAGTGCTTGGTTGGAGAGAAACACAATTCAGGAGGCCCTGCCAAGCCAGGCTGGCATTTGAGTAATTATATTAATGAATCTCCAAGTTTCAAAATCTAGTATTAGACGGTGGCTTCAGGACCATCATCCTCAGTTACTGTCCCACACGGCCAGGGACACTCCTGGGCAGCAGCATGGCTACAACAGACTCTGTGTGTGTGTGTGTGTGTGTGGTTTAATTTTTTTTTTAATGCATGTATTTTAAACTCTGCCCATGAATAAGTCAGAGAACTCTGGACCATCCTTGGGGCAGGGGCCTCTCATTTGGCCATACCTCTTGGGCTGGCAGTGTCCGGAGAATTACTACTCTTGTGGAGCAATGGCCTTTGTATTCAAAGCCAGCACCGCTCCCCACAGAGCTCCCCTTGGTGCAGCAAGCCAGACTTGCCTGCAAACCCACGGGCCTTGCTTTCCCACCCCTGCTCATTAGCTGCCCAATCCCAAGTCCACACTCAAAAGTTGGGCTCAACACACACAAGGGGCAGCTGATCCTCCTGCTCCCGCCAACCCAGTACAGACCAGACCACTGCACCGCCATCCTGGCCGCCATCTGCAGGCCCGTCCCAGGCCAGCAAAAATGATGACCTAGTTGGCCATGCTTTACATGTGGTCAGGGCCAGTGGGGACCTAGTAAACTGCAGCCAGGTAGTAAACTGCTGCTGCTGCTGCTAAGTCACTTTAGTCGTGTCCGACTCTGTGTGACCCCATAGATGGCAGCCCACCAGGCTCCCCCGTCCCTGGGATTCTCCAGGCAAGAACACTGGAGTGGGTTGCCATTTCCTCCTCCAATGCATGAAAGTGAAAAGCGAAAGTGAAGTCGCTCAGTCGTGTCCGACCCTCAGCAACCCCATGGACTGCAGCCTTCCAGGCTCCTCCATCCATGGGATTTTCCAGGCAAAGTACTGGAGTGGGGTGCCGTTGCCTTCTCCAGGTAGTAAACTAAACAGGCACTAAACACAGGTGAGAAAGAAAGAGTTTGCTGTACCCTGTGAGTACAATTCACGTACGCGGTGCAGAATGTAATCTGCTCCAAAGGACATCAGGTAGCTTAGAATCCAAATTTCTGTAAACCTCACACACTCCTTCATCTGTTCCATTTGTGAGGTCTCTTTGGGTGGCAGGCTGGCCCTGGTTGCTGGGTCTGGGAAATGGGCTTTTGTGGAGACAAGTTCTCTTCCTGGGACGAGCGCACTCATGGTGGGGCCCACGGCCTGGAGGCTGCAGTGGCCTGCTCAGGTCTATGTGGGAAGCAATTAGGTCTTGCCTCTTGGAAACTCTTTGACAGGCAATAAGGATCACTGTTCAAAGATTCTTTCATTACTATTTTTTTTTTTAATAACAGGCAAAAGATCCATACTGCCAGGTGGGGCTTACTCTCAGCACCATCTCCATCTTAACTGCAAAGGGACTCAGAGCCTTGAGAAGGCAAAAAGACCCTCTTAGGAGCCCCATGATTCCCCCAAAAGGTCTCCCAGCTCCAGAACCCTACACACAACCAATCAAAACACAGACTACAGAGCTGCAAGAAATTCAGAGGGGAGGCCCATCAGGGTTTGGGGCCTCTGCTAACACAGGCAAGGGAGGGCTGTCATAAGGAGAGACACACAGGCTCTGCTCACCCACCTCCAAGGCAGGGCTGCTTGGTCTCACCACTACAGACAATCCATGACTTCTGATGGTTTGACTCGAGTTTTGACTTTACGTGGTGCAAAGCAATACGCAGTAGAAATCATACTTCAAATTTTAAATTTTGATCTTACATGTATAGGTATGGCTGAGTCCCTTCGCTGTCCACCTGAAATTATCACAACATGGTTAACTGGCTATACTCCAATATGAAATAAGAAGTTTTAAAATTTATTTTAATCTTTTCCTGGGCTAGCGATATGCAGTACAATATAGTCTGGTACTCTTGTGATTCTGGGCAGTGGCAGTGAGCCACAGTGCCCAGTCAACCAGTCAGGGGGGTAAACAACCACTACACTTACAACCTTTCTGTACCCATGTAATCGGGCATCCCAGGTGGCCCAGTGGTAAAGAACTCGCCAGCCAGTGCAGGAGTTAAAGGAGACATGGCTTTGATGCCTGGGTCAGGAAGATCCTGTAGAGGAGGAAATGGCAACCCACTCCAGTATTCTTGCCTGGGAAATCCCACGGACAGAGGAGTCTGGTGGGCTATATAAAATCCACGGCAAAGAGTCAGACAGGACTTAGCGACTAAAAAATAATAACAACCCAGATAATCACCCTGTTTTTCAAACTGTTTTTTTATGGTATAGTATTCCATAAATTACGAAAGATATTCATCAGTTTATTATAAAATAGGCTTGTGTTCGATGATTTTGCCCAGCTATAAACTAGTGGACGTGTCCTGAGCACGTTTAAGGTGGGCTAGGCTCAGCTACGATGTTCGGTAGGTTAAGTGTATTAAAAGCATTTTTGACTTACAATATTTTCAATTTATGACGGGCTTATCAGGAGGTAGCCCGACTGCAGGTTGAGGATGATCTACGGTGACATTTGGGGCCAGGTGGTTCCTTGTTGAGAGACGGTCCTGTGCACTCGTCCTGACTCACGAGATGCCAACAGCACACCCCCCTCCCCCCCCGTTGTGACAACCAAAAGCGTCCACAGCAGTTGCTAAGTGTTCCTGAGGGGCAAAATCGGCCCTGGCGGAAAACCGCTGTTCTCAGACGACCAACCATCCTGGTTTTCAGGAGACACAGGGCTTTCCTGGGAAAAGGGACTTTCAGCGCTGAAACCAGGAAACTCCTGGGCAAATGGGGACAAGTAGGTCACTCACCCTTCCTCCCAACTAACTTCAATCGCTCCACCTGCCATCAAAACACATTTCCTCCTCTATCTTCAGGGATGCAAGCAGCAGCTCCTCATCACTGTGTATGAAACCGCTTCTCATACACCTGAAAAAATGACATCCCACCCCACAGATCCTTCTGGGGCCAAAACATCAGCCTTGCCTCCTCGTCCTTTCCGAGCACCATCTGAGCACGACCATGACTTCCACGAGGCTCTCTGAGACATGCGCCGAATTGCTCACATATTTTTTATATTACTAAGACCGAAATTGACCTAAAACCTCTGCTAGGAGCAACGGCCCCACCCTGGTGAGGACAGAACTGGGGTGCAGAGCTCTGGTGGGCGCACATTTCAACTCCCCTTCAGCAAGTGGCCCCAGAGCTGTGGAGAGACCCCCCCAGGAGGCGGGAGGATGGAGAGAGACCATTTGGCTCCCCTGTTCTCCCCAGCTGAGTCTCACATGAGCTGCTAGACACAGGGACGGGACCTGAGACCCTCTAGAGAGGACATAAAAGGACATGGAATTTTCTCCCTGGTACTGGTTGAACACCTGAGAGTCCATTGCACCAGGGATCCCACCTGGTAGGCCTCAGGATTAGCATCCCCCCTACCCCCTGCCCCCAAAGCTTTCTATCCGTTTGCCTCCTCCCTTTAAAGGCCTCTCTTCATTTGGTCCCCCAGAGAGCCGTCTGTTACTACAGAAACAATGATGTCATGTGGGGGGTGGGGCTGCAGGTCCCTCCCACCCCTCCCTAGCTAGGTATCACGCCTGCCTACATCACGGCTCAGAAATTTATAGCCCAGCGCTGGGTATTTATAAGGTGGCTCTGGTGTGACCACAGATTCAGTGCTGGGCTGGTGACTATTTATAGCCAGAGGATATACACTTATTACATGCCCCCCCCCCCGTATTCTGGGCCACGTGTTATATAACTGCCATTATGCAATAACACCCATTACATAATAATTATACACTAATGGGGATATAATCTGCAGGCATAATAAGGACACACTCCCCAAGGCTGCACTCGGTAGGCCTCCTGCAGGCCGCCTCCAGAGATCTCTGGGTCTCTCCGCACACTCCACCCTGTCCAGGAGTCAGCAGGTGTCACCCTGCTCCCGGCTGTCATCCACAACCTCCCCAAGGCCATCAGATCCAGCCGCAAAGCTCTATCCAGGCTCCCTCTTCCTGTCTTGTCCCTGCCCCTGGCCTGCAGAGAACACTTCTGTCTGCTGTATCTTTGAGCCCAACACAAAGAATTATGAAGGGGTAATTCCTGGAAGGCTGAGAGACACTTCACTCTCCATTTCAAGAAAGGAAAAAACCAGCAGCAGTCACCCCTGGAAGGAGCCTGTAGGGTCTAGAAAAGCCTCCAGCACGCCAGGCCAGTTGGCAGAGGGTTGGCCCCATGCAGAGGAGCACCCTGGCCCTCCAGGAAAGAGCTGGAAAGAGGCAAAGACTGGGGCCAAGCCAGGCACGGTCAGGCAGGCCTTTCCTCAGTGGCTCCTCCTTCCCTCGTCACCCCGCAGGGGCCAGGCTTTGTGGGGGCCCTGACTGCCACCATCGCCCTCGGCGTTACACCACCGGCAGGAATGCCCCAGAGCAGGAGCCCGGCCGGTCGGGTGGCGACACACGCTCTGCTGCTCACCCTGCTCCCAGGAAGGGCGAATAGAAACTGTCATCTCAGGGGAAAGAGGACAGGGACTGTGCACCTGGGGTGATGGGGGACACGGGTGGAACGCGCAGGGGACAGGAAAATTTAAGACCACGATAACACATGATGGAGCCAATTCAATTAGCCCAAACATATCATCCGCTCTTAAAATAGATACCTCTGTATTTAAAAGTGGTCTGATGAGAAGTTAACTGATGAGAAACTAGAAGAACCTACCCAGATCTGGGAAGTAAGTTTCTTTCTGGCACAGGAGACTGGTTTGGAGAGCCTGTCCCTTACATTTCCCTGTTGCTTGAAGTTCTAATAAAGAGTGTGTCTTACTACCATAATAAGAAAAATCAAATACATCTTTTAAAAAGAGTAGCGCCAAGGCGCAGGCGACACTTCCAGTCTCTGCATCCCATGCTGCAGAAATAAAACGCCGCTCTCTGGGCTCTGGGGTGGGCCTGATGTGGTTACTGGCTCTCCCCTCAGGCCCGGGTCAGCTGAGCCACGCATCCCGGTTCCGTCCCCAGAACAGCAGCCCAGGCACCAGACAGACTGCAACGCAAAACGTCAGAAGGGACGCTCAGCAGGAGACTCAGAGCGGCACTCGTGGTTCCCAAGGGGAGAGGAGCCCCCGCGTGGTTTTAATCCAGGGTCTTTCTGCCCAGAAAGGGGCAAATGGAACAGGACAGGAGGGGAACAGCCAGGGCTCAGAGGTTCTGCCGCCACTCGAGAAAACATAAATGGGTCCTAAACTGGAAGAGAGGCAAGAGGTGAATCTGGGGAACGTTTTCTTCGAATCTCTCCATTTCTTATAGGCCAGAGGGTCTCAGCTGGGGCGACTCTGCCCTCGGGAATACTTGGAAACGTATGAAAGTGTTCCGGTTGTCGGACTTCCCAGATGGCACCAGTGGTAAGGAGCCCACCTGCCAATGCAAGAGATGTGGGTTCAGTCCCTGGGTCTGGAAGATCTCCTGGAGGAGGGTACGGCAACCCACTCCAGTATTCTTGCCTGGAGAATCCCATGGATGGAGGAGCCTGGCGGGCTACAGCCCATAAGGTCGCAAAGAGCCAGACACGACTGAAACGACTTGGCAAGCATGTATTTCGGTTGTCGCACATGGGGCGAGGGGTGTGTCTAGTGGGTCAAGGCCAGAGATGTTGATAACCCCTCTATGATGCACAGGACTGTCTCCATGACACAGGAGGATCCTGCCCCAAAGTCAACAGCATCGTGATTGGGAAACCCTGCTCTACGAACCTGATTTCAATGGTTAAGAGGTGAGGTCTCTGTCTTCTTCGCCAGGGAAACAGGAAAATCTTCAGCAGTGAGCTATCCTCTCTCACACCCAACCCCCTTCAACATGTTGGAAGAGTTTTTCTATACAGAACCCTGAAGTTTTCAAACTTTCAAAAAAGGGTAAGAGGGAGAGTCTACGTGAATTCAGCAGCATAAAAGGCAATGAAGAACAGATTATTGCAAAACTCCCAGCGATCATCTGGTTAATTAGGATAATTATATTCACTTTTATTTCAAACTGCAATTCCAAGCAGACTCCCAGGAAAAAGGGCGTGACCGAGCAAGGATCAGGGATTCCCAAGATCCAGCCAAGCCTGCCCGGCCGCACACCTGGACCTCCTGCACAGTCTACCGTCCCCAGGACGGGGTGCCAAGAAGCCGAGCTGGCCGAAGCACGATGGGGGTGTGCAGCCAGCCTCCCCGCCTGGTCTGTGCTAGCATGCGGCCTCTCAGCTCAGGGGCAGGGGGCTGACTGGCAGGAGCGGAGGCCACTGTCAAGGACGGGCCAGGTCCCCGCGGTCTGTTTCCACCCTCCTGCTCAGCAGCTGGGGGAGCCCTTGAGCTGAGCCACAGGCTGGGCTCCAGCCCCTCCGTCTCAGCTCCTGGAGAGCAAGGGAGACCATGGGGGCCTGCGCAGCTTTCTCCTCTGAGACCTCACCCAGGCCAGCAATCCCCATGACGTTCAAGGAGCGGCGAAGCCCACAGAGGGGAGGCAGGGTGCTCGCTGACCAGAAACCTGGGTCCTTCTGCAGGACACTGTGCAGCCCAAGCGCCCTGAAATTGCCGTACCGGGTTCCCTTCTCTGTACGGTGGGGATGATGATACCTGCCCTGCCTATATCACTCAACCATTGTGAGGATGCAATCGGCCCCAGACAAGCTGAAAAGGCTCAGCCAGCTGACAAAAACGAGCTAATTCCTCACTGTCTTTCAAGGTGAAGTTCAAGCAGGTCACCTTCCAGGAAGCCTCCCAGGTCCTAGAGTCTGGTTCCCCAGCTCCTCACTGCACACAAAGACCCCTGTGTGTGTCGCCTGAGTACACATGCTCACCACTGGGTACGCGGGCTTAAAACCAGAATCGATGTTAAGAATTTCGGTGGTTAACACGCGAACAGGACTCAACACGGTGCCTTGACCATAAAGGACCTTCAGTGGAAAAATGGAATTAAAGCAGAGCATGGAGACCACAGGTGTGCCCTCTCCTCCACCAACAGGGCACCTGGACAAAGGAGTGTCCCTTAAGTTATCGGATGTCCTGCAAATTAATAACAAGCGACGCACAGACATCTCTTCTCAATACTCTGTATTCATCTATATGGAAAAAAGAAGCTAAAAAGGGTGGATATTTATGTAAGCATAACTGACACGCTTTCCTATACACCTGAAACTAACACAATATTGTAAATCAACTATGCTCCAGTAAAAAAAAAAAAGATGGCCCTGACCCTGGTGCAGTGGCATGCCAGGTCGTCATTAAGACATCAAAGTGAGGAAAAGAGTCAGAACACCCCCCACCACTGAGAGCCAGCCAGCCAGGGTGGCCGCTGGGGGCACAAGGCACTTGGAAGACAGGCCCACAAAGGGCAACCCTGGAATATTTTCTTAAACCTCCCCAAATCAGATATTAGACATGTGTACAAACAACGTAAGGAACCCAGGTACTCGGGTGGGGAGGGGGTGAAGCCCAGTCCAGCCAAACCCCCCTGCCACCGCCCCTCTGCCTGCTGGGACCCTTTTCCAATGCCAACAACTCTTCGGCTCAAACATGCTTAAAATGGCGACGGCGGCCTGCAGGGCCAGGCGTTTGTCGTACTGTTTGCCACGGTGCCCTCAGTGCCAAGAAAAACCTATCATGAGAAATGCCATCAGCTATATTTATCTATCTCTCAGCCCCCCAGCCTCCTCCTTCCGTCTGCCAAGCAGGCCTGCAGAGCCCCCCTCACCCAGTGGGCACACTTCCCTGTTGCTGACGCCCGTGACCACCTGCCCAAGCCTCGCTTTCCGGCTCTCTCTTCCCCAGCCCCGGCAACCAGGCTCCACACACACACAGCGACCACAAGCTGCACCCCTTCTCACCGGCACATCAGGTGTGCCCACATGAGCTGAAGGTCATGCACCCGCATAGGTGCTGATATCCATGTCTGTGGTCCCAAACCACGGGCACTGGTGGTCCTCCGTCTCCTTTCAGCCTCAGCTCCCTTCTCGTCAGCCAGAACCAGCCTGCCCTCTGCGAGCCATGGGCTGGATCCTCTGGAAGGGGTACCCATGCCGCACCATCTCAGAGGCCAGTCATCATGTGGAGACAAGAGGCGTGGGGTAAACATGTGAGCCTGGGAGGACAGGGGTTCCTCCTGGGCCTGTGTACCACTGCCGGCAGGATGCCAGGCTGGAGCGCAGACCTCTCAGCCTCCCAGTTCCCAGATGGAGAGTGGGGAGCCCCTGCCTGTATTCCAGAGTGCTAAGAGTTTCCAAGGAGTCTACATGTTAAAAGGACCCCCCGCCCCCAACCCTTTCCCATCCATCCAACCACGAAGGCCTCGGCAGAATCGGGGATGATAAAGGGAAAACGGCAAAGTCAAGGTTCAGGACCTTTCAAATCCTACAGCTGCTGGGGATGCAGCTCACAGGGGGAATGTCCTTCCATGCGAGGCACTTCCGACCTTTCCTTACACAAGCAGCAGGGCTCCTAGCTGATCCTTCCCACCTTCAGGCCTAACACAGAACATGTGAAGGTGAATTGGAGACTGTATCCTAACCCCCCCTTGCTTCGGGAGGCAGTGCCCACACCCCGTCCCAGGCTTCTCCCCAGAAGGCTACCTCCCGCCTCTGAGCCCCTCACTCAGAAAAGAGTTCCTGGGAGCCAACTCCTCTGAGAATGAAGCAACCCAAATAAAAATTTTAAAACCCAGAAGCTCTTTCTCTCCTGCCCCCTCCCCCTCCACTGGCAAATGAAAACAAACAAGAAATCAAAGAGGTCTTTTGTGTGAGCACCGCGCTGACACTGCTGGGGCCTTTGAAAGGACTTCTGAATCGGACACTGAAGGATAAAATAACTGAAGCGTGGCAGCTCCTGAGACAGGGGGTGGGGTGGGGGTGGGACTGACGGGGCAAAGAGAAAGAGGGGTGGGGAGGGAGACACCTTCTTCCCAGGACAGAAAGGGGGCCGTTTAGCTGTACCTTCTCTGCTCAGCGGCTGCAGGACGCCAGGACAGAGGGGGACCAGGGCACAACCTTCTACCCCTTTGGCCTACCTTCCTCAGCATCCCGGGTCCCTACAACTCTAGAAGGTGCTGAGATGGGCCCTGCCTCCCCCTTCACAGCCCACCTGGAGCTGTCCTGTGAAGCCCTGAGGGGTCTCCCCTCGCCTCTGGCATGGATCACATCTATAGGTTGGTGCCTTCTAGAAATTATCAGGGGACCTTTGCTCAAACCTTGCAGACCACATGCAAGAGTCTCTCATTTCATAGGTTCACCAAGTGCACATGTATTTCACAAATAAAGAAAATTCAACCATCTTGCTGCAGTGCCAGAAAGTAAGCCGAAGCCTCAGGAAGTCCTTCCACAGGTCTGGCCCCCAGCCCTCCTGCTACAGAGCGGCCCCGTTTCCTCTGGGTGGGCGATGGAGCACAACTGGTCACCATGCTTGGGCTCCCAGGTCCCCTCTGGCTTATTCATGGGCCGAACTCTGCCAGCTCAAACTCAGACAAAGGTAGTTCTTTTTTTCCCCCTTGAGCTACAGCTTCCAACTCAGCCATGACAGTGAGCACTCCACCAGGACCGCCTGCACATCACAGCCAGTGGGAACCCCTGACTGGCTGGAGGGACATGCTATGGACAAAAGGGCTTAAGAGCAGACGGTTAACGGAGCCCTAGAATGAGACCACTCCAGGGGGTCTGGGCATCTCGGATCTCTTCTTTGGGGTCACCCCCTCGGAAGTCAGCCTGAACTGTATTACACCTTCACACCACCCAGACCCAGGAACCCCGTGTCACAGTAACAGAGTGAAGGCGGCCTGGGCAGGCTTCTCAGGTATGCAGCCTAGGCCGTCACGCAGACCCCATGCTTGGTTTAATGATCTAACTATCGTCTCTTTGTAGCGCCTCATCATTTTGAACCAGGAATCCCTCATTTTCATTTTGCACTGGGCCCTGCAAAATATGTAGCTGGAAGGCCTAGCAAATCGTGTAGCTACCTTGGGATCTGCTCGAACTTGGAGTTTCCGTGTCCGGTATAGAATGCTCCAGTTTAAGAGGGCCTCCAGGGGTGATGACCAAAACGGCAAGTGCGCAAGGAGGTGTGTCAAATGTGGGAGGCGTGAGAGACTGGCAGTATTTGCCCTGGAGAAGCGACCACTTCTTGGGAAAAGGGGTGGAGAGGAACTGTGAGCCCTGTCTCCAGCACTTGAAACACTTCTGTGTTACAGAAAAGTAAGCTTTCACCTCGTTCGACCCTTAAGGCAGAAATAAAACCAACAGGTAAAGGTGACAGGGAGGTGTCCTAGGGCTCAGGGAGCTGTAACATCAGAATCGCAGCAGCCGTCATCCGCTGCTTGCCTGCCATGTGCCAGTACCTTTACATGTTAGCTGGTTCAGTCCCTTTCACCGGCCTCTGAATTAGCTGAACAGCAGACTTTTACAATGATGGAAGCTGATCCTCGAGCCACAGGGACATCTCTTCTGGGACACTCTCAAAGGCACCTAACCCTACACGGGTGTACCTTGCTGGTTTTAGGAATCTGGTAACTGGGCTCCACAGTCTTCAACAGCCCTGGCACCAGATGGTGCTGCCTCAGAAACAGACCAGCGGCCTTTCTGGGCCTGGAAACAAGAGGCATGGGTGAAGAGGCACTGGGGCCTCAGGAGGAGCAAGGCCTCCGGAGAGGGCAGCTGGTGTGCCCTTGGCCACTCCCATGCACTTGCACCAGAGCCACCAGATGGGGCCAGGCATCCGGCAGAAGCCTGGGGGACACCACTGGCACCGACCACATCTTGGCAGGGCTGACATGGCGGGCCAGTGCCCTCCGCTGCCGAGGAAGCCCTCTCTTGGACCAGAGAACCGGCGCTCACTGAAAAGCCCCAAGCTCTGAAGCAGACAGTGAAAACCAGGGAGCTCTTATACTGAGAAGGGCAACTCTGCACTTGAGAAAATTCACTTGGACAGATCCTCGGGTGCTAATCCATTTCCTGCGACAGGTAAGGCCCAGCTGTCCCCAGACCTGGAGGCAAGGAGGGAGGCAGAAGTGCCTTTTGGAGCAGCACATTGACCAACGCAGGGGAACACAGCCTGCCGAGTCTAGACAGGGAAACTCTACAGGAGAAACCATCAGGTCCCTTCCACAACAACAACCCAAAAACTGCCAGGAAAGAAACCAATATGAGGAAGGAGGAAGAAGGGGAGGATCGCCTAGAGGTTATAAGACTTCCAAGACGGAGCAACCCACTTTAGTGCGTGAACCTGATCAGAATCTTGACTTACACAAACAAAATTCGGAGACTATTAGGGAAATGTGAACACTGCCCAGCTAAAGAAACCATTTCAGCATGATAGTGATACTATGTTTCCATTTTTCAAGACTCTTTATCTTTAGAAACATGTGCAGAAATATTAACACAGGGGAAGCTATAAGGCCTGGATTTTCTTCTAAACAACCCAGAGTAGGTGGGCATCAGGGGCTGTGGCTGGATTGCAACTAACCATAAGTTGGCACTGGTGATGGGGGTTCCTTCTATCTGTAAATTTCTCTGTAGTGAAAAAGCAGAGATAAAGAAAAGAGTCACCCCCTGAACACCTGGACTTAATGGGCCTCCACCGTGGGCCTGTTGGAGGGATCTGACGGGGAGAAGCTGACGTTTTCATTCAGTAAAGCATTTTATTACTTTCAGATTTTTTTTTTTTCTTTTCTAGGATGGAGGCCTAGATTAAGGATGGTCTGAAGATGCCCGTTTACCTTCAGATCCTTGCAGAAGCTTTGGGGAGAGTATAGCCATGCTTCCAGACCAGTTCAGCCACCCTTCCTTACACAAGCATCCTTCCGCCTGGCCCCAGGTTCTCCTCTGTCTCCAGCCACTGCCCTGGGACACCCCCTTCGGATGGAAGGACAACGTCAAAAATGTACAGCCTCCTTCCCATGGCAGTGCTCCCGGACCCAGTTCTGCTTCAACATCCCCTCCTGAATGGGAAAGGTACCCAGCAGGAAGGCCACCCTCATGAAGGGTGCAAAACACGCTGAGTGGCCTTTTAGGACCCCGAGTTCTGGGAGTGGGGCTCTTGACGTCACATACACTCGTCCTTTAGTCCCTCTCAACCATGCCACTTCTTAAAGCTTCATGTGAGACAAAACAAGGGCCCACAAGGGCCAAGGATGACGGATGACAATGGCGCCTGCAGGGGAAGCCACACCCCCAGGCTTACCATCACAAGCCTCCTTGTCACCAAACCTGGCACACCAGTTCAGCCCAGATCAGGCTCTTCAGCCCATTGGAAGGGAAGGACAGCATTTCTTTTAGACTCTAAAGTAATGCTTGTCTGAGCCCTTGCTGCCCCAGCCACCAACCCTGGTTTATAGGGGAGGAACGAGTGGCGCCCTACTGAGCAGACCTTTGCATGGACATGGGAGAGGAAGGTTGTCCTATTGGACCGGCACTGTTTGAGGGCTCAGCCAGAAGACATTTGCGAGTAAACTGGAGTGGTTTGGAGAGAAAGCCATGCCCACCACTCCATGCAATCTCAAGCCATCTACCCAAGGCCCATGGGTAGGCCACACCATATCCACTTACCCCCACTCCCTCAGAAAGGTGCTCTTGAGTTAAAGCAATTTCAGCAACAAAATTCCTACCTTCCTGGAAACTATCTGGAGTCCAGGGACCTGAACTGTTGACAAATTATAAGAAAATATCCTCATTTCCCCACTCAGCTTTTGTCAAGGAACTCAGCCTCAGCTGAGACAGAGGGGGCCAAGACTACATGTGATGGGCATGGATTTACTCATATTCCTGGGAAAATCTTCTCATTATGTCTAGCGGGCAAGTAGCGGTGCCACCCTTCTCCTTACACCTGCCTGGTCAGTCCAGGAGCCAGCTGGCTGGTCAGGAAACAGTCTCCATCACACATACTTCACCCTACCTTGGCCCCCCTGCTAGCAGCAGTAAAAAGTACGACCTAAAATAAAAGAAGTCAGGGAAACAGCTCAGCTACAGGATCCAGCTACAGAGCAAGGTTGAGGAAGCTGGCTTAGGAGGAAGATGGATATTGGTTTCAACTCAGGGGCCCGAGGTGCAAAACTGGAAGGTACAGAAGCCCCTCTGAGAGGAGCTATCTGACAGACGCAAGCTCAAGTCTTCAAGTCTGCCCCAATCCACTTCCAATACCACTGCCTCCCATTCTGATTCGCTGCACAGACAGAGAAGCAGGGAATAACTTAAATTTTTGCTTTGGTCTCCTTTCCAGAAAGAAAAAAGATGAACAAGGAAGAGGACCAGCAGTTGGTCATTCTTTGTGAGGGGGCTATGATAGTCACACAGGGCCAGGTATGGGCCTAGAAAGATCCACAGAGGGAAATACAATGGGGGAGGAGGGAGAGGGGTGGTGTCCACTGCCTCCATCCAACCACCAAAGCCACTTCTCAGAAGAGAGAATGAGCAAGAAGAGAGGCCTAAAATATCACCTTTTCCTCCTCCTGAGTTTCCCAATATATAAACTCTCAGTGCTAATCCAAGTCGAGTCCTCAATCCTGACGCAATACTGAAAGTGCCCCAAAATTTCCTTTTTGGATTAAGTCATCTCTCTCCTCCCAACATCCCAAACAGGCAAGGGGGTAACCACAGCAGAAAAGTGAGTTGCTTTTCTTTTTTGTGAATGAACAGGAAGGAAGATACACACACACACACACACACACATACATATTTGCGGGGGAAAGAACATTCACTAGAGTTGAAGTTAAGCCACATTCTCTTACATTCGCATGAAGAGAGAAAGAAGGGGGGGGAAAGGAGGGGGAAACGTTGGAATGGTGGAAAGGAAAAAAAACACAGAAAGAGAAAGGTTTGGTAGCCCTCTCATTACAAGTTGGTTGGGCATAATGTAAACACACTTCTGCCTTGCTTAATCACAGAGTGCCGCCCGTTTAGGTTTCAAAGGCGGCAGTAAATTGGGCGTAGCTGAGTGGAGGCTAAAAATTAACCAGCCATCTCTGTTTCAATTTGTAAGAAAACAAAAGCGGAAAGAAATTATAAAAAGGGAAAGGGTAGGGAGGGAAAAAAAAAAAAAAGGAACAGAGGAGAACTGAACCACCACAACCCAAAATGCAGGGTGAAATTGGAAAAGCAAAGAGGAGAGAGAGCACAAAAGGAAAAGGAGATTTTACAGAGTTTTGATTGTTTCTTTAAGACCTCTTCCACAGCAATGCCTGCTCCCCACCACCCCCAGCAGAGGTGTTGGGGCTTGGGGCATCCACTGGGGGGAGGGGGTCTCACTACCTCAGCTGAGACCCTCAGGGGAAGGGGCGGTAAAGGGGAAGAGCGCAAGGGAGCTCTGCTCATTTTCACTCTCTATGAAATCGAATGACTTTTCTCCTCTCTGTCAGCCAAATCCCAGCCAAAACAGCTCCCGCCTGGGCATCTGGGCCCCAGAATCTGCTCGCCTCTGCCTTCTTTCCTCTTTTCTATTCATTCTGTTTCAGATCCCAGGGTTTTACACGCCCCTCTCTCCATCGAACCACTGCCCACCCCGCTTGTGCCAAATCTGGCTTTTCCCCAGGACTTGAGGGGAAGCTGCAGGAAAGCCGGTACCTGCCCCCCCAATACTTTTTCTGACTCATTTAAAATCAGAGCAAGGAGAGTTGTTTTTGTGTGTGTGTGTGTGTGTGTGATGGTGGTGGTGTTCCTCACAAACTCTCACCATCGCGGGTAATTCCTGGGTGTCCTGGCCCCAGTCCTAGGACCTGCAGCGTCTTTGAGTCCTCCAAAGATGGAGAAGCAGGAAAATCAAACCGGTAACATGGCAAATGAGCAAAGGAGGAAGAATGGAGCAAGTGGAGGGAAACGGAAGGGAAAGGGGAACATCAAAGGAGCTGCAGGCCTCAGCAGAATGGGTGCACCAGTTAGGCCCCTGGTGTGTACACGCAAGGATCCCTTGGAAGGAAGAGGTACAATAAACAGAACAAATGCCAGCAAGTAAAATAAAATGGGGCGGAGGGAGAAGGGGGGATGGAGAGCAACCTACCCGGAGTGTGGACAAAGTAAGCCAGATAAAGATCCAGTTCTTTGATTGTGACTCCAATGTGATGTGGCTGCACGCACAGGCCGGGGTTCGAGCACTGGGGCGACTTGTAGAGCCGCTCCCCGTCAGTACTTTCCAGGGGGATCCCCTTAAACAAAATCACCATGACCAGGTCCAGCCTCCACACCTTGTCGGCCTGGCGAAGGCAGTCAATCCGCCGGATCTTGCCCTTCTGGTCGGGGTTGGAGAGCACACAGCAGGGGGGCTTCTTGCCCGTGATGGTCAGCACAAAGTCCTCCCGGAACTCGGGCCGGATGTCTTTGCGCAGCTTGGCCAGCAGCCGGGATGCCCACTTCTGCTTGATCTCGGGCTTCTCGCCCAGCAGCTCGTCCTTCACCGCCCGCTCCTCGTCCTTCGACATCCGCTTCTCGTGCTTCTTGAAGTACTTGCGCTTCCGCGCCTGCAGGTTGAACCAGGTGTAGGAGAAGGCGCGGACGTGAGGCAGCAGCGCCTCGATGAACGGGTGGAACTCATCCTGCAGGCGGCAAGCCGGGAGCATGCGGGGCGAGGGGAGACGGGAGGAGGGGAAGACGGGGTGAGGGGGGAAAGAGAAAAGGAGAAAAGAAGCGTTAGAAAGGGGGCACAAGGAAAATCGCCTTCGCCTTCTCTTCCTCCTCCTCCTCCCCCCCCCCAACGACAATTTTCTCTTGCAATTGTTCTAGGAAAGTGTGGTCTGGAGCCGCCACCAGCCTAGCCTGCCGCTCGCTCCCATCTCAGCCTCAGCAGCCAGACAGAGACACCCAGAGCCTGAGCACACACCTATTCTCTCTCTCTCTCTCTCCCTCACTCACTCACACACACGCGCGCACAGACAACGTTGCCGTCCACACACACACACGCTGCTGGTATCCCCGCCAGGCTCTGTCGCGCCCATGACATCTCCATGTCCTATGCAGCCTCGAACTCGTGTCAGCTCGCCCCGGCACGGAGTCCAGTCTGCACGAATGCCCGTGGACGCACACGCGGGGCAGGCGAGGGCCGCTTCACGCCCCGACACCGGCAGGTTTTTGGCCACCCCCAGAAGAGCGAACATGACATCCGCGAGTCAGCGAGCCAGGAAACGGATTTGGCTTCCCCCTCCCCAGGCTGTTTTCATTCTCTCTTCTGCTCCGATTGGAACATCCACCCCAGCATTTTTTAAATCAGATCTAAATCCTAAATATGTGATTTCAGCTTTGTTATCGACACCAATACTAATGTTAACCACAGTCATAAGGAACAAAACGCTTCTTGTTAGCACAAATAAGGTGGTGGTCTCAGCCACTGTAGGGTTAAAAGCTACGGAGGCATCCTGTGCCCCGTCCCCACTGACCCCTTCACCCTCTTTCCCACTCAGTCAGGTGACAGAGGGCCGGGCTCTCGCTTTTTGTTTTTTGTTTTTTTTTTTTTCCTTTTTTTCTTTTTCTTTTTTGCTTGTTTGCTTGTTTGAAGTTTAAATAATAATTGATTTCTGTTTACAAAAATAAAACTGGAAAAAAATAAATAATTACCATTGATCTGAAGCACCCGGCAAAGCCCAACGCCCGATTCTGAGCTTCTGGACTCAACAGAGTTGTGAGTTGGGGGCGGGTGGGGGGAGGGGGGGGGGGAGGAGCAGGGGAGGAAGGTAAATGTTTTAAAGGGGGTTATTATTGGTGTTCTGGGGACTAGGGGCCGGGCTTGGGTGGATTCTCAAACCCTTCCCCCTCCCCCCCCCCATGCTCCACTGCACAGAAGGGGGAAATTAATATTTTTTTTAAAGGAGCAAAAAGAAAGGTCAGGGATAGCAAGCAGAGAGAGGGAGCGAGTCGATTACCACACACGCCAGGTAAACAAAAGCCAACCAAAAAAAATTTCTTTTTTCAGTTTCACCCCCTGTGCATCCTCTTCTAGCTTTTTAAAAAAATAAATAAATAAAAGAAAAATATACAAAATTTAAAAGTCAAAAACCTACCTCCCACCCCACCCCACCCCCAACACACAACACGCCCTACCCCACCCCTGTGGAAAACAAAACAAAAACAAAACAGGGGGTGGGGGGATCGGCGGCTGAAGAAAAAGGCTTTCGGCTTTGGCAGCGGCACAGGGGTGTAAACTTCGGGCTGCCTCCCTCCGCCTCTGAGCCTGATCGCAGGCAGAGGGGGAGCTCACAGATTCCCGGGGAAGAGGACGAGTTCGGACCGGCTGCAGACCGTCGCTGGCAGAAGCGTGCAAAAGAGGGAGGGAGCGAGGGAGGGAGGGAGGCAAGGAGAGAGAGAGAGGGAGAGAGGGAGGACGTGGATGGGGCTGTGTGTGTGTGTGTGTGTGTGTTGTGTGAGTGTGTGCGTGTTTGTGTGTATGTGTGTGCGCTGGTTGGGTTTGGGTTTTTTTTTTTTTTTTTTTGCTTCTTTTCTCTCTCTCAAACTCCCTCTCTCTCTCCCCTTTCATGCTCAATCCCCATCCATTCGCTGGTGCCAAAGCCAGTAAAAGGGGTGGGGGGGAGAAAGGGGGGAGGGAGACAGAGAAGGATCCACCTATTTGGCAATGAGACATCCTCGAGCAGCCAATGGCTGCGTCCAAGGGGAGGAGGGAACCGGGCGAGCCGAGAGGGTGGGGAGAGCCCCCGGCAGTTGGAGACCAAAAACAATTTGCCCAATCGACAAGTTCACGTCTAATGAACAAGCAAAGTCCAGCAGTTATGAATTTTTCATTCCAGGCTCCTACTCGGGTCTATTTGGCAGTGGCCACCCAGCAAATCTGAAGGGGGTTGAGGGGGACTGGGACTGAGAAAGACACAGAATTTTTTTTTTAAGCCAGAAAAATAAATAAATAAAGGCCTGACTCCGGGCGGGCTGGCGGGCGGGAGGGAGCCCCAGAAGGCCTTGGGGAAAGCAGCTGCGCCTTCTCTCTGTGTTTTGGTTTCAGTCTCTTTCTCTAAGACCCGCACACTCTTTTTCTGGTTCTATTTCTTTTTTTATTTATGGGACGCACAGGGGCGAGTGGAAGTTTTCCTCCCCGGCCATACACACGAGCCTGCCTGCCGTGCTATGAATAGAAAGAGCAGAAGAAAGAGAGCTTGGAAAGTGTCGTTGCCAGCAGCACTTCCAGGGCAGGGACCCGGCGCCCAGGGTGCGGCCACCCCTTCCCCCAGTCTGGCGGCGCTCCCCGGAGCGCTCCCAGACTGGGAGGCAGGCCCCCAGCACTGCCCAGCCTCGCTCTCCCCAGCCCCCATCCAGCTCGGTGCCTCCCTCGGCCCACACCCAGCCACACACGCTCCATTAGCGGTGAAGAGGGATGCCAACGCAGTGCAGCTCCGATGGAGAAACTGCAACAGTTTATTAAAATAGCCTCCTGTCACAGCACTCCGCTGACAAGCACGACACTCAGCCACAAACACAGCAGCCAACCCCAGGGGGAAGTGACAAAGGCAGGAAGGTGGACACGACTTCCAGACCCTGCGCCTTGCCACCCTCGAACCACCAGCACCTCCTCAACTCTCAGTTCTTTGCGCTCTCCAGCTCTGCCTGCTCCACTCGCTCAGTGTTTAGAGTTCCTTGGTTGGAGGAGGGTGAACACTCACCTATGCCCTGTTCAATTCAGATTAAAGGGCCCAAACCACAGGGAGCAAGGTATAAGAGCATAAAATAAGAAACTTAATGGAAGGGAGGGAGCTAAGAAAGGGAACTAGGCAGAAGAGAGCCCGGTCAGGAAACTTGAGACAGCCTTGGGGAAACCGAGTCACCCGAACGTGCTCCCCGGAGGCCCCTGCTCTGGGCCTTCCTTCCCAGTGGGAAGAGGGGCGTAGGGGAGGGCAGCCAGGAGTGTGGCAGTCTCCGCGGGGTCCTTTCCGGTAGGGGCTCCGGAGCAGCCAAGCTTTAGGCCTTTGTAAAGCAGTTAAGGAGGAGGCAGTTATTTAAAAAAATGGAAGAGCAGAGGAGGAGGTTAACACCGACCGGGAGAGGCTGACCCTACTCAGAAACCAGTTCCTACAGCTGTCTTCTCCCCAGGTGAGGCTCAACCCTCAGCTGGCAACAGAAAGGTCACTGCTCACTCTCGCCCCTTTCTTCCCCATCTGAAACCCTCAGTGGTCTTTAAGCCCAGCGGAAAGATTCGAGGAAGAGGGCCAGGGGTGTGCCCCAACAGAACATGCAGCCTGGGCATTGCTGGACCCAGACAATGGAGAAGGTGCCACCCAGCACCTGGTACCTCAGGCCAGGCCCTGACTGGCCTGAAGTGAGGTCATGGGCGGCCAGAGAGAAACAGTTAAGAGGCAAGAGAGCAAGAGGCAGGTGTCACTGCAAGACAGGCCTCTTAGGGTGGCATTCAATACCTAACATCACGTTAATAAGCACCCTCAGTCCAATTAGCCAAGGATGTTAACTGAGTAACATAAGATACCAAACCTTGCCTCTCCATCTCAAGATGAGATGGAACAAAAAATAAATAAGTGAAGTCAAGATGAGATGGTAGAAACCACAAGTGAGTTTATATTTGGCATGCTGTGTTTCTCTGGTATTTTGATTCACACTAAATACTGGACACCAAACAGAACATGGCCAGCGTGAGCCTCCTGAAAAATTCTATCATGCTCCCTCTCACAGACCACCCTGCCAGGCACTAAACATGGGTCAACTCTGAATCCCGGTGGCACAGCTGGGCAGGTGGCAGGGGAGATGATGGATTCCACTGGAAGTTAGGGAAATAGGACAAGACCTTGGATGAAGGGAGAGGTCAAAGGTCAATGGAATGCTGGAGAGACTGGACATAAAAGTGGCCCTGGACGACCAGTGGAGTATCTTGGTGGAGCCTGGGGACCCACTGTACTCCCTCAACTCTCCCTTAACAGGAGGAGCAACCTGGTGCTTCCCAGGGGAGGAATGGGGAAGGAGAACAATCACCATTTGTCCTTCACCTGCCCTGCCGGTGGGGTGGCCAGCAACCCTGAAGGTGGGCTGAGGGACTCCCAGGCAGCACTCCCCTCACCCTGCTCCTTCAGAGGGAGGCCTTCCTGGGTGAGCAGCCAGGGGAGGGTGGTGAGAAGATCTCTCTCTCCCTCCTGCGGGGCACACTGAGAAGAATTGCTCAGGTTCCATGAGAAACACTTGGCTTGCCCCACCCCTACAGCCCCCTCCTCCTGAATGCCACTGGTGGCAGCTCTGGGTCCTGGACACGCCCCACAGAAGCCCCAGACAAAAGGGGACTGTCCCCCTTTTGTTAAGAGAGCAGAGAGACTCCTTCTGGAAGATTACCTGTCCCAGACCCAGCCTCCTTCTCTTCTCCCCTTGGTCTCAGGTCTCGGCTGGGAGTTCAGATACTCTGCACCCTGCACCCCAAAGAGAGCCAAGACACACACACACCAAAAAAACCCCTCTGAGGATTCAAGGCTTCTCCAGGGCTGAGTCACCCATAAATGCAAGGGCTCAGGGGCTAGACGGAACAAGGGGACAGGCAGGCCTTGGAGGAGAAGGAGAGGGGAGGGAAGAAAGGGAATGAGAGAAAAAGCAACGAAGGGGTAAGGAAGCCAGTGATGCTGGTGAGAGAGTAGTGAGCAAAAAAAGAAAATTAAAGACAACAAAGGAAAAAACTTAAGCAAAATCTGAAGGAGAAGGTATTTTCCCTCATTTAAAACAAAAATCGGAGAAGTCAGATTAGACTTTTAAAATTCACATGAGCTTTTAGTTTGTGGAAAGGAATTTTTCTGCCTTTGCTAGAGAAAGGCCTCTCTCATTACTGTCACGTATATAGAATTTGATTTTTTTTAAAGAAACAGTTTTCACGGAAACATTTCTGAAATACCCGTGCTGGTTTTAGCCATCACTAGGAAAAATGTGTCTCCAAAAGAAAAAGAATGAACAGGCCACAGGGGGCGGGGGGGTGGGGGGACGGGGGTTAAGAGGAATAGGAAGAGGTAGAAAGAAAGAGAGAAGGAAGACCAATCCTGAGAAAGACAAGCTGGGCCCAAAACTGCAAAAAGAGAGGACAGAAAAGGAAGGAAAGAGGACACAGCTGAAAAGGAAAAATGAACAAGGAGAAAAGATAAAGACTCTAGGACAGGGGCAAAAAAGAGAAAAAGAAGAGCATGAGGAAGAAGGAAAACTAGCTAACGTGACTGCTTCTAGCTTGAGAAAGTTAAATGTGTCGTTTTCCCAAAAATCGACAGAACAAATGAGGCCTTGTGGATTATTTGAGGGAAAACAGGGACATGTGTACAGAATCTCACTCATATAGACAGTATTCAAAATCTTCAAGGAAACAAAATAATTTTCCCAGCCTGAGACAGGTTTTGCAATCGACTTATACCTGCCAATAGTGAAACATCTAGAAGTGCAAAAAACTGATATCTTTAAAAACAGGGTCCCTGTTTGGAGGTCACCTTATCTTAAAAAAAAAAAAATTCTATTTGTCTACATCCTGCCTTCTTTAAGGCTCAGATTTATTCTTTCAGACTCTGGACACATACTAATTTTATATCTGTCTGTGTTAATTTGGAGAACTATACGGAAAGAGTGCAAATGACTCACAAAACCTACTTAGGATTTACCAGACATATCAGGATCCATTGTACTACTGTATATCTGCAGCCTAGTAAAAAAAGACGCAAGAAATTTTAAAAGGCCACAGATAGAGCCCTGATGAGCCAGTTTAATTCCTGGGATTTTATAAGTCAGCCTGGTTCTGAACTGAAAGGAAGCCAACTTCATATCTCTGAGCTCTCCCATCTTGTTCCACTGAAGGGGTACAAGAAAGCAGTGGCCCGACTCCCTGACAGAAATGGAAAGAGAACCACCGTAGGCAGCAAAAGGAAGGGGCTGGCTGCTTATCTGAGAGGTGGGTGGGGCCTCCCCTTGCTGGGGGGGCAGGCAGGAAGGGGCTCTGCAGCCAGTGTAAAGTCATCCAAGACTCTGGAACCGCCAAGCATGGAAACCAGAAAATGCACATTGCGAGGAGGCTCGAAGAATTTGGACAAAGCGGGTTTTTGGCTGACTTGGGCCTGTTTTCCTCTGCTCAGGAATGGCGGCCCGGACGGGGTTTTCTGGCACCCTCAGCTGGCTGAGTGGACTTGCCCCACACCCCGGGCTGAGTCTAGGACCAGGCCTGCCTCAGAATCAGGCTGTGCTCTCCTCTCCTATAAGCAGACCCCCACTCCTTCCCTTCCTTTTCTCCTCAGGACTACAAACCCGGAGCGGTGGCCTGGGATCAGGCCAACAGGCAGCGTCGTTCTGGCTCCGAACACTACCCTGCTCCAGGCACATCTCTCCTCTCCCTCCTGGCCCTGAATAAAATCGGGTGGGAAGGGAGGTGTTGGGGAAGACAGTCTATTCTCCCTAGTGCAATTGGAAATTGTTTACTTTCATTGTTTACAGAGTAAAAGAAGCAAAACCCTCGTCTTTAATTCACTACCTAGCTTGAAACTTTCTTGTATCACCAAATAGATGCAAAAGCCGGGAGGGTGGGAGCCCAGTCGTCCATCCAGGGGTCTACTTGAGGATAGGAGCCTCCGAAGATAAGAATGCCCAGGACAGATGACAGCCGAAGGCTTCACAGGGCGAGGGCAGTGCGAAGCCTGAGCCTCACCCACCCACCACGTTGGTCTGCAAAGTGTCACTCCTGGTGACCAAGGGCCCCGGGAAGAAGGAAGAACCCCACAAGCCAACTTTACAACTTCCGCTAAAGGAGAACTGAAAAACTGACGAGGCACGGGAAGGGGAGACAAGCACGTGAAGACGAGGTCTGTGCCCAGCACGTTGTGAAAATATCTGGAGGGCAAGAGAGGAGGCCAGAACAAACAGCAAAATGTTGAAAACCCAAAGCCTGGGCCCCAACTACCAACCCCAGAAAAAGCCTGGGGATCCTCCAGGGAAGACGGTCCTCTCCCTTCCCCCACCGTTCGCCCATGCGCTTGGAGGCAACTCCTGTGGCCTTCACAGTTCCTCTTGGTGGGCTCCTGCCCTGACACCCCCTTGTTTGCCGGGTCTATTGCCTCTGCCACAGGAGAAAAGGGCCAGGGCAAAAGGGGAGTTTCTCTGAGCTCCGGGTGCCCTCTGCCTGGTCTGCACTCCCCTCGGCCCAGAGAGAACCTCTTTCTTGCAGTTGCTGTGGCAACAGGCAGTGCCCAGAGCCTGGGGCAGAGAGCCGGTGGCCAGGATGGGAACAGCCCGAGGTTTTCACTGCTCCGAGGGCTCGGGGAGCTGGGCGGGCCCTGTTCAGGGAAGCGGCTTCCCCCAAATGTACAATTTTAGGAGTTGGAAGGAAGACATTTTTCAATCCCTCAAAATGCATTGTCCCCCGCCGCCCAACTATTTTATTATCAGGATCACTGCCAAGGAAATCCGAGAATCCTCATTCCCCTGGTGTGGAGCCCCTTCGGAGGCTGGCACCAGGGTGCTCAGAGCTTAGGACTGTGCCCACCCCTCGGCCACAATCCATCCCTCACTGGCTCCCTTTCTTTCTTACCCTCTCTCCCCCTCTTGTGTCCTCCAGCTCCAACACAAACTGTTTGCATGGGAAGTCTCCCTCTATGACCCGATTCAGCACACACAAGAGAAAACTGTGGGCGACAGACCCGACGTCCTAACGAACTTGAGTTAATTAATGCTAAGGAAGAAAAGAGGCGCCCTCGCTCTGTTGAATCACGGTTCACTAGCCCTTTCAGTTTGCTGTGGGTGGAGGAAAAAAAAAAAGAGGCTTTTTGGTTCAAATATTTTTGGGGGGCGAAGGGAAAACAAAAACACCGCAGAAGGGCCGTGGAGGGAGAAGCTGTCAGTACCTGCCCAAGGGAGCCGAGGCAAGGGTAGCCAAGCGCTCTCCCCCAAGCTCTGGGCCTGAACGGTGCTGGGAAGGCAAGAAAGGGTTGGATAGGGGAGGGGATTATCCACTGATTGCCGGCTTGTTCAAATAAATCGCTCAAGAAAAATTACATTGTCAGACTGCAAGACACAGACATATACATATATATATATTTTTAAAGCCCAAGCCCAGCAACTCGATTTCATCAGAGTCGTGAAAATGTTTTAACAGTGCAGAAAACCGAAGTACGGATGGCATAAGAACAAAAACTTTAAGTGTGCAGAAAAAAAAAAAGAAGACGAGGTGGTAATGGGGAGGGGAGAACAGCTGCAATTTTGCTTTCCAGATGTTGACAGCAAAATGTAACTGGCATGGAACATCTTCCTTACCACTTTTTATCCTTTGGTCCTGAGATGTTAAAATCCCACAGCTAAACCTAAGTCTGCAAACAGTTTCCAGGCGCGGTGCACACGTGGATGGGTCAGGAACTCTCCGTGGGCCACATGCCTGAGAGTGTTATTTATCAACCCACTAATTTTTACAAGACCTCCCACCATTCCTTAGTGGGGAGACCTGAGCAAAACAGGCTGGAGAGCATTGTTATTTAAATAATAGTTATTATTATTTTGTAACCCTCGGGCCTTCACTTTTGAGGCTGTGCCTTCCTTTAAAAAAATACAACAAACTTTTAAACTTAAGTGTGACACATAGAAAGAAAGCACATAGTTCTAAGGCTTCCACTCAATATGTTTTCACAAAGTGAACACACCTGTATACCCCCACCCAGATTAAGAAATAGAACATTTTCAGTACCGCTCAAGGGGCCTTCAGTTTTTCAACTCCAGTGTTCTCATAATTCATATGGCGTAGAAATAGATCCTGCCCACACCGGTAGCCTCAAATTTGAGCACCTAAGTATACACGTGTGTTACAGAGCTGAGTGCACTACTCATGTGACCATAAAAATTCATAGTGTAAAGAAGCCTTTTGAATCCTCACTGCTGCAGAGGGTTATCTACACCTTTGTCTGTCTGTCTGTCTCTTTCTGTGCCTGCCCTACTCTGATCCCTTCAGTAGGGCACAGTGGGGTTAGCAGACTAGCAGGGCAAATGTGGGAGACATACAGGGCCCACCAAGCTCAACTCAACAGAATAGCCACAGTGACTGAGGGGGAGTAAGCAGGCAGGAACTGGGGGCCCCTGGTATGCGTGGGTCGTAAAAGAAACGTGGCTCTGCAGAGTCAGGGGTTCCTGAAGAGTGAATGAGCATCTATCAGGACAGCCTCTCCTCATCCCTGTCCAGAGGAGCCTCCCTGGGAGAGGAAGGGGGTGGCGTCGGCAGAAGGGGGCCTACAGTGTGAGGGGGTCCTGGGGTGGGGCTGGGAGGCCCAACTCTGCTGCAGCTGCCTCCACCTTCCCTGAATTCAGCCCCAGCTGGCTCCCCCGTCACTTTCACTCGCACTAAATTTACTTTATAATTTTAAAATTAAATTTTAAAAAAAGCAGGAAAGAGAAAGCACTGAAGGCAAAATACCTCCCACAATATCTCTCCGAGGGGGAAAAAAGTTTCTGCTTATGTAAAAAAAAAATATATATATGAATGCAAGGGATTGCTGAAAAGTCTAAGCACCGAATAACAAGGAAAATAAAAGAGGAACACATTTAATTGAAAACACCTGAGGTAAATAAATAAATAAATAACTCCCTCTGCAACTCAAAGCCATTGTAAAAGCCCCTACCCCCAATTTCTTGCCCACTTTCACCTTTCCTTTCTCATGGCAGCTGTGTCCTCCCCGAGCATGGCATGGCGGAAGCCTCTTTTCCTTTCAAGCCCGTCCTTCCCCTACACCTGGGGGAATGACCAAGGCAACAGCTTCCTCTCTGAGGAGCCTGGAGCAAACCTCTGAAATCCTTATGAAGAGCTTCTTCTTTCTATTCTCATATCTCCCCAGGCTGTTCCCACCACTGCCCTGGACCCTGCACTCCTGCCCCAAATCTAGGCCCTGTGGTTAGCGGCACCATGGTGGGGCTGGACGCCAGGCTCAGCCCAAGCAGGCAGCTCTCCCCTCTACTAAGGGCATAGGGCTGCCAAGGCAAGCTCTCGAGGACTGAATTTTCTCTTCCTATTGCATATGAGGTTGGAAAGAAAGAACTGTTCTGCTTCATTTAAAATATGACAAGGGATCTGAGCTCTATGAGCCTACAATCTTTAGAAATATTTGATTACTTGTTTTTTTTGGGGGGGAGAGGGGAGTTGCAGGGCAAGATTCTGCATCTGAGACCCTACACCCGACAGCCACCGGGTTTGACTCTCTCACCAGCCAGCGGCCAGGGAAACACGCCCTCGGCTGGCACCGGGGTACCAGAGCCCGGCTCCTTTCTTCCTTTCTTTTTTAAATCGCTCTAGCGAAAACCAGGCAGTGGGTCAGGGCTCAGAGGCGGGGGAGGGACGAGGAGAGGGTTGTCTCTGAAGAGGGGGAAAAAGGAAAGGGAGGCTCCAACTCCGGGAGAAGAACGGCGGCAGAAGCAAGTTTCCCGGCTTGTGCCAGTTTGGGGATTTGCGAATCAGACCAGAGCGGAGGGAAGGCAGTTGAGGAAAAAAAAAAGCCTGCATTAAAACTAACCAGCTTTGCCTAAAAGTGCGCCTTCCACCCTTAAATAAGACAATGCTGAGGGGAGAGGAGAGACGAGTTATTTCTCACTCTTTAATTATTCCAATGCTTAGCATTATTAAAAAAAAAAAAACCACACACATTAGCCAATGATATATTCTAACCCTCAACAAAGCTGGTATTTTTCTCTGATTACAGACTTTGCCGTGGCAAACCCGGGCTCCGACGACAGAGGCAGTGCAGAAGCGCGCTCCTAAATGAGAGACAATTTTATTAAAATCATAATCATTCCTCGCATTTCTCCAGCGCCTTTTCAGCGGCAGACATCCCAGGTGCCCCACGCCGGTTCTAACCAGGGAACCGGCGACCGAAAAGCTCAGTCGCCAAACAGGCGAGGCTTGAGCTCCACCGCCTGCCGGCATATATATCCCCCCCCCCCCCCAGCTTTTTGTAAATGCCTGTTTCCATTATCCAGCCTCTGTCTCACGTTAAGAAAAAAAAAGTACAAAAACTCCTTTACAATTTTGAAAATAATTTTTTTAGAGAAGAGGGAAAATATGACCCGAAAAATAAAAAGAGAGGAAAGGGGAGCTAAGTGTGGTCTGGAAGCTTGGGGAAGTGGATGCGGCGGGGATGGGGCACCTCTGGGTCAAGAGTACGGAGCACAGTGTCAACCGCTGCCCCGGGTCACCTCCCCAGTCACAGCTGGAGAGGGCTGAGTCATCTGCACGTGGAAAAGGAAAAGGACCTAACACCATCAAAGCGCCCTTAAGTAATTCGGGTGATGAGAAGTCGGGTTTATGACTGGCTTCCGAGAGGCGGATCGGAGCGCTTTCTCTGAATGCCGGGGGCTGCTAGAGCTTGGCGGGGTGGGGGTGGGGTGCCGGGGCGGGGGGAGGCTTTCACTAGGGAGATGCCTACCAGACATTAGCCTCCCCCTCCAACAGGTTAAGTCGGGGCCCACTCGGCGCACATGTTCTTTTTCCACTTTTCCTCTTCTCCCCCCTGGCCTGCCCAGAAGTGCTGCAAAATGGCTGGTAGCAATGGGTAGAGAGGCCTTAGCGCCCCAAATTCAAGAAGTCAGGGCCCAGGGAAGGCGGTGCCGATCAGAGTAGATCTGGAGGGGAAATTTTGTGTAAAGGTTCTTAGAAGCTGCGCAACTCCCGTGGCCTGAGGGCGGGAAAGAGGGAAAGGGAAAGCGCATTTTCTGCCACTTAGTCACATTTCTTCCCTGTGTTCGCCGGAGGCCAAACGCCCCCAAACCCAGCCAACCCTTGAAACAAACAAAAATGCTCCCCTGCTAAATTTCCCCCGCCCTTATTCACACACAAAAAGAGGCGACTTAAGGAGAGATGGGGAGGCTCGTCCCGAGGCTTAGGGTCTGGCGGCTGAGGCGAGCACAAGGGTTCTCTCCATACTGACGCCCCAAAGTTACCCTCAGATTCTGGGGCACCTAAGCTCTAAACGTCCTTCGAGCGGCCAAAGAGCAGGAATCATGAATTTCGCATTCTTTGCAAAGCCCTCTCGCGCATTATCGCCCGTTGGATGTCGAGAGGCCACGGGAGGACGGGCAGAGGCCACTGCGGCCCCGAGCCCCACCCCGCGGTCCGGGGAAGGGACGCCGCCATCTGAGCCCCTTCTGGCGCAGGCCTCCGGTGCTGCAAATGGCTAAAGTCCCAGAACGAGAACCAGGCCGGCCCTCGACGCCCGCGCCGGGTCCCCTTCTGCTGGGCCGCGGGGAAGGTTGGGCCGCGCCCCGGGCGAGAGGGTGTCGCGCCTGCGTCCGAAGGATGCCACAGCCCCCCTCAGAGTCTAGTCGGCGTCATTCTGGGGCTTCGGCTGCGAGGCAAACGCCCAAAGCCTCGCCTATTGCCATTTTCCCTTCACACCCGTTCCCGGGCTCCCCTCGCCTGCCCGCGGGGACAGCGGCCCTCTCACTCCTCACTCAGCGCTCGTTCCGAGCGATTCCGCCGCGGGAGCGACCCAACCTTGTGCCACAGGCGCTTTCCGAATCCGGGGCTTCAGGACACCGCTTCCCGCCTTTTCGCCCGGCGCACGCGCACACCCGACTTTGCTCACGGCCCTCCAAGTGTCCCGGCTGCCCGCACCATCGAGGGCTGTGCGCGCCCTTCTTACCCTATGGTGTGCGGCCCACGCAAGTGACAACGACAGTCAGCACCCAAGTTCCGCGCACGGAAAACACCCGGCCCTCCCCTTGCCTGAGCTCAGGGCAGGCCTCCCCACCACCCACACCCACCTATGTTCCCCCTATCCAAGCGTGAGCCATTTGAAACGGGTCGGGGACCTGTCACACGAGAAAGAATACCCGGGAGGCGACAATGAAAGAAGCTGTTGGCGGCAGGAGCCTGGCTAGGGGCATACCCTGGGGCTAACACAGGCACCGGCGGCGCGTCTCCGCCGGAGTTTCCACAGATATACAAGCGGACTAGGGGGCTTCGAGGCGACGTGAGGGACCGCCTGGATCCTCTCTTCCGGGCGCTTGGGAGAAGGCACGGAAGACGGTCTTTCTTCCACCGGGCCCGGAGCATCCGGAGCGCTTTGGTTGAGCAGTGGGGCTGTCTAAGGAGTCCTGGGACACCCTCCCCCACCTCCGTTCAGCCCTGCGCTTCTATTTTAAGACTTCTCCCATCCCTCCAAAACCCACCCACACTCGCTCCTGAGGTCCAAAGTGCGCACAGGGAACCCGCCTCCAAGCCCCCGGGCGCACCTGAGGGAAAGTCCAGGAGGGCTGGTAGCGCGCGGCCTGAGCTGCCAAGCTGGACTCAGGGGCGGGGGTGGGGGGGCGCACATGGAAGTTTCGCCCGAGATGCCGGGCGGGGGGTGGGGGCGTTAAATGGCCTCTTTGTGGAGAGGAATTGCGGGCCGTCACTCAGGATTAATTTAAGCAGCAACAGCAAACACACCAAAAAGCAATGTCTCGCCGCCAGCACCCACCCCCGCAATTGTGTTTCGGGTAGGGCTGAGGGATTCAGTGATGTAGCTCGGCCTTTCGCGGGAAGGGGGGTCCCTAGCCTTTAAGAACGACGGGCGTCCACAATTGAGGGGGGCAACTCCCGCCTCGCCCCACGGCCCCTGCAAGGAGAAATGTGTGTGCGCGTGTGTTTTTTGCATGTTTGGGAAGAAGCCGAATAGGGATGGTAAAACCCAAGTACAAACATGGAGCGGAATGGGGGGGAGGTTCTTACTTGTAAGAAATATATATATAAAGGTACAAATTTCCAATATAAATATAGCACATGCAGGGGCGCCACTGGGCACCCGTTCTGGGGCGTCTCACCTGAGCCCCAGGGACATTTGGGGAGGCGGGTGTTCCAAGAGAAATGGAAGCGGTGGGAACTAGGCCTCCGGGTCCCAGTCCCCTCCCCTCCAAGCCTGAATGCGGCTTTGCAGCCAGGTGCCCTGGGCGGCCTGGCAGGTGTGCAGCTCACGTGAAATACACGCGTGTGCAGACTGAGAGGGAGGTGCGTGCCCGCGTGGGCCTGTTGGCGTGTGAGTGGGCACCAGCAGTTCCTGCAGGCTCATCTACCCACCTAAGCTCGGGACCCCCAGTGCCGGCGCAGGGCAGTACTCGCGCTCTGAACACCGCTCAGGCTACAAGCAGGAGTGCAAGTGCGTGATGTGTGTGTGCGTGCGCGCGCGCGTCTGTGTATATGTATATGTGCCAGCCCCCCATCTGATGTTGGGCAAGGGTATATATTTATGGAAGGTGTGCTTCCAGCAGTCCCAATGGGGTGTGGGGCCTGCGTATGCGCAGAGCAGGCAGTGCCTGGGATCCCGGCCACCGGCGCCAGGCTAGGGAACGTTGGCCACTCGGGTCTGAGCTTCTGTGCGAAAGCTTGCTTACGTGCGTGCGCGCGCCCGAGTGTCCGCAGACCCGGGAGTGCGCCCACCCAGGCGCCCCGTCGGGGCCGCTGAGCCGGGTGTGCGCATGTGCTTGCCCTAAGAGCCGACACGTGCGCCGGGGCCGCCGTCGCCGCCACGCTGAGCCAGGATTTGGCCCCTAAGCGGGCCAGGGGGCAGGGCCCGCCGCCGCCCGGCGGGTCTCAGCGGGATGTCGTTGGAGCGGTGTTGGTTTTGGCCTTGGCTGCTCTAATGGGGGAAGCCCCGGGGAGCGGACGGGGGTGGAACAAAGAAGGGGAAAGCAAGGGAAAGAGGGCTGCAGAGGAGGAGGAGGAGGAAGCGCACTGGAATGCGGAGGGCCCTGGGGAGTAAGGGTGCAGGGCAGCCCAGGTCTCCTGGGCATGGCTGGGGCCGAGGGACTTGCCTGGAAGCCTAAGGCTGCCACTCCCACCCCCGCCACTCCCACCCCTCACTGTGGATGGAGACAGTTTTGCAGCCACCTCTCTGCCTTCCAGAACCCTGGCCCCAGCCAAAGGCTCTGCAGGCTGCAGCCACCACGGGCCACAAGCAGCAAAGTGACATTTGGGCATGGTTCGCATATCCTCAGGGGAGAGCAGACCGTTTGAGCCCTTTTAAGCAAGGAACCGGGAGGCCCCTTCCCTTTTTTTTTGCCTGGGTTGCTTAGAACCTCAGTTTTCCCTATCTGGGGAATGGGAAGGAAACTCCCATGGGGAGGGTCAGAAGGAGGAATGTCAGTTGCATAGGACTGGGTTGAAAAGCAGGGTGATCTTTTAAGTCTTGCTTGCCCCTGGGGGCCTTGCTGAGTACTTCCTGCCATCCCACTTCTAGCCTCATGACCTTGGCACTTAACCTTCTGGCCTCTGTTTCCTCATCTGTAAAACAGGTTACTCATACCTGCCTCCCGCTGGGAAGGTTACAGGAGGTCACGTGTACCCACCCACCCGCTGCCCAGGCATAATTGCTCTGGAGTTGCTAGCTGTTATTTTTATTGTGAAGTCTATGGCTGTGACAAGCTGTGACGCTTGGTGTGATCGCGTGAGGCTGGCTGTGTGTGTGACTGTGCCGCTGTGTGTGTGTGCGTGTGTGTGACAGGTTGTGTGTGAGACTGTGCGTGGACGACAGATTGTGCCGGTGTGCGGCAGTGCCTGTGACAGGCTGTCACTGCGCGACAGACTGCGGGTGGCGGGGTGTTGCGCGTACCGACTGTGAGTGGAGATGAAGTGGTGTGTGGGGCTGGGACCAGGGGACCCCCATAAACCTACCTCAGTGAGGGTCTGGCTGACAGATGAGATTCTCAGGGCCTGGGGGCAAGTCAGTCCAGTGTCCTGTCCACCTTGCCCTTTCTATTGTTCAGAGGGATCCCACTTGCTTACAAACCTTGGGAGGTGACCCTATGATGGAGCCCACCCCTCCCCAGGGGGACACATTGTGTCAGCTCAGATACCCATCTCCACCCCAGGAAGGTCATCAGGAACCTCAGGGCATAGAGGATCCCAGGCCTGGCTGGCTTTGGTGAGGGACACACACCCTGAGCCTGTTTTCCCCAATTACCCTGAGCCTGTTTTCCACAATTTCCCTGAGCTCCAGGCCTGGGGAGGGCTGGTGGAGACCCAGAGAAGGAGGGATTTAGGGAAAGACCAAGAAAAGCCAAGAGAGAAATGGAGGAAGAAGATGAGAAAAACAGAGACTTCCCTAGGAACTGGCGAACCTAGAGCTGCTTGAGGTCTGGGCCTCCAGTCAGGGTGGACACCCATCAGGTTTTTGGAAATGCCAGCTGACACCTACAAGCATAGCTTGTACCCCAGGCCTTGTGCTCAGACCCCACTTTTAAGGGACTCACTGCTCCCTTTACTGATTTCAACCCAGTCACTCTTCTAATCAGTGTGGGATTCTGCTTCTTACACCCCTCCCTGGGGCCCAGCGCCTCCTTCTACACTTGGAGAAACTGAGGCTGAGAAAGGGGAGGGGACCCATCTGAGTACCCACTCACAGCCAGGAGACCTGAGAAATCAGAACTCCAGGCTTTGTGTCATGCACTTCCCCAGTATGGAAAAACCTCACCAGCTGGAAAAACCCCAGGGCCTGTGGGTTAGGGGCAGTACCCTCCAAACCCCACCCTGCCCCCCTCGGTGTGTCTGTATGTGTGCGCTGGGTGTATGTTCTGGGGAGTGCTATGATCCTCGGCTGTCACGTGTCTGGTGTCACAAGCCACAGCATGATGTGTGTGTCCCTCTGCTATCGTAGGCCTCTGTGTGTCTGTGTGTCCGTTCAGGACCAGCCCCTGCCAGAGAGAGGGGAGAAGTGTCGAAGCACCCCCCCACCCCACCCCACCCCCCCGAAAGTGTGTCTTTGATACTTGCAGCCTCGGCAGCGAAAAACAAGTTTCCACAGGGCCGCCTTGGGCTGAGGCCAGGCCGTCCTCAAATAACATTTGAAGTTACTTAGCAAACTTTGTTTAGTGCCGAGAGGCGGGCACCAGGCTTGGGGGGGGGCAGTAAACCGGTTCCTCCTAAGGCCCTTGTCCCTCTGTGGGCACAAGTGCCTAGCGTGGGGCTTGGTTTCCCCCACCCCAGCTCTGGGGAAGGGGAACAGAAATCTTCAAGCCCAGGGTGGGAGGGGGTAGGCTTGGCAGAGGAGGGGTGGGAGCACCCTCCAAACGAAGCCTGGCTTTTCCCATTTCTGCCCAGACCCTGGGCTTGGAGAGAAATGCCCACCTGGTCTCCCTGGGTCCCAGAGGCTGACACCAGGCCCTAGGGTCAGTTCAGAGGTGGGAGTGTCTGCACTTCTCCGTCACCCTCTTTCTGCAGCCCAGCTCTGCCAACCTCAAGGCTGCTTGCACGAGCTGGCTTGAAGCATGTTTCCTCCTCCAGGTGCACATACACAAGCACCCATAAAGCCCTCCTTGAGCCCATATGCTTGGCCGCCCAAACCCTCTCTCCCAAGGTCCCCAGCCCCAGGCAGCAGAGGCCAGAGAGCCAGCAACGGCAGGTTTGGAAGTGAGGTTGGCGCCTATGGGAGGGGGAGGGGGAGGAGATGCCAAAAATGGTGAGCCATTACAGGCAAGCAGGCGAGAGAGGGAGGAAGCAAGCAGGGAAGATGGAAGCCAGGCAGGCATCCTCTCTGAGCTCTGGGATGCAAAGGGGCAGTGGGAAAAGCAGGCTGGGCCCTTCCACAGAGCAGGCATGGGGAACAAGCCCCAGGTGGCACGCGGCGGGCAGGGGGCCCAGGAGGTGCCCAGCGTTCCCCCACCCCCACCTCAACTTCGAAATGGAGACTGGCAGCAGCAGCCGCTCGGCTCTGCCCGGGCATGGGGTGGGGGTGGCGGGCAGGCAGGACGCCAAACCAAATGCCACCAGGCTGGGCACAAGGGTTGCCAGCCAGCAGTGCCGACCCCACCAGCTCCAGTCCACAGCCCTCACACCTGGAGCTTTGGGGGTGGAGGGAAATGGGGGTCCAGCGGTGGGAATTGGGGGTCCGGCAGACAAAGCTGGGTCCCCTCAAACCATGGGCAGATCCCCAAGACCCTACAAAGATGGCGCAGCCTGGCACTGCCAGGGAGACAGGCTGGGTAAAAATAAACTGGACCCGCCCCGAGGGAGCTAAATCGAGGGGCCCAGGTGGAAGTGCCACTCCAGGCCACCAGCTGCCCCAGCCCCACCCCCCAGCTCAGAGCAGCCCAGTTGAGAGCACCCAGTGCCCATCGAGTCCCAGTTTTTATAGAGAAGAGGCCCCGGCCATCTAGTCCCTGGGTCTTAGGCCGGCATCCACAAGTACGGATAACGGATGACCTCAGACAGCAGCAACAAGAGGCTGTGCATTCCAGGCAGATGGTGCAGGCAACCAGACCAAGTCATGTACCCCTGACCTCCGCACCGCCCTGTGGAGAGGGCAAAGGCCCTGGTAGGCCGCACTTGAGCCATGGCAGAGCAACCAAACTGAAAGTCAACACTGAGCCACGAGGCCGCCAGACCACCTCTGCTAAAAACCATAGCTGTCCAGCACTTCTGAGGGCCCTACCTGCTCTCGTTCCCCCATAACACCTATCGCAGTCTCAAATACTGGACACTCCCTTGTTTATCGGGTTCACAGTCTACCCTCCCACCGAGGCTGGCACCTCCACTGATTTTGCTCCTTGCCGAGCCCCCGGGGCCTAGAACAGGGCTGGCACCCAGGAGGTGCTTAGCAAATATTTGTGGAAGGAATGCACAGGCCCCCGGCTGCACCCCCAGCACAAGGGCTCCGGCGAGGTGCCCGGCAAGGTGCCCGGCAAGGTGTGGGAGAGGGCGTTGGGCCCTGCCAGGAAGGTGAGGATAAGCCTGGCCGGTGGGTGTGCAGAGAGGGTGGGATGACCATCCACTCTCATTCTGAGCCCTGGGACAGAAGAAGAGCTGAAGGTCAGAGCCATAACTAGGGTTCAAGGGTCAACGTCAACAGCTAGGACACACTTTGAATGGGGGCCGAGAGGGCCACTCTGAAATTTCATAAAGGCCAGAAAATAAGCTAGCTTTTTCTCCCATCAGTAAGATTTAGGATAGGGGTGATCAGAGAAGAGAGCGAGGCTCTTCCACCTTCTAGCCCTTGGCCCTGATACAGGACACGTCTTCTCGGAATCTGTTTTTCATCTATTGAATCAAGCACTTCCTTCACATCAAGTACTGTTTTAAAGCACTTGGGATAAACCAACTCCTCTGATCCTTCCCACAACCCTATGAGAGGAAACTGAGGCCCAGAGAAGTTGAACAACTTGCCCAAGGTCACACAGCTACTGAGTAACAAAGCCAGGATTCATACCCAGGAAATTGGCTCAGAGGTCCCACTCTCCTAATAATGTTCAAATGTCCCCAAGGCCAACAGGGCCGAAGTGGAGCAACCCGGTCTAACATACTGTCAGAGACACACATGGGCACAACTAACCCTTACCATGTCCACCTCGTGTGGAAGGATTCAGGGAGACGAGCTAGGGAGGCACATAGGTCAGGTCAAGACACAGCGCGCATTCAGCACACTTTAGCCATTGCTACGATTCTGAGGACAAACACTCATCCACTTATTATCCTCTGAAAGGTTTTCTTCCTGTAGGACTCCATCAGCCACCTTTCTTCTGCTCTTTCTCCAGAGTCAGAAATGAGGAGTCAACGGCCAGAGGATTAATGAGACAGCCGCATGGAGAACCAGAGCCTCAGGGGTCAGCCTCGCCTCCATCCTGGACTGTTTCAGTGGCTGCCAGAAGCAAGACTGTGAAACGGGGGCCCAGAGGCAGGGGTGTTGTGGGCAGAGGCGGGCATGTGGCCTCGTAGGAGTATCCCCCAGGCATCTACAAACCAGCACTGGGACTCAGAGCTCTCAGTTCCATCAGGAGAGGATGGAACTGCCACTTAAAGGCAGTTCCATCTTGGGGTGGTTGGATCTGCCACTTAAAAACAGCTGGGAGCAGGGCAGGCAGGTAGAAGGGAAGGTACAAGGAGGGCAGGTCTCACCTCTGAGGCTCCATTTCCAAGCAGGGCCAAGTGTGGCCCAGGTGTGAATGGGTGTGTAGGTGTGACCCTCATCCCCGTGTGCTGGAGCAGCACGGGATTGTGTACATGCCCCACCTTTTGTGCCCAGGCTTGTGTGTCTGTGAGGTGGGGGGAGGCATGCATTTGTTGACAATACCTGGGTCCTGGTGAGCAAGACAGTGTGAGACACTGTGCTAGCCAGACTCTTGTCCGGGTGTATTTGTGTGTGTGCACGCACGCACTCAGTGGGTGTCAGGGGCTAGCCGGGCTCAGGTGTGTGTGACTGCGTGTGTCTAACAATATACTAGAGCCGAGTTTTTCCACTTCAGCCCAACGGCTGACACGAGGGCTGGATCGTTATTTGTGGTTGGGGTCACTTCTGTGTCCTGCGGGTGCTGGGCGCCTCCTTGGCTTCCACCCACTAGATGCCAGAGGCAAACTCTCCTCCAAGTGTGACAACCAGATGTTTCCAAGCATCGCAAGGTGTGTGTGTCTCACCATGTGTCTGAGAGTGTCACTGTGTGTGTGTGCCATGCACTTTTCACCACGTCTGTGGGGCTGTGTGCTGTTGGGTGGTGGCGGTGCCTGTGTCTCATGGTGTCTCACTGTATACCACGGGTGCCCCAGAGTCAGCACCCACGCACGTGACCCTGTGCACGGAGCCCGAGTCGCTGTGTTTGGTGTGGCGGGGGCATCTCTAAGTGTCTGTGTGTGAAGCGAGCCCCTCTGTATGGGAACCCCGGTGTCTGTGTGCTCCTGCGTGCCATGCCTGTGTGACGACGTGATTCTTTGTGCCTGTGTGCCAGTGACCGTGTGCAACTTTGTGGGAGACGGACCCAGAATAAACCCCCAAGATGATTCAACTGAAGCCGATATTTGGATGGACCATCTCGGATGATTAGGCACTCACCCCCTACCCCACCCCCAGCTCCTGGCTGCCCCGGACAGAAAGCTGCTTCCTAGGGCCAAAAGGGTGGGGTGCTCCTCCAGGTTGCCGCTTCCTCCAGCTCTGCTCCTGCAGATTCAGGTGGGGACAGACCCCCGCCTTTGCCTGATATGTGCCAGGAAGGCTGGCACGGAGCTTCCAACCGAGGGGGCCGGGTTCTGGGTGATGGTGGTGGCACTGCCCCCTGCCTGCTGCTGGCCACCACCCCCAGTCTCTGCTCAGGGTGGGGCCCAGTGGGGGGAGAGCTCCCCAGTGCAACCCCGGCTTCCGATTGGCTATGGAGCGCCGCAGTGCCCGCCACCCGCCTCCCCCTCCCCGGCTGGCGCAGCCACATCGGTAGTGATGGCAAACGCAGCTCGGAGTTCTGGGCACAGCTGCGCCTCGCAGAGGCCTGCCAGCCCCACCAGAAGCCAGACACCCCAGCTCCGTGCCCCCGACCCCTCCCCACCCGCCCGCCCACCCAACCGGGCAGCAAAGTCACCCCAGCCACTGCTCGCTCAGGCTGCCAGGCCCAGTCCACCCAGCCCCCTCGCCCGCCGGGCCTGTGCCCCCTTTAGCCCAGCCCGCTTGGGGGCCCAGGCCCCTGCACACGGCCACTCCCGCCCTCAGAGGGGCTCCTCCGGAGTTGGGGGGAGGCGGCAAGGAAGGGGGGCGGGGAAGGGGGGAGCTAGCCCTTCTTTTAGTGAACGCGCCCAGAGCTGGAGCCAAAAATCGAGGAGGAGAGATATTCAGACAGAGCCAAGATGCGTTTGGCAGGAGGAGAGAGAGGGAGAGAGGGAGCGGGAGGAGGGGACGAGAGAGGGAGGAAAGAGAGGGGGCAGGGGAAATCAGGGAGGGGGCTTCAGTCTCCAAACCATGCTCTCAGAGCCTCCGAGGGTCAGCAGGGCGGTGTGGGGGTGGGGGACCCGGGGCCGACCTGGCCCTGGGGGCAGTGGGCTCAGGCCCATGGAGACAGCCGGACACCCCAGCTGGCCAGGCCAAGACGGACACGGGCAGAAGCCAAGATCAATGTGCGCCGGGCAGACAGAGCGAGGCCTGTGGGCGGCCCAAACATACACCCGCACCTCACCACACAACGGGCTTCTGTCCATGCCGGGCCAGGGGCAAGGGTGGGGCCCACAGCAGGGCCACCACGGCCGCCAGACCTCAGGGGGAGCCTCGGAGAGGCCGGCCCACTCCCAGCAGCTAGATTGGTCGCCATGGTGGGCCCTTTGCAAGGTGCCGAGAGGCCAGGGGAGGCCACGGAGAGGGGTCCCAGTAGAGAAACACCAATCGATGGTCACTGGGACAAGCCCAGGACACACAGTGCCATGAAGGTGATACCTGTCGGCCCACACAGGGAAACGGGTATGCCAACACAGGTGGACACAGACAGGCCGCCCCACACAGTGAGACACATTGATACACCACTCGTCATGACGGCCAGACACAGGAGGCTTCGATCGATGATTCGTTTAGTGACGTACCATAGCGGTGCTGTGACACAAAGACCACATCGGGCATCCTGACACCCATGGTGACACCCCCCCACCCCGGTGTCACCTCAATGCACAGAGACGGAGCTGGGGATGACCCTCAGAGACAGCAGGCAGCATCCACTGACACGCCCTCTGAAACACAGGGGCACTCGGAAAGGGAGCCACACAGACATGCAGAGCCACCTTCCGGGAAACGGTCCTGCACGGCTCGCCATGCCGACGAACGCACACGCGAATCCGGAAGAATCCGGGGAGCTGCTCAGGGGTGTCCCCCTACCTGGTCCCTTCACCTCCACATCCAGGGGTTTGGGGGTAGGAAAGCACAGACTGCATTCTCTCCCCTCCCCCCACCGCGAGGAGGGACAAGCCCCACTCCTCAGCGCTGTGCTGGAGGGAAGCACCGACATCCAGGCCTCCTCAGCCTCTCGGTCCAGCTGGAGAAACTGTGAGACACCCCCCCGGCCGGCCCCCTGTGCCTGCACTTCAAGAGCACAGGACAGGAACCAAGAGGACCAGAAAGGCCAGGCTCCCAGGGGGCTGGAAATGGAAGCCAATGGTTCGACACTGACCACCAGGGAGACTTTGCTGCCGGCCACAGCTGCACGCCCGTCCCCTACCCATACCCGCAATGCCTACTGGACCCTGTCAAGTGCCATCATAGGGTCCCGCACAGGCATCCCATCCCCATGATGGGCCCAGGTGACGATATGCCCTGATGCAGACACAGAAATGACTCTGGAGCCACAAGGATGTCAACACCAGGACCCAGCAAGATTCCTAGGTTTTTTGACCCACTCACATCTGAAGACTCACGTGTATACACCCTTGTATACTCTGGTCCAAGGCCTCAGAGCCTAGCCTCAAAGCCAGCTTGGTCAAAGTCAGGGAAAGGACCAGGGGCAACTGAAGCCCCCCACGAATGCCACGGTTCCCACAGGGCAGCCCAGGTCTTGGCTCTCTCTCTGTCCCCTCCCTCACCCCCACTATCACCTCTCCCTGTCTTGAACCCCTGCCATCCATCCCTCCGGCACGCCACCCTGCCCTGCCCGCTCACAGCCCCCCTACCTCCCGCCGTCTACTTGGCCGCCAGTATCCCACCTGAGGAAAAACAGGTGGGCCATGAGATGGCCTATTTCCTTCCCAACTCTTCTTTTGCTTCCTCCTTCCTCCAGGCAGTCCACTTGGATTTCTGTGATTGGGAGGTGCTTGACCCTGCCCTCCATCCTTCTGGAGTGGCCTGCCCTCAGCTAGGAGTGCCTGCGGCTGGCCTAACAGTGATAACCAAAACGACACATCATTCCTTTCCTTGAGCACACGCTACATGCTAGGTGCAGCCCTGAGCCTAGTCTCAGCATGAGAAATCAATATCATTATTACCCATTGAAATATTTTTAATTATTTTTTTTACTGCCCATTTCACAGACCAAGAAAATCCTGTGCTTCCAGTCACAGGATTAGAAGATGCAGAGCCGGAGCTCAAACCCTGAGCTATCTCTGGCAAAGTCTCACACTCAACCTCTGCTTCCATGGCTCCACCTGGGAGCCCTTGAGGTCACATAAGACCTTTTGGACTGGGCCAGGGACCCCTGGCTCCAGTCCCCCCTGTGTTAACCCAGCAGAGCCCTCAGCTCTGAACTCTGTCTATCTGAGCTCAACCTAGCCCCAAGCATGGTATACTCTGTCCCAGCTGGTCACCACACTTGCCTCCCGCCCCAACCCCCACCCCCAGCAATGGGCGCTGAGCAGGCAGGGCCAGAGCCAGAGAGAAAATTTGCCATAACAAGGGGCTCTCGTGTTGGCATCAGGATGGGGAGGAGAAGCTTCACAGGGACAGAGAGGTAGCCACAGAGACCCAGGGAGAGAGCAGGGAGCAGGGGGACATTAGGGAGGCCCCAGCCCATCACCATCCCTTGAGGGAGTGTGTATGTGGTTGTGTGGAAATAAGGGTACGTGAACATTCCACTGCTCCTCCGGCCGCGTGGCAGGCAATGTTGGTGAACATGTGTGTCTGTGTACCCACCCGGGTAAGCCAACAGCCTCATGTCTGTGTCAAGGTGTGTGTCTTGTGTCAGGTCTGTGTGAGCAAGTGTAAGGGTGAACACACACTTGAGTCAGCCTGTATCTGAAGGTGTCTGGCCAGTATTGCTGTGTCTCCGTGAGTTTATGTAGAGACACGTGTCCTATATCAACGGGTCCGTGTGTGTTGGTGTGTGTGTGTGTGTGTGCTGGTGGGGAGAGAATACAGGTCCACCTTTTTCTGTGTCCATAAGTTCGTCCGTCCATGGCCGTGTGTCTGGACGTCAGCACAAATGCGTCGTTCGTGTCCTCATCTTGGCGGCAGCGGTGGTGTATCTGTGTCTGCACATCCAGTGTGCAGCTCTGTTTGTTAGGAGTGGAGGGGCCTGCCATCTACCCCATTCCCCTCAACAAAGGACTCAGGCCCGTGGCTGCAGTGGCTCAAACAGCCCCAGCAAGCACCCACCCAGCCACCCTGGATTTCGACGCTTTTTCCACCAGGAGATTTTTCCCCCCGCACCATCACGTCCGCCCTTCCCCCTCGCCCACAGTGCCTTTCCCCGCCAGGGCCCCGCTGCTCCAAGCTCGTTCCTGCTCAATCATTTATTGACTTTAAAATCGAAGCCAATTCTGGTTTGGAAAAAAAAAAAAAAGACACACACACACACAACGAGGCCAGGGAGAGACAGAGTCCGAGACTCGAGGGGGGAGGATAGAGCAGAGATGGGGCCAGAATCAGAGAGAGACAGGGAAAGACAGGGACAGTCACAGATACAGGACAGTGAGAGAGACGGAAAAGGGGCAGAGAAAGACAGAGATACAGGAAAAGACGAGACTGGCAGAGCAAACTAGGGAAGCAGAACGATTTATAAAAACAGAGACTAGCTCCCAGAAATGTGACTGGCAGGAGGGGCAGGCTGGACTCCGCTGACCAGTCAACAGCAGCTGCCTGCCCAGAGCTGAGGAGCGCAATCCAGCAAGCACATGCCCCCTTCTCTCCCCAGACACCCTGCCACACTCAGGCCTGCCACACAGAGCTGACCCCTTGCTCCCTTCTGGGGTGTCAGAGAGCCAAGGCCTGGCCATCGCCCTGAGTCTGGGGGCTACCCCAGCCCTTCCTCATCTTGTCACCAGTGGGCCAGCTGGTATTTTCTTTCCCAGGGTGCTGTGATGACTGAGGAGCCAATTTCTCACCCAGGCCAAGGAGGAGGGTAGGCCTGGGAGCTAAGCAGGCGGCTAGTGGGCCAAGGGCCACTCAAGCATGAGGTCTTGATTCCACTAGGCCCCAAATACCAGCCACACTGGCCAGCCATAGCTCACACCCAGCTAGGTGTATAGAGGTCGTTGTGCGGGGGGCCTAAGATGGGGTGGCCCGCCAGTCAGAGGGGCCACCCTGACTGATGGTGGGTGTGGGGGCCCCCCACACTGCCATCAAGGCCAGAGTGCTTGCTCACACCTGCATACACACTGTGACACACGTGTGCATATGCACCTCACTAACATGTACTCACACCTGCTTCTGTACAGGAAAACCCTCGCTCCTGGACACACACATGTCCATACCATGCAGGGCTGCCCATGCCTGATCCACAAGGCCACATGCAGACCCTGAGACTGACACTCACACACCACACACACGCATCTGTGGATACAAGCATTCTGTTTGTTGGGAGGGGGCTGGCACAAACCCCTGACATACCCTCTAGCCCCTTGCCACAAACCACACCCGCATTGCAGCCATATTCACGTGGATTCCCATTCCCCAGCCTGGGCACACTTGGCACACAGCTGGCAAGGCTCAGGTCGGCAGAGGGGACAATTAGGACCCCAGACTTGGCCTAGAGATGCCCCCTCCCCACAAACGTAGGCTCTGCTGGCAAGCAGAGCTAGGCGGCCCCCAGGTGTCCCTCTGCGGAGTCTGGGTTGCCAGCCATAGTATGGCCCAGGAGACAGTGCTACAAGGGCCGCTGTGGGGCTCTGGGTATCTTCTATGCCCTCTCAGAGCCTGAAGCCACCTCCAGGGAAGGTGGGGTGGCAGGGCAGACATCCCCCCCGGTCTCTTTCGCCCTGCACCGAGCGCGGTGCTGGGAACTTCGCTGGAGGCGGGACGCGCTCTCGCAGCGCGCCAAGGTCGGCACAGCGCCCGCGGCTGACTCGACGGCGTGGCCGCAGCACGATCGGCAGTTGTCCGCGACTCCTTCCCGCCCCTCCCGCCTCCAGGCAGCGGGACGGGATTCCCCAGACCTGCCTGGTCCGCGGCGCCGCAGCCAGCCGGGGTCGCTGGGGCCGGAAAGTTTGCGCTAAGGAAAGTTGTTTTTTTTTTTTTTTTCGGGGTGGGGGGGCGCGACTGCGGCGTCCAGGGTCGGCGAAGAGGCGCGGCCTGGGCTGGCAGTCGGCCCGTCCCTCCTTCCCCTCCCCTGCCCCACAGAAATTTGGGAGCCCCGCCATTTTCTTAGCCCCGCTCCCATGTGAGGCCTGAACAAAGACTTTGGGGAGACGCCCGGGCCGCTCGGCCCGCCCCGGGCACCCCGGCAGCACGCAGGGGCCATCGCCACGCATGCCGGCCGCTGCCACCCTGCGGAACCGCTGCGCCCGCCCTAGGGAACGCCGCCAGCCCCACTCCCCGCAAGGCGCCCTGCGGACCACCCCCTGCTACTCTGTCACCCCGCAAACACTGCCAGCGGCCACGCTGTCCTGGTGCACGCCACAGTCGCCCACAGGTCGGCGGGAGTCCCGCTGCCCACTGCACCCCAGTCGAGCGCGCGCGCGCGCACACACACATACACACACACTCACACACACGCACTCCGGCTCCGCGCTCCAGGGGCAGCGCCACGCACGCAGCCAGCCACCCCCGGAACCCCAATAGGAGTCTGCCCCTGGGCCAGGGTCGCACGCGCACCGGGGCGTCCGGACGCGTGCCCGGACTCCCCGTCGCCCGGCTTGCACCCCTCGGCCACCCGCGGGCTCACTCCCCCCAGCCGCCGAGCTCCCCCTCCGCCCTCCCGCCCGCGCCGCCGGCCGGCCTCCGGCGCCCGCTCCCCTCCCGGGTCGCGCGGGGGCGGCGGCCGGTACCTGGGTGAGGCAGTACGGGGAGTACATAGCTGGACGCCCGGGCGGGAGCGCGGCGGCCGGCCGCGGCGAGGGGAGGCCCGGCAGGCGGCGGCCGCGCTCGGGCTCCGGCTCCGGCTCGGCTCCTCCGGCCTCCGCCGCGCTGCGCCCGCCCGGCCCGCGGCCCCGCGCTCGGCCCGGCGCCGCTCCGCGCTCGCCGCTCGCAGGCTCGGCCCCGCCGGCTCCGGGGCCGCCGCCGCCGCCGCGCTCGCCGCTGCCTCTCGCGTCCGCCGCCGCCGCCGCCGCCGCCGCGCGTCTACTCCATGCCGCCGCCGCTCGGCCGGTCACCCTCGCCCGCCGCCGCCGCCGCCGCCGCCGCCGCCGCCGCCGCGCTGTGAAAGTGAAAGTTTAGACAAAGTTTGGAAGCGGCGCACTCCGGGGAGAGGGAGCGGGCGGGCGGCGCGGGCGGGAGGAGGGGCGCGGGGAGGGGCGGGCAGGGCGGGGGAGCGAGGGCCGGCGCGCACACACATACACACACACATGCACGCACACATGCACACACACACACGCAGACACGCGCGAGCGGGGGCGCACACCGACGCGGCCACCCCGACACGTGCTGGCCGGCGTTCCAAAGCAGACACACGCTGACACGCAGTGAGGCTCGGACCTCTCCATACATGTCACGTACAGAACTCATTGCCACACGTTCCACATTCCGACAAAGCACACGCAGACACCTACACACGCAGCATAGACACACAATCCACACACATGCACTGACACACAGGCACACACATACGCAAGACTAGGAAAGCAACCCGCGATGCACGCACTGACATGCACACAGGGCCCACCATCACGCGATGATGCCCACACACATGCATTTCAACAACAAATCATGTTTAGACTCCCCAATACAGGTGGACACACTCCAATACGACCTCAATGGACACACACTGATACCACCAAGACACACATCGATGCAGGTTGATGCCTACAGGTTCATCCTGGTACACTGATACTGGCATGATCATGCAACCACATCCTCACACACTCCGGACACACAACTGCTGTACACAGACACCCAAAATGCCCCTGCAACACACACGCACACAAAGGTGCACCAGAAAACCATCTTGGCAGTTATGAAGATATACTAACACATTGTCACACAAAGACACACCATCAGACACCAGGACATACATGCCAAACACAGGGAAAGCACTGATACAAAGTGACAGTGGCAGTCACAGCGACACACAGACACACACACCATACCCCTGATGCCCAGCTGCACACAGGTATCACACACAGACACACAGACCCCTCCTCTCACACACACACGTCCTTAAACCTGCTCATGTACGTACACAAATCTTCCAAGGGTCACATGTCCCAACCATCAGGGACAGAAATGGACATGGAGGCCTCAGGTACAGTACTCACACCCCTGGTTAGGCTCCATTCCCTTCGTGCAGGCCCCTGATCCCCCATTTCCGGATCAGAGAGGAATGGGGGGAAGGTTGGTACTGGGGATCCTGGCATGGGGGCAGAGGCAGCCCTTGAATGACCCCCAGGGTGGGCGGGGAGGCAGTGCCTGCAGCCCCTAGGCAGCTCCTGCCCAGACAAAGCTCCCTCCTGCTGCCAGCACCTTCTCACCCTCCTGGGCCAAGAAGCTGTGGCAATTCTCAGCTATGCATTGTCTGCTAGAAGCATGTTGATGCCCAGGTGTGTGTCTGTGTGTCCGTGTGGGGTGAACATATACCTGAAGGCATATGTTCCCAGTCACATTGCATCATTGAGGCAAGGTGGCCAGGGTTGTCTCTCAGGACTCTGGGTGGGTCTGGCTGTCCTCTGGGGGGAAAGGAGATGGCAGGTCAGTGTATGTCTATCCAGGAGTCTCTGAATGGACCAGTGTGGTGAAGCAGCAGTGCGGGTCTGGCTGTGTCCTGGGGGTGTCTATGAGTCAGAGGTGAGTGTCTGCCAGGCTCTGTGCCTAGCGCTGGGCACATAGTAAGGAGCAAGACAAAAGAGCCTGCGTTGAGTGCGCTGACATTCTAGCTGGAGTCAGGTATATGGGGGGTCTGCTCTTTGACAGGCAGTGCTGGTGATGAGGGTGCCACCGTGTGTGTGTTTTGAACTGACCCCAGTATGTGCACCAACTCTGAGCCTCTTTCTATCAGAAAGTGTCAGTGAACGTAACAAGCTTGTGTCTGTGTGGTATGGATGTGGGTCTCTCTCTGTGTCCCAGAGCATGGGTACCCAGTCAGTCTGTCTGTAATCGGGAGCTGTGTAGCAGATAGAGTGAATGGGTGTCCCTAGAAATGTGTTTCTCTCTGCGGGGTCCCTGTGGATCTGGGGCCGTGATGAAGATCTGTGTGTACCAGTGTCTGTGTACACAGGTGCCTGTGTGTGTCGCACAGCCAGGGCTCTGGGTCTTTTCAGAGAGTGGGGCTGTGTGTATCAGGCTGTGTTGGTGTGTGTGACTAGGTGTGTGTGCGCGCGACGCGTGGGGCGGGGGAGGTCTCTGTGCGCCTGAGGATGTGCCTGGTTACTTGTGTGTCTGTCACTGCCGTTCTTGGGGGGGCTATATCCCAGGGTCCCACCCATCTGACCCGGCCTTCCCGCTCAGCATCGCAGCCGCCGCCGATGCAAGGCCGTGGCAGAAGGAATCGATACGTCCTTAAAAATTCAAGGGCTTCTCGTAAACAGAAACTTTTAACACCGTTTAAAGTTTCAGGGCTGCCGCTGCTGCCTAGCCGCCGCCGCCACCGCTGCAGCAGGAGGGCGTGGGGGAGGAGGCACCGGAGGCGGGGTCGGGAGCCAAGGAGAAGGGGCGGGGCCACATGGGGGATGGAAGAGAAGTTGCGGGAGGGCCTGGGGGCTCTGCGAGGCTGAGGGGAGGGGCAGAAAGGGGATTTGGGGATCACGGGGGCCGGGGGCCTGGATGGCTCAGGAAAGGATGTGGGGGATAGGCCAAGGGGTGGGGAACGGGGGAGGGGAGGAGAGCAGGAAATGGTGGGGGCGGGACGGGTCTGGGGGCCTTTGAGGAGGCCCAAGAGAGGCTGGGACTGGCTAGGAGAAGGAGCTAGGGATCTGTAGGTCCAGGAGGGGTTTGAGGTGGGACTTAGATGACTTAGGGGAGGAGCAGAGAATAGATTTGGGGAATTACCGGGGCCTGAGTGAAGGGGACACCAGAGCAGTGTGGGCCTCTGCGCTGGTGGAGGGCGGTGAGAAAGGTTTGGGGGTGGGGGAAGAAATGGTTGAAGGGTTTGGGAGTGTCTGGGATCTTTAATATAACTCGAAGCTTGGGGAGACCCCCCCACAGCCAGGGGGGCCTCCTTGTAGTGCGAAAGTGTTAGTCACTCAGTCATGTCTGACTCTTTGGCACCCCATGGGCTGTAGCCTGCCAGGCTCCTCTGTCCACAGGATTCTCCAGGCAAGGATACTGGAGTGTGTAGCCTTTCCCTTCTCCAGGGTATCTTCCCTACCCAGGCATCAAACCCAGGTCTCCCACATTGCAAGCAGATTCTTTACCGTCTGAGCCACCAGGGACCCTCCTTGCCCCTCTGCAAATAGCCATGAAGCATTAACCCCTCAGAAATTCAGGCACCTTTGGCTCAGGCCTCTCCCTACCTGGCAGCCCATCCTCCCAGCCCTGTTCTGCAAGCTGTGCCCACTCCCTCCTCACTCTCCTGGTCCTACATCTGGGATCTGCTGCAACCAGCGTCCCATATCCACTTCATACATGTATGCCATGCATACACACACAACATCCATACACACACACAACATCCATACACACACACAACATCCATACACACACACAACAGCCATCCTTCCATTCACACACCCCGTCACAGCACAACACCTTTCCCATGCACACACAAACACACTCTTCCTTTCACACTCACACATGTTCACACAAACAGAACATTCGTCCCCATATTCATGCACAGATCCACACTCAGAATTCTCTCCACATGCTTACTCCCATACACACAACACGTCCCCCCTCCATGCACACACACATCCACGCTGCTCCCCCCTCCACAGCTGTCAGCTGGGAGGATTTTTGCAGAGAGGCTAGAGGACACAGTGGTGGGGGAGCCTCCCTTCCCCCTACCCCTCTCCCCTGCAAAGCCCAGGTCTTAGGACCACACCTGGCTTTCAAGAAATCACAGGGGAGGAGGGTGCTGCCAGGGGGCTGGGCACAGCTGGAATGCCACAGCTGGAATCCCCCACATTCCTCCCTGCCGGGGCTGCCCACCTGGCTGCAGCTGGCAGCAGGTGTGTTCTTGCAATGCAGGTGTGTGGGGAGAGGAGGAGGGGGGAGGAGCAGGCACCAGGCCCTTGGCACTCCCCGGCCAGGATGCTGGGGGCTGAAACATCTAGCCTCCTCCGGCAGCCAGGTCCTGGGCCACCAAAGGTGGGCTCAGGCATGGCTGGGCTCGGTGGGCAGGTGGACAGGCCCTCCAGAGAGGATGACGAACATCTGGCAATACGATCAGTAAAGAGCCAGGCTGCAGATGCTGCCAGGGTCGGGGAGGGGTGCTCTAGGCCCTCCCGTCAGGACTGGGGATCCCCACTCTTTAAGAGGGCCTTATGTCTTCCCTGCCCAGCCTGGAGAGCATGGTCTGTGCCCAGGCCTGGGGTCCCAGCCTTGTGTTCGCTGCCCTCTCTGTGGGCTGGGAACCCCTATTGGGGACTGCAGAATCACAGGTCCCGCTGCCAAGGTGCCTCTGGCCAGGCACCTGCATCCATGTCACACAGGTACACACACACACACACACACACACACCAGATTCCTACAGTCACACAGGCACAAACTCACAAAGACACATACATACCTAGACACACTAAGATACCGACCCCTCTCCTCCAGAAGGAGGGGTTATATAAATGCCATAATCACACAGACACAGGATCACCCAGAGATGCTGGCGCACACCGTTAGTCCACAGACACAAGCACACACACAGCCCCAGAGAGAACCCCACACAGACCTCCCCACAGCCATCCCACAGAGTGACACCAGTAACACTCCAGTCACACACAAAGACCCTCACCCTCACATCGCCACCCTCCCTAGAGATGCAGACATACACTGACCCACAGAGACACAACCAGACATGGTTATGCGAACTCCCAGCATCACCTGCTGAGCCCAGTTATGCATACACACAAGGCCACACAAAGTCACACAATGACACACAGTCTTACAGACCTTTTGAGTATACACAGATGCTCTCAAAATCATCCATAGATGTGGCATACACAAAGTCACACAAAGACATACAGATGGCATACACAGGGACACACAGATACACAAGAGCAGCCCTGATCACACAGTTAGTTAGATCACACACTGACACTCAGAAACATACACAGGCACCCCCAGATCACACATGGAGACGCTCAGGGCATACAAGGTCCCGTAGACACACACTCACACGTGCCCCAGCAGCGCAGCCCCTACCGGGCGAGGACAAGCAGGCGGCAGGGCTTCCGGTGGCAAGCGCTCATCTGGAGGCAAGGAAAGAGCTGGGGAAACATTTCATTTGCAGCCGGCTGGAGACCCACCCCACCCGTCCTGGAAACCTGGCCCTGGCTCCTGAATGGGGCCTCTGTATGCTGCCACCGCCCAGCCGACCAGGGTGTGGGTACTGGGGTGGGGGGGGGCCAGCCACACCATGTCCCTGGCCAGGCATCAGGGGCCACCCAGCCACCCAGTCCCTGGGCCACGCCAGGGCCCAGGCTGGAGTCCTTCAGACTGGAGAAGCCCACTTCACCCTCATCCCCTCCACATTTAGAGGCCATTTCCCAAATCCAGCCTGCAGAGGGAAGTCAGAGGAACCAGGCAGGGCCCCAGCTGGCCCTGGATCTCCAAGTGTCCCCTGTCTCAGGCCCACATATGTCCCCAGGCCAGGCAGCTGCCAGTCCCACGCCACAGGGCCACTTACTGCGGCACCAAGGTGAGGCACCACAGGATGTGCCCGTACCTCTCTGTGTGTGGCAGTGTAGCAGGGCCCCCTGTGCTGCCCAGGGGTGGGGGTGGGCCACCATAGGCCCTTGCCTCAGGTCATCACACACTCACTGTCACACACAGTGTCACCGTCACACCTTCCATCACCCAGCCACACACAGCCGCCACTGTCTCGTCATCAGCCACACTGTCACACCTTCAGCCACACACAGAGCTGCACTGCCACACCTTCAGCCAGCAACACTGCCTGTCACACCCTCAGCCTGCGCTGTCGCCCACAGAAATACCGTCACAGCCTCAGTGATGCTGGTCACACATGCCTTCAACCACACCGTCTCATACCTCGTCACGCTGACCCTGACACGCTGCCCCCCACCCTGTGTCAGCATCACATTGACCAGCAGGGGCGCACTTGCATACTCGGTCCCGGTGGGTGCCCCTGCAGCTGTGCTAGCCACGTGGCCACACAGAGTCACTGCCCTGCTCGGTCACAAGGAGGGGAGGCCAATCTGATCACTTCAGCCCCAGGGTGTGGCACGCAGCTGCCCCCGGAGCAATGTTTGAACCCAGCCAGTTACTCCAATAACTCGACAACACACCCTGATTGTCATGGAGCAGGTCACCAGAAGGTACAGGCCACTCACTTTGGAATTGCTTACAGGTATTCTTACAGCCACTCTCCTCTACCCACTGCAGTTGGAGCCTGGGAGCAGGGGGGCTAATGGACACGCAGCTGTAGGCGGTGGGTGCCAGCTCCCCACCTTATGAATATTCATCAGCTGGGGCTCTCCTGAAACCTGTGAGGAGTCGGAGGTCCCAGGCAGCTGGGCACCCCCCCTTCCATGCCAGGAGGCCCTCAGGTGAGGGGGGGCTCAGCCGAGCCCCAGCAGTTCTTGGAACCCACACCCAGTTATACACGTGAACACATATAAGTTTGTGAAGCTGGACCCCTAGACACACAAACAAGCATCACACAAACTCACAACCACACCCCACAACAGGGCCATCCACCATCACACACACATGTGCACGTGCACACACACACACACTTGGCATACAAACACAGGCACACAGACTATCACATGAGCGCACAAACACATAATCACGCCCACACCACAGACACTTGCACCATACACACACACACCAGGCATACAGACATGGACACACACTGTCACATGAATTCATAAGCACACACTCACACCCAACCCACAGACACCCACCACACACACACACACACACACACACACACACTCCAGGCATGCAAACACAAGGGCACACTGTCACAAGACTGCTATCGCAACCAAACTACACAGACACCATCACACATAGGTATGAAAACACACACACAGATACACAGGATCTCACTCTGCCCACCCTGACGTTTTACAGAAGGGGAAACTGAGGCACTGAGTGGCTGAAGTCCCCTTAAAGTAGGATGGCCCCTCCTGACTCCAGGCAGAGGCTGCCTCCGGGCGCCCCCTGCTGGCCCGGCCCCTTCACGAGAGCGCGGTACGGGCACGCGCCTGACGTAACCATGGCATCCTCTTGGCACGAGCGGCCCGCGCGCAGGGAGGGCGGGGCGGGCGCGTTGCCATGGCTCCGGCGGGCCGCGTGAATGGGGCATTGTTCGCCCCGGCGCCCGGGCCGGGCTGTCCCGGACCCACCCGGACCCACTCGAGCCGGCAGAGACTGGGAGAGACAGAGATGGGGAGAGACAGACAGAGCTGTAGATGGGGAAAGTCACTTAGAAGCCGAGGGAGAGACAGAGATGGAGAAAGAGATGGGAGAAACCTGCAAGAGAAACGCACAGATAAGGAAGGGCAGAGGGAAGGGGCAAAGGAAGGCAGAGCCGGAGATCGAGACGGAAGATGAAGGGCTCGAGTGGGAGACAGGACCAGTCGCCGGTACCCATGGAGCACGTTCTGCCCGGCAACCAGGGCACGTAGACAAAGTCAGAGATGCTAAGAGGTGAGAAGAGACAGAGAGATCCAGAGAGGACGAGGGTCAGAGGTAGGGAAGGAATGAAGGAAATACTGTGAGCGAGTCTGGTCCCACCCACCTGGGTCCCCTCTCCACTCCCCTTTGGACCACAGGCCTTCCCTGGTCAGACCCTCTCAGAAGGCACACCTCCGTTCTACATGTCTTCACACTCCAGCCGACAAGACATCATTGCCACAGGGACCAAGTCAGGGACACTGCCCCAGACGCTCCGAGACACCCTCATGGGCACAGTGACACCCGCAGATATACACACAGACTCCCAGTGAGCCAATCATGGTCCCAGCCAGACACACCCGTATGACAGGGAATAGCACCCCACACTGCCAGAATGATACTCAGAGTTACAGATGTAGCCCCATCCACGTACATCACATGAGGACCCTGCCAGTCTCAGTAACACGTGACCACACAACCACCACGCAGGCTCACATGCCATGGGATCGCTGTCGGGTGCGCCCACACCAGACACACAGCGCACCCTCACATATGCACTCATGGACGCCTTGACAGGCACTCATGCCTTCTCAAGGCACACATCTCTTCTCAATCTGACCCCCTGACTGGGTGCCCTGTCCCCTGGTCCAGACTGCTATCAGTGGGAATGCTGGGTCCCGATCTCCATGCTTGAGAGACTTGGTCACCAGGTAAGATTGGGGGTGGAGGGGAAGGAGGTGAAGCCTGTCCCTGTACACCCTCAAGGGCTGGGTCCATCTGGGCCAGGGTGGTCCCCTAACTCCTGCCTGGGTCAGCTTGGCCCAAGTCTGAGCCAAGAGTGTCCCCTGGTGGCCATGTATATTCTCTGCACCCATCAGGTTGGGGTGGGAGGTGGTGTGGAGTAAAGGGAGCCCACTGGCCCTGTCCGAATAGAAGGGCAAAGAGGACAGGCCAGACAGGACAGGCCAGACTCAACACACAGAACTCAGAGATGGGAAATCAGGCTCCAGAAGCAGGAACTTAGATCCAGAATTCACAGCCTGGAATCCACACTCCGGAATTCAAAACCAGATCTCAGAATCAAATCTGAATCTAGATTCCCAAATACCAAGATCTAGAATCCAGATCCAAGAACTCAGGACTCAGAATCTAAAGTCCAGGTCCATGGGACTTCCCTGGTGGCTCAGTGGTAAAGAATCCGCCTGCCAGTGCAGGAGACACAGGTTTGGTCCCCAATCCGGGAAGACCCCCTATACCACAGGACAACTACACACGTCCGCCACAACTACTGAGCCTGTGCTCTGGAGCCCGGGAGCTACAACTGCTGAGGCCACATGCCCTAGAGCCCATGCTCCACAGCAAGAGAAGCCACTTCTGTGAGAAGCCTGCAAACCGCAGGTAGAGGGTGGCCCCTCTCTCCGCAACTAGAGAAAAGCCTGTGCAGCGACAGAGACTCAGCACAGCTAGAAATAATATATAGATAAATAGAATCACTTTTAAAAATTAAAAAATAAAAGTCCAGGTCCAAGGGTCCACAATCTAGAATCCAGAAATCTAGATCCTGTCCTCTAGAATCTAGAATCAAGGGCCCAGTGGGAAATTACCTGGCAGACCAGTGGTTAGGATGTGGTGATCTCCCTGCCAGGGCCCTGGGTTCAATCCCTGGTTGGGGAACTAAAATCACAATCCGCCAAAAACAAACAAAAAGAGAGAATAATCGAGGACCCAGAATCCAGATCCAAGAACACAGGGCGTCCCTTGGAGCCAGCTCCCTGCCTTCTTCAATCCCCCACTCTAGAGCATTGGCAGCAGGGGCTTTGAGGACAGGAACACACTGAAGGGGCAGGAGAGGAGCGCTGTGGCGACCACACAGAGCGTCTCCCAGCTGCTGCCCCTGTGCATTTTCAAACATGCACACACACCACTTCAATAGGATCTTCTACACAGACCCACATGCCCAGACATGTGGCCTCTGACCATCAGGTGTACAGCGCCACACACCCTCAGCTATACATGCACAACCACACACACACACACCATCACACACGTTACATCACACATTCACCCTGACTCACACCATCACCCAGAGACACCCAGAACTGCCACACACTCCTCCCAGTACCTGAACACACACGCATCTGTGTACCTACACGATCTTAGTGCTGCCCCCAAACCCTGTCCAACCCCCTAAGCTCAGACACACAACCACCACACCCAGAGACACACAAAAAGCCAGGACTCCTAGCCCTGCACATAGATACACTCACAGAATTGTGGAGGCTGGCATGCACACACACACACACACACACACACACGAACTCTCCCAGGCACAGAGAAGCCTGTGCCTTGGCAGCCATGCAGCCCCTGGGAACAGGACCCCCGGGACAGGGCTCACCGTGCACCCCCGTGCCCACCCCAGCCCTCCCCCGCCTGGCTGGCTGGCGGGCTTTAATACAGATGCCAAACTCATAATTGTAACTGAGGGTGACAGGGTCACCTTGAGCCCCAGATGCTCGCGCGGTGACAGATGGCGTTGGCAAACCTGATTATCGGCCCCCGTGCCAGCGCCTGTGGCACCTGCATCCCCCGCCCCTCCCCGCTCCCCCAGCACTCATTACCCACCCATTACTGGGCCTGGGGGGTGGGGGTGGGGGCCGGCTGGCATTGCCCAGGAGGGGGCAGGGACTCCAGGGGCCCCCCCTGGCACCAAGGTTCCCAGCTGGCTTCCCGGCTGGCAGGAGGTGGGCACAGCTGAAGCAGGGCAGGGAGGGGGAAACAGCCACCTCATGCCTGCCAGAGGGAGGGGTGCTCACAGTGCCAGGGCCAAGCTGCCCACTCGGACCCTGCTTGGGGTTGGCACAGAACCCTGGAGGGAGGAGGGAGAGCATGCCCCTCTCTGTGGGCCTCGAGTGACCCTCCCCCCACTCAGGGCCCTTGGAGCAGGGCCTTGGGAGCTGCCCGCCTGGCCTGTTCCCACCCCCCTGTGCAGGCCTGTGGGGTCAGAGGTCATAGGCTCCCACGCCCCGCAGGCCCATCTGTTTCCTCGGGTCCCCTCCTCCTGCTCCCCTCACCTGGGGCCTTCCTTCCTGAGGCAGGAAGAGGGCTGAGAGGGGCCTGGCCAGCCCCCCCGCCCCGCGCTCCAGGGGGCATTTGGAGGGAACCCCGACAGCGCCACATGTCCCCGCGTCTGTGCCAGACGGGTCCATCTGCTAGGGCCCTGGTTCCAGCCGCCCAAATCCAGGCTGCCCTCATCCGCTGCAGAGCCTGCGCCCAGCTGAGGAAGGGGCACCCCAGATGCCCACGCTCTAGTCCAGGGCCACCCATTCCCAGGAAACCTGACTGGAGGGACACACACACACATACACACACATATCTACACGCACATGCCATCTACACACACATCTACATAGACACACTACACACACACCACATACACGTACACACACCATCTACACACACATCTACACACCCAAATCTATCTACACACAAAGACACACATCTACACACATGTATCTACACACATCTACGCACACTCGTATCTACACACACATACACACAGATCTACACACACATATGTGTGTTTAGTTGCTAAGTCATGTCCGACTCTTTTGCAACCCCATGGACTGTAACCCACCAGGCTCCTCTGTCCATGGGATTTTCCAGGCAAGAGTACTAGAGTGTGTTGCCGTTTCCTTCTCCAGGGGAATCTTCCCCTCTCAGGGATTAAACCCACATCCCCTGCATTGGCAGGCGGATTCTTCACCACTCAGCTACCAGGGACGCCCCCCACACACATATACACACACACAACTAGAATCAGTCAACCTTTATGGTTCCTGTAGATGCCACACTGAGCATGAAGCTGCGTGGAGACTCGGGGTTGGCGGGGAATGACAGGAGGGGCAGCTGGGGGCAGATGGGTCCTGTCTCTGACTCAGGGAGCCCAGGTTTCCCCCAGCAGCTCCATCTGTCTCCTGGCCTTGGTTTCTCGGGAACCCTAGGACCGGGTCAGCTCTGTGCCTCCCAGTCTGGGCTAGGCCATCTGTCCTCCCTGCAGCTGGGAGTATCTCTGACTCATTCTATGAGAGGAGGTCCAGCTCAGTGATTTAAAACAGGAACCACCAGGCCTTGGGTTTGAATGCTGCCTCTGCCACATACTGCTGTGTGACTCTGAGGAAGTGATTTTGTCTCTTGGGGCCTCGGTTTCCTTTTCCATAAAATGGGATGCTACTGGGACTCCTCTGGTGGCCCAGAGGTTAAGACACTGCACCTCCACTGCAGGGAGCGTGAGTTCAATACCCAGTCAGAGAACTAATATCCCACATGTTGAGTGGAGTAGCCTAAAAGTAAAGAAAAATAAATAAAAGGATGCTACTAACCCCAATATCATGGGGTTACTCTGAGGATGCCAGGAGTTGTGAAAGTAGTGAAAATGTTAGCCACTCAGTTGTGTCCAGCTCTTTGCGACTCCATGTACTCTAGCCCACCAGCCTCCTCTGTTCATAGAATTCTCCAGGCAAAAATACTGGAGTGGGTAGCCATTCTCTTCTCCAGGGGATCTTCCCGACCCAAGGATTGGACCCAGGTCTCCTGCATTACAGGCAGATTCTTTGCCATCTGAGGCACAAGTTAGTGCCTGTCTAACACTTAAGAGCAGGGCCTGGCAAACAGTGACTGCTCAATAAATGTGCTCTTTGACCCCCACAGCTGGGGCTGGGCCTGGCGTCCCCAAGAGCAGGGAGGACTCTGGACATCCGACTGGCTGCCTCTGCATCCCTGGTTGCTGGACCCAGTGGTCCAGGCCAGCGCCTCTCGCAGCCTGTCTTCCTGCACCTCTTCAAGGTGCGTGCATCCGTGTGTCTATCTGTGATGCTCAGCTCATGCCTTTGGGCTGCACTGATACTTCTCATCCAGGTGGCGCTAGTGATAAAGAACCTGCCTGCTTCACTTGGACTTGTCACTTTCATGCATTGGAGAAGGAAATGGCAACCCACTCCAGTGTTCTTGCCTGGAGAATCCCAGGGACAGGGGAGCCTGGTGGGCTGCTGTCTATGGGGTCGCATGACTGAAGCGACTTAGCACGCACGCACAACACCCCTGAACTAGCACAGTGGATGTCTTCACCTGCTGCCTGGGGGATGGGCTACTGGTTCACCATGGGTGCCAAGTGCTTGCGAGCAGCACACAGCTGTTGGAGAGAATAAGCAGGGCAGATGCCAAGGTAGGGATATAGAAGGAGCAACAGTAGCCAGACAGAGGTGATTGCGAAGGTGGACAGCCATGCAGCCCAGCCCAGAGAGTGTCGGGGGCCGGAGGCAGAGAGAGAAGTCAAGAGCAGTGGAGTCTGGACTTTCCTGGTGGTCCAGTGGTTAAGAATCTGCCCGCTAATGCAGGGGACACAGGTCTGTTCCCTGGTCCGGGAAGATCCCACATGCCAAAACTACTGACCCTGAGTGCCGCAGCTACTAAAACCCCACACCCTAGAGCCTGTGCCCTGCAACAAGAGAAGTCATTGCAATGAGAAGCCACGCACCCCAACTAGAGGATAGCCTTCACTCACTGCAGCTAGAGAAAGCCCTCGCATAGCAATGAAGTTAAATAATACATAAACAAATAAAATTTTAAGAGAGAGAGAGCAGTGGAGTCTGGAGCCAGGGACTCCATCCTACCTTGCCTGGGTTCAATACTGACTCTGGCATCTGCTGGCTGTGTGAGTTGGGGCAACTTACTCAACCTCTCTGGGCTGCAGTTTCCTCACCTGCAAAATCATCAACATTCAACTGGGCAGGGGGGAACTGCTCTAGGCCTTTCAAAACAGAATTAATGCAGATCAGGGCTGTTTTTCAAAAGCAGGAGACGATGAGGCGGCCTGAGGACTGGCACTTGAAGGAAACGGCTGCCGCCTCTGGGGTGAGGGACAGTGGGAAGGGTGGTATTCCAGGATCCCTAGGTAGGCAAGGTGGATTAAACAGAAAACCCTTAGCTCACTGCCTGATACATAGTTGGTACTCAATAAATGCTAGTTCTTCCTGTGAGCCTTTCCAACTTAGAGGATCCAGAACTTGCTTCCAGAACATGGTCCTTCTCTGCTTAAACCTTGCACCCCACCATCCCCTCTGCCCACCTCTATATCTCTGCAACCCTTCCCTGCTCTCTCTGCCCCGGCCACCTGGGCCTCCTCACTGTTCTTTTTTTTTTTTTTTTAATACTTATTTATTTGGCTGCACCAGATCTTAGTTGCGGCATGTGGATCTCAGGTATGGCATGTATTAACAGGATCTAGCCCCCTGTCCAGGGATCAAACCCGGGCCCCCTGCACTGGGGGCACAGAGTCTCAGCCACTGGACCACCAGGGAATCACCTCTTTTCTGCTCTTTTAACTGAAGTATGTGTGTGTGCGTGCTCAGTCGCTTCAGTTGTGTCTGACTGTTTGCAACCCCACAGACTGTAGCCCACCAGGCTCCTTTGTTCATGGGATTCTCCAGGCAAGAATACTGGAGTGGGTTGCCAAGCAGTCCTCCAGATCTTCCTGACCCAGAGACCAAACCCATGTCTCTATGTCTCCTGCATTGCAGGCAGGTTCTCAAGCACGGGTGCCACCTGGGAAGCCCCTAATTGAAGTAGAGTTGATATACAGTGTTGTGCTAATTTCTGCTGTACAGCAAGGTGACTCAGTTATACATATATACACATTCTTTTTTATATTCTTTTCTATTATGGTTTATCCCAGGAGATTGGATATAGTTTCCTGTGCTATACAGCAGGACCTTGTTGTCTATCCATTCTAAGTGTAATAATTTGCGTCTAGTAATCCGAGTTGGACACGACTGAGCAACTTCACTTTCACTTTTCACTTTCCTGCACTGGAGAAGGAAATGGCAACCCACTCCAGTGTTCTTGCCTGGAGAATCCCAGGGATGGGGTAGCTTGGTCGGCTGCCGTCTATGGGGTCACACAGAGTCGGACACGACTGACGTGACTTAACAGCAGCAGCAGTAATCCCAGACTCCCACTCTGCCCCTCCCCAACCTCTTTCCCCATTGGCAGCCACAATTTGGTTCCCTGTGTCTGTGACTCTGTTTCTGGTTTGTAGATAGGTTCATTTGTGCTGTATTTTAGATTCCACACTTTCCCTTTCTGACTTCACTCACTTAGAATGATAATCTCTAGTTGCATCCATTGCGTTATTTCTTTCCTTTTTACGGCTGAGTAGTACTCCATTGTATAGAGGTACCACATCTTTATCCACTTATCTGTTGACGGACATTTAGGCGGTTTCCATGTCTTGGCCATTGTGAATGGTGCTGCTGCAGGCATAGGAGTGCACGCATCTTTTTGAATTTGTTTGGTTTGGGTCCAGGCCCAGGAGTGGGCCTGCTGGATCGCACGGAAGTTCTGCTCCTTGCTGTTCTTTCAGCGTACCAAACTTGTGCATGTGTGCGTGCTATGTCGCTTCAGTCATGTCCAACTATTTGTGGCCCTACGGACTGCAGCCCACCGGGTTTCTCTGTTCGTAGGATTCTCCATGCAAGAATACTGGAATGGGTTGCCATGCCCTTCTCCAGGGGATATTCCCAACCCAGGGACCAAACCTGACTCTCTTACATCTTGGCAGGCGGATTCTTTACCACTAGCGCCACCTGGAAACCCCACACCAAACTTATGCCTGCCTCCAAACCATTGCCTCTACCGTGCACTACACTTGGATCTCTCTCCCATCCATCCTTCCCAGAGCTCATTCCAACTCACGCTTCCTCCCTCAGAAGCACATCCAAGACAAATTTCACCCTCCTGATGGTCTCTCTCTTAGCACTCTCATCTCTTTCTTAAAGACTTATTGTTATGTCTCTTTAGGGGATTGCTAATGTTCCTCTCTCTCCCAGCATATCTACCTCCTGAAGACAGAGACTCTCTCCCTCTTGTTTACATCTATAGCCCCAGGCGGTGCATCCTAAGAAAATCGAACACCAAACCCTAACACTCTGCCCAGCCCGTGCTACTCACCTTCGAGGAACTCACTCCTTCCCACCATGCTGCGAGGCTGGAAGCATTATTATCCCCATTTACAGATGAGGACACTGAGGCTCAAAGAAGTCCCTTGTTTGCCTGAGTCTATACAGCTGCTGAGGGGACTGCTTTGCTTGCCTAAGTCTACACAGCTGCTGAGGGGCCTGCTAGCAGGAGAGGGTACATAGCTGGATCCCAGGCCAAGGGTCCCCTCCACTGGGTGCCATATGGGACAATGGAGGTGGCTGGTCCAGAGCTGGGGGATCACCACTGAGTTGCCTGGATTCAGTGAAGTTTTGCTGAATGGATAGCAGGCCAAGGGGTCTTGGGACACGCTGGTAGGCATGGTCCCCCCAAACTAGAGAAGGAAACGGCAACCCACTCCAGTATTCTTGCCTGGAAAATCCCATTGCCTAGACAGAAGCCTGGCAGGCTACAGTCCGTAGGGTTGCAAGAGCTGGGCACAGCTTAATGACTAAACCACCACCAGGCATGGCCCCAGTTTGCATGAGTTCTCAACTATCTTTTTTAAAATATTTATTTATTTGGCTGGGCCAGGTCTTCATTGCAACATGTAGACCTTTTTTTAGTTGCAGCCCACAAACTCTTAGTTGTGGTATGTGGGATCTAGTTCCCTGACCAGGGATCAAACCTGGGCCCTCCGCACTGGGAGTGCAGAGTCCTAGCCACTGGACCACCAAAGAAGTCTCAGTTCTCAATTATTATTAACTGTCTTTTGCAAAGGTGGGAACTGAGGCACAAAGGAAAGCCAATCTGCTCCGGGTCACACAAAATTCAGCAGCTAAGACAGAAGTTGAGCTGAAGTACACCTAGCTTCAAAGCTTGGGCCATAAATGACACTTGGTAGGAATTACCAGAACCTTTATGGAGCACCAACTGAATGCAGCTGACAGTGCTCCCTGTACCCTCTTGTTCAGGCTGCCCAATAGCCCTTAGAAGGCAAGTACTACTATTACTTATTCATTTATCCAACAAACACTGTGTGCCTGGCTCTGCTGTGCTAGAGCAGGGATGGGGCTACAGAAGTGATAAAGGCAGGACTTCCCTGACGGTTCAGTGGCTGAGACTCCATGCTGCCAATGCAGGGGGCCCTGGGATCGATCCCTGGTCAGGGAACTAGACCCCACATGCCACAACTAAAAAATCCTTCATGCCCTCTGGCCACGAGAGGGAAAAACAGACTCAGGGGACAGGCTGGCCGTAAGCAGAAGCTGGAGCCAAGATGGTGGCAATTGCACTGGTCCAGGTGGGAGGGAAAACTAAAGATTAGAGACATTCAGCCGAAGCATGCAAGGCTGACCCCAGTCTGTCTATTGCCACTGCCTATCAGGACTGAGACCCAGCCCTCTCCTCCTCCTACCTGTACACTTGCTTGCGTGAGGGGCCAAGCCTTGCATAGCTCTGAGGCCACTTCCCGTGGATCCAGTGGAGGAGACACACTGGCAGCCACATCCTGCTCATGCTGCAACCTGCCTGTCCCTAGTTACCCAGTTTGGTGCAGTCCAAGAAGGTCTTCTAGCTGCCAAGGGCAAAGGGGGGCACTGGGAAGGCTGAGGCCCCTTGACCCAGAGACGGGGTCTGATTGGCAGCAGCCCTGGACTGAGCTGGAAGATCTTGGGGTCCAGGCTTCCCCAGACCTACGGGCAGCCAGGCCCCGCTGAGCTGGCTGAGGATCATGGGTCTGTCTGTTGGTCAGTCTGGGACCGGGTTCAGGGCCTTAGGCAGCCATCCCTGCTGTCTGGTAATTGGAATCTGGGGTCTCCAGATCCACTTTTTTCTTTTTCTGGCCCCTTTTCAAGGCTTCCAGGATCTGTGCAAGGATCTGTGAGCAAATCGGAGTTTGATCTGCAGGGATCAAACTCAGGCATAGCAGTGAAAGCACCAAGTCCTAACCACCAGCCCACCAGGGGAGTCCTTCCAGGGCCACTTTGAATGATTTGCCCCCGACCTGGGCAGCCTGGGAGGCACCTCTGCAAACCTACAATGGGAAGAAGAGTAAGACCCCTACCTGCTGGGTTTTCACGCCTCCCCCTAGCCTGGCAGGGAATCTGGGGACTGGGCTGGGAGTGTGTAGGCTGTGGAGACCAAGAAGGTTCGGTGAAGAAACAGGGGTTCAAGACACAATGCTGAACTCCCTAAGGGGCTCATTTACCATTGGGGCCCCATTCATCCTTTAGCAAACTCAGACTTTGCAGTTGGGCTTCTTGGACTTCACTTTTTTTTTTGCAAAACACCTCAAATTTTACTCATGGTACAAAAGTATTTAATAAGCGCTATGTTGGTATAGAAAAACACACAGCCTGTAGCTCATCCTTTAAAACCAGAACAGCCGAGTGAAAAGTTGGTCGAGATTCTTAGTTTTACTTGAAAAATAAAAACAAACACAAAACTAAGGTACATATTGGGAATTGAACAACTACAGGTTTTCTTTCTAGAGACGTGACATCCATGTTTTCTGGTCAGTGATATTTCTATCAAACACTGTACCAAACACAATGTGCATAACATCGTTAATTGGCTGTACCCCAAGACAAAATGATTTTGGTGTTAAAAAAATATTATTTAATAAATAAAAAGAAAAAAAAAAGACAATGTGCTGAATCTAAGCAGACAGATGACCAGTAAAGTGGTTTGCTATCTCCTGCCTGTGCTGAGCTAGACCATGGAACACAATCTTGGTAGTGTCACTGTGTTGGGTTTTTTTAAAGCTTTTTAGTTTTTTTAACTTAAAAAAATTTATTTTTGGCTGTGCTGGGTCTTTGCTGCTGGGCAGGCTCCTCTCTAGCTGCGGGGGGCAGAGGTCACTCCAGCTGCGGTGCACAGGCTTCTCACTGTGGTGGCTTCTCTTGTTGGGGAGCATGGGCTCTGGAGCACACGGGCTCAGTAGTGGTGGCACACGGGCTTAGTTGCTCCGAGACATGTGGGATCTTCCAGGATCAGGGATGGAACCCGTGTCTCCTGCATAGGCAGGCAGATTCTTTACCACTGAGCCACCGAGGAAGAACTTGGACTTCACTCCTGACATTGAAACTTCCTGACTGTGCAATCTCAAGTCCCTGAAGCTCTCTGGGCCTCAGTTTCCTCTTCTGTAATATGGGGATAACAACAGTCCCTACCTGGGGGAATTCCCTGAAGGTCCAAGGTTAGGACTCTTGTGTTCTCACTAGCATGGCGGGGGTTCAATCCCTGGTTGGGGAACTAAGATTCTGCAAGCTGGGTGCTGTGGCCAAAACACAAGACAAAAGAAAAAGTCAATCTCTACTTAGCAGGGTTGTTCTGAAGGTGGGAGATAATTCATGTAAGGAGCTTCAAGCAGAGGTTGGTACACGGTAGTACCATGAGTAAGCTATGATGAACACATTGTTGGTTTTTTTTTTTCCTTTAGCACAAATTAGAGGCCCAGAATGATTCTGAGCCCTGGGGTTACAGATGGACAATAGGGAAAATGGGTCTTCACTGGCACAGGCTTTTTTTTTTTTTTTTAACATTTATTTATTTGGCTGCAGCAGGTTCTATTTGCAGCGTTTGGGATCTAGTTCCCTGATGAGGGATCAAACTCATGCCCTCTGCACTGAGAGCTTAGAAACTTAACCACTGGACCACCACGGAAGTTCCTGGCACAGACTTTAAATTGAACTGCAGCAAAGAGGCAACACAGGATAAATAAGATGATTTCCGGGTCTTAACTGTTGAAAAGTGAAAGTGAAAGTTGCTCAGTCGTGAATGACTGTACAGTCCATGGAATTCTCCAGGCCAAAATACTCCAGTGGGTAGCTGTTCCCTTCTCCAGGGGATCTTCCCAGCCCACGGATAGAACCCAGGTCTCCCACATTGCAGGCGGATTTCACCAGCTGAGCCACAAGGGAAGACCCTTAACTGTTAGGAAGAGACTAAAATGGGATGTGCCTCAGAGGGGTCGCGGCCCCCAGGGTGGTCAGGGGAGGTCCCCCTGTGGAGGTGGCATTTTTGCAGAGACCCTAGGTGGGAACAGCACAGTGGGGAGTGGTGGTTGGAGTGCTCGAGGCAGATAAACGATCGATCGGCCGCGTCGTGTTAGTCTCTGGGACCCCGGGGTCGCCTGGCCCTGGCATCTGCTCGCACCCAGGTGAGGAGCTGCAGCCAGGGGGCCATGAGAAGCGGCCGAGCCGGTCCTCCCTGCGCCTGTGATGGGGTGCGCTTGCCCTCTGGCGGCAACTCTAGGCATTGTATGCCGTCCGTGCCCTGGACACCGGTCTCATAGCTCCCCACGTGAAGGTGCACGGGTACCTCCCACTTACCCTTCTACATCCGATCCCCTGAGTGCGCCCCCCTCTGCGATCTTCCCTTCCGTTGCCCTCTAGACCGAGCTGATGGCAGCTCCGACCTGCCAGATACTAAGGCTCCAAACTTGGGAGCATCTTTAACCTCTCTCTGACTCCACTCCTTCCCCAACTTGGTATGACGGCAGGTCCCATCCACTTCAGAATCTGTCCAGAATTCGCCCACTTCTCACTGCCTCCTCTGTCCCGCACCTGGACATGGTCTCCATCACCTCCCACCTTAACTTGAGCAGTCCCTCCGACCTGGGACCCCAGCTCCCGCCTCCTTCCTCCCCCAAATCTGTTCCCCGTACAGCTCCCAGAGAGCGCCTGTGAGGACCTGAGGCGGGGCAAGCCCTTCCTCTGCTCCTCCCAGTTCAGGGATCCCATCTCACTCAGGAACAGCAAAAAATTCTCCCTGCAGCCCTTCAGGCCTCGCCCTGTCTGCTCCCATCACCTCCCCACACACCCCGAACCCTCACTCCCCACCCCCCACCCCCTACCCTCACCCCATCCCCCACACCCATCTCTCCACACTCTCTCCCCGTTTTCTCACTGCCTCCAGTCACGCGGTGCTGTGCTCAGCCGCTCAGTCATGTCTGACTCTTTGCAACCCCATGGACGACTCTTCGCAACCTGGCAGGCTCTTCTGTCCATGGGATTCTACAGGCAAGGATACTGAAATGGGTTGCCATGCCCTCCTCCAGGGGATCTTCCCGACCTAGGAACAGAATCTTGTCTCTTGAGTCTCCTGAAGTGCAGGTGGATTCTTTAGGGCACTCCGGACCTCTTTACTATTCTCTAGACTCACCAGGCATAATCCCATAATCTCATAATCCCACACAGCTGTACAGGGCTGCAACACTCTTCAAAGTTTCAACATGGAAAGAGAGCATTAAAAAAAAATGAAGTTAAGAAAATTTCGCAAGGTGCTAACCTTTTGAGGAAGGACATTAATTTACAGGTATTTGCACAGTGCAAAGAGCAGCAGGATTTTCCTGTTGGGGATGGGCATGTAAATAGGCTTGATGAGATGGGGGGGCTTCATTTTAGAGTTTAAAAATTCAATGCAAAAAAATGCAAAGACAAAGATAGACAAATACATACACGAAAGCAATGAATACCTCTGTTCTGCCCCTTGTGTTTTTGTTTTGCTTTGCTTTTTTTTTTTTTCCTGGCTGCACAGTGCCCCATGAGTAATCTCAGCTCCCCAACCAGGGATTGACCCCCCTGTCCCTGTAGTGGAAGCTCAGAGCCTTAACCACTGGACAGCCAGGTAGTCCTGCCCCTTGTTTTTTAAATGAAGTATTGATATTTTGGGCATTCAAACAAGTATAGATAAAAATAGATAAAATACATTATAGATATAGATAAATATATGGCAATATGTATATAGTATAGGTAATATAAAAATAGAATATATAGGGACGCCCCTGGTGGTCCAGGGGTTTCCCTAGTGGCTCCGTGGTAAATAACTCACCTGCCAATGCAGGAGACTCCAGCTCAGGCCCTGGCTCCTGGTTTGGGAAAATCCCCTGGAGAAGGAAATGGCCACCTACTCCAGTACTCTTGCCTGGGAAATCCCATGGACAGAGGTGCCTTGCCTGGCTACAGTCCACGGGGTCACAAAGAGTCAGACGTGACTTATCGACTAAACAACAACAACAGCTGGTGGTCCAGTGGTTAAGACTCCTAGTTTCCAAGACAGGGGGGCTGAGTTCGATCCCTGATCAGGGAACTAAATCCCAGCAGCCACTACTGAAAGATCCCTCATGCCTCAAGGAAGATCAAAGATCCCGTGTGGGGCAGCTAAGACCCAGTGCAGCCAAGTAAATACCTTATATATTGGGGGAGGGGAGAGAAAGAGATAAAAATACAACACCACTGTACTCATTACCCTGTACTCATTCATTGGATCATAGAAAAAGCTAGGGAATTAAAAAAAAAAATCTATTTCTGCCTCATTCACGACGCTAACCTTTGACTGTGTGGATCACAACAACACTGGAAAATTCTTAAAGAGATGGGAATACCAGACCACCTTACCTGTCTCCTGAGAAATCTGTATGCAGGTCAAGAAGCAACAGTCAGAACCTTATATGGAACAACTGATTAGCTCAAAATCGGGAGAGGAATATGTCAAGGCTGTATATTGTCACTCTGCTTATTTAACTTATATGCAGAGTACATCATGCAAAATGCCAAATGCCGGGCTGGATGACTCACAACCTGGAATCAAGATTGTTGGGAGAAGTATCAATAACCTCAGATATGCAGATGACACCACCTTTGTGGCAGAAACGGAAGAGGAACTAAAGAGCCTCTTGATGAGGGTGAAAGAGGAGTGAAAAAGCTGGCTTAAAACTCAACATTCAAAAACTAAGATCATGGCATTCAGTCCCATCACTTCATGGCAAATAGATGGGGGAAAAGTGGAAACAGTGACAGATTTTATTTTCTTGGGCTCCAAAAGCACTGCAGATGGTGACTACAGCCACAAAATTAAAAAAAAAAAAAAAACAAAAAAAACAAAAAAAACACTTGCTTCTTGGAAGAAAAGCTATGACAAACCTAGACAGCATATTAAAAAGCAGACACATCACCTTGCTGACAAAGATCCGTGCAGTCAGAGCTATGGTTTCTCCAGTAGTCATGGATGGATGTAAGTTGGACCGTAAAGAAGGCTGAGCACCAAAGAACTGATGCTTTCAAACTGTGGTGCTGGGGAAGACTCTTGAGAGTCCCTTGGACAGGAAGGAGATCAAACCAGTCAGTCCTAAAGGAAATCAACCCTGAATATTCAGAACTGATGCTGAAGCTGAAGCTCGAATACTTTGGCCACCTGTTTTGAAGAGCTCACTTAGTGGAAAAGATCCCAGTGTTGGGAAAGGTTGAAGGCAGGAGGAGAAGGGGGAGACAGAGGACAAGACGGTTGGAATGGCATCACCAACTCAATGAACATGAATTCGAGCAAACTCCAGGAGACAGTGAAGGACAGGGAAAGGTGACATGCTGCAGTTCATGGGGTCACAAAGCGTGACTTACTGACTGAACAACTCATTACCCCAATTGAGAAATAAAAGGTTACAAATATGAGAAACTGACTTTACACTTGTCCTTAAACCTTGAATTTGCCAATTTTAATCCCCAGGACTGGGATTCACAGTTTTACTATGTACCTGTCCATTCAGAAAAGACACATAAGATTGTTTTGTATAAAACAATATATATGGTATCTTAATGTATCCTTTTAACCTTCATTTGTCCTCCCCTTCATGTGCCTTCATTTTCACTGCTTAAGAGTATTTCACTGCACATACATACTCCCCAATTTTTTTCTCCATTATCCATTTTTTAACCATCACAAACCATCTTGCAAAGAATATTCTCAAAAGTGGTTCTTCTGCACCCGGCTTTTTGCACTTACTCTATCTGCAAGTTTGCTCCTTATCAGTGGTTCAAGCTCCTGGCTGCATGTTAGAGACACTTGTCCAGACTGTGCTGCAAATCAGTTACTATACTGGATTCCCAGCTTACAACTCAGCATGCATGCGTGTGTTCAGTTGTGTCTGACTCTTTGAGACCCCACAGACTGTAGCCTGCCAGGCTCCTCTGTCCTTGGAATTTTCCAGGCAGGGATACTGGAGTGGGTTGCCATTTCCTCCTCCAGGGGATCTTCCAAAACTAGGGATCAACTCCCGTGTCTCTTGCATCTCCTGCATTGGCAGGCAGATTCTTTACCACTAGCACCACCTGGGAAGCCCCTGGTCCCCAGATTTCCTGGTCTGGTAGCAAATCAGCTCAGAAACCCACACCTGTCTGCCTATCAGCCCCATTCCAGGAACTTTCTTCCTGCTTCATCTCCACTGTAATTATTTGTAAGTCTCACCCACAAGACTGAGCTGTTTGAGGTCAGGGACTGACCCTACTTCATTTTGTATGTCTTCAAAGTTCCAAGGGCTTCCCAGGCAGCGCTAGTGGTAAAGAACCCACCTGCCAGTGCAGGAGACACGGGTTCCATCCTTGGGATGGGAAGATCTCCTAGAGGAGGAGATGGCTACCCATTTCCACTATTCTTGCCTGGAAAATTCCATGGACACAGGAACCTGGCAGGCAGTCTATGGGGTCAGAAAGTCAGATACAAGTGACTTAGCATGAACAAAGTTCCAAGAACCCAGAGAGGTGTCTGCTGAGTCAAACCTGAATAATAAGGAATAGCCTTACACGGGGGCTTCCTTAGTAGCTCAGGCAGTAAAGTATTTGCCTGTAATGCAGGAGACCCAAGTTTTGATCCCTGGGTTGGGAAGATTCCCTGGAGAAGGAAATGGCAACCCACTCCAGTATTCTTGTATGGAGAATTTCATAGAGAAAGGAGGCTGGCGGGCTACAGTCCATGGGGTCTCAAAGAGTCAGATATGACTGAGCGACTAACACACACACACCATGGGACTTCCCTGGTGGTCCAGTGGTTAAGACACCACACTTCCCCTGCAGGGGACTCAGGTTCAATCCTCAGGGAACTAAGAACCTGCATGCCTCAAGGCATGACCAAAAAAACAGAAGAAAAAAAAGAGCCCACCAGGTGCAGATCCTGGGAGACAGTTCTAAGCTTGGCAGCAAGAAAAGTAATGCAAATACCTGAGGCCAGTGCAGTCAGAGACGACTCTGGTACCCCTAATGGGTACTTCTACCTCCTAATGCCCCTTCTACCTCCGAATGGGTCTTCCTGCTTCTCCACATTTTGCTCCATCACTGTTTTTTCTCTTCAGAAGCCAGAGGAGAATCATAAGTCATACTCATTACTGCTCTGCTCAGAGACCTCCCGTCCTTTGGAATAAAACCTCCCCATTGTCCTTGGAATAAAACCAGAAACTCTTGCCCTGGCTTATATGTCCTGCATGGCTGGCCACTACCTAACACTATTCACTTCACCTCCTCCTTCAATCCACTTCATTCACTGGACTTCAGCCACGCTGGTTATCTGTCCCTCAGCAAACCTTGGGGACAGACTTGTTTGAGCACCTCAAAGAAAGTTCCCTGAGTGGGCACATGGGGACACAGTAAGGGCAGTTTACTGAAGCACCATTTCTCCAGTCAAGAAAAATTGGAAACAAATGTCCATCAAAACAGCATGACCGAAAAATTATAGTTTATTCATACTATGGACAATATCGAGCAGACACTTTATTTCATTTTTAAAATTATTTTCTCCATGTGGCATGCGTTCTTAGTTCCTTGACCAGGCCTTGAACTTGGGCACCCTGCAGTGAAAGCATAGAGTCCTAACCACTGGGCCACTGGGGAAGTTCTTGAGCAGACTTTTTTTCCCAACCTTTTTTAAAAATCACTAAACACAGTAAGAAATACATTTTATATTATGAACCAGAGGTAGCAGAATGTAGTTTCCAAAAAGGCCTCAATAATATGCCCTGGGACTTCCCCGGTAGCCCAGTGGTTAAGAATCTGCCTTGCAATGCAGGGAATGTGGGTTTGGCCCCTGGTCAGGGCAGTAAGATCCCATATGCCATGAACCAACTAAGCCTGAGCATCACAACTACTGAGTTTGAGTGCCACAGTGAATGACGCTGAATGATACAATGAATATCCCACATGGTACAACTAAGGCCAGACGCAGCCAAATACAATAAATAAATAAATACTTGAAAAAATATGTCCTATCCTACATGTTCTACATACAATCCTTTGTATGCAATTGTGACAATGTGACCCTGAGACTTGTCTGAGTGAAGAGGTCTCTGACCCTACCCTTGAACCTAGACAATGTTGGTGACTGGTGGGACCAACAGAGAGACCACTGGTGGCTGTTCCAGCCAATACCTCAGCTGAATATCCAGCCAGAAGCCACTGTAAGTCATGAATGAATAAAGATGCTTTCTGATGATTCTAGCTGCCAGGTGTTGAGTCACTCAGCTTTCAATTATTCCCCTTGGGGCTGCAGACAGCATAGAACAGAGACAACCATCCCCACTGTGTCCTGCACCACTGGGGCAGGGCAAATTCCTGATCTACACAATAAGCGTAACAAAATAGTTGTTTGGGGAAGGTCTGTTACCACTGATGACAACTGCATCGCCAGTATACATACATGCATGCATATGTGACAGAAACAAATGGTTTACCAAATAATACTTATCGTTAGGACATGTGATACAACCTGACATTTTAATTTTCTGTATTTTTCATTAATAATAACTGCTATTATACCCATGTCCACAGAAGCATTATTCACAATAGCCAAAAGGCAGAAGCAGCCCAAATGCCTGTCGGTGGATGAACAGAAAAATACACGGTGGTGAAAGTCTGCGATGAAATACTACTCAGCCTTAAAAAAGAAGTAAATGCTGACCCTTGAGGACATTATGCTCAGGGAAATAAGCCAGTCACAAAAGGACAAATACCGTATGATTCCACTTACGTGAAGTCCCAAGAGCAGTCACATTCACAGAGACAGAAATTAGAATGGGGATTATTACCAGGAGCTGAGGGAAGTGGAGAACGGAGAGTTAGTTAGTTGCTTAATGGGGAAAGAGTTTCTGTTTTACGAGATGACAAACTCCTGGAAAGGGATGGTGGTAATGGCTGCACAACAATGTGAATGTGCTTAATACCACTGGATGGTAGTGGACCCTAAAATGGTTACGAGAATTTCCTTACTGATCCAATGGTTAAGAGTCCACCTGTCAATGCAGGGGACACAGGTTCAATGCCTAATCTGGGAAGATCCCACATGCTGTAAGGCCACCAAGCCTTTGTGCTACAACTACTGAGCCCAGAGCATGCCCCAGAGCTGGTGCTCTGCACAAGAGAAGCCACCACAATGAGAAGGCCAAGCACCCAGCGAGAGAGTAGCCCCAGCTAGCCACAGCTAGAGAAAGCCCTCAAGCAGCAACAAAGAAGCAGCATAGCCAAAAAAAGTTACAACAGTAAGTTTTATGTGTGTTACGTCATTTTAAAAAATAAATAATTTTTAAAAATTAAAAGAAGTTTTCTGTGAATCATTCTTCCCTTAACTGTAAACCTAGAGAAAAATGCTGGTTGGAACCCAGTTCCCTGACTTCCCGAATCAATAATGGGCCCTGTGACCCACACTGTGAAAAACACAGCTACTGCGGCTGCTAAGTCACTTCAGTCGTGTCTGATTCTGTGCGATCCCATAGATGGCAGCCCACCAGGCTCCCCCATCCCCGGGATTCTCCAGGCAAGAATACTGGAGTGGGTTGCCATTTCCTTCTCCAATGCGTGAAACTAAAGTCGCTCAATCGTGTCCGACTTGTAGCGACCCCATGGACTGCAGCCCACCAGGCTCCTCCGCCCATGGGGTTTTTACAGGCAAGAAGAGTACTGGAGTGGGGGTGCCATTGCCTTCTCTAGAAAAGCACAGCTACACAGTAGAAATCTACCTGGATCCACTTGGAGATATCTGGAAACCAAGAGGCTGAGGGAAAAAAGTTGCAAACTAATACATTCAGGATACCACTTATGTAAACTGTTTAAAATATATTGATGCATTAATATTGTTCTCACACACTCTAGATAAGTAACGAATGCATAAAGACTGGTCTTGGAAGAATAAGCTGATTTCAAAGTAACTGTTAGTCCTGAGAAGGGTGATGGGTGCAGGGGATAAAGGGTGGAGGGAAGCCTGGCATCTGTAGGCAGAGGCCTTACAGTCACTGGAAACTTTTGTAATAGGGCTCATTTTATTTAAAGAAATTTAAAAACACACACACACACCCTGAAGCAAGGGAGCCAAAGCATGAGTATTTGTTAAACCTGGGTGATGACACAATGACTGTAATCTCTGTCCTTGTGAAACAGATAACCCATTAGCACTGTATATAAGAAAGTATAGGGACTTCCCTGGTGGTCCAGTGGTTAAGCCCTTGCCTTCCAATGCAGAGGTTGTGGGTTTGATCCCTCATCAGTCAGGGGGTTAAGATCCCACATGCCTCGGGGGCCAAAAAAACAAAAATACAAAAAGAAGCAATATTGTTAACAAATTCAATAAAAATTCAAAAAAAGAATGTATAAACCAACTCTAGGATACATAAGAAACTAACACAAGTGATGGTGGAAGGGCTCCAAGGAAGCAGAGGATGAGAGACAGGTGGGAGTAGGACTTCTCACTGAAATCCTTTTTGTTGCGTGTATTTCCATTTTTCTAAATTGCAAAATATAATAAAGCTACAGGAAAGTGTACAACCCACACATATACAATTATATCCAATTGAAAGAATAATTATAACTCAGGCATCACTAAAGCCCGGATCAAGAAATAACACTGAATACAGTCCACTTAGAGAAAAGCTAACAGAATGGGAATGCCCAGCTCAGTAATCTGTTACAAAGCAAACCCCTCCCACATCTGCCACCTGACCACCACCCAGCTGCCTCCTTATCCCCACCAGAGGTGTACCATCCTGACTTCCAGAATGGTCACTGTTTGGCTTTTCTTTATCTTTTACCTCTTAAAAAGTGCATCCATAATAACACTAGGATTTTTCAACTTTATATGAAAAGGACAATTTGTGTAAACTTTGTTTCTGTTGTTGAGTTGTTAAGTCATGGCAGACTAAAAGAGCCCTTGGACTGTAGCCTGCCAGGCTCCTCTGTCCATGGGGTTCCCCAGGCAAGAATACTGGAGTGGGTTGCCATGCCCTCCTCCAGGGGAGCTTCCTGACCCAGGGATTGAACCCGAGTCTCTTGCCTTGGCAGGTGAATTCTTTACCACTGAGCCACCGGGGAAGCCCTCACACAATCACAAACATTCCTTTCTGAAAAAGAATCATTTGGGCCCCACTTCCTTTGGTGCATAAGATGTTGAAGAGAATCATCCACAAGGCAGCGAGCAGCTGTGAATGGTGTGTGGTATTCTGTTGGCTGAAACATCAACATTCAGGGATCCACTCGACTGCAGACGGACTCAGGTGTGAACTGTTTTCAGCTTGAGATTAATATATATGAAATAGTACTGCTATGAACTATGAACATTCTTGTCCAGGCTCCCTGGGCAAATGGCATTTTTAAAAATACTAAAATATACATAACATAAAATTTACATTTTAACCATTTTCAAGTGTACTGCTCAGTGGCATTAACCACATTCACAGCGTTGTGAAACCACCATCACCACCCATCTCCAGAACTTTTTCATCATCCCAAACAGAAATTCTATACCTATTGAGCACCTACACTCAATACAGTGTATATCCACTGTACCTGTTGAGCAATAACTCCCATTCCCCAGTCCCCTGCCCCTCCCAGGCACGCTCCTACTTGCTGACTCTATGAATCTGACTCCTTTAGGGACCTCATGTAAGTGAAGTCATATAACATGTCCTTTTCTGACGGCCTTATTTCGCTCACTATAATGGCTTTCAATTTCATCCATGCTGTAGCATGGGTCAGAATTTCCTTCCTTTTTAAGGTGGAAATCCTTTTTCAAAAATAGTATTTAGTTTCCACACCAGGATTGAACGTTTTAAACATTTTAACATACAAAAACTTAGAAGGCATAAAGTAACTATTTACAATATGATGTAAAGTAAAATTTCTATATAAATACAGTAAATAATATTTACATTCAAATTCAAGTGTTTTAGACAGAAATGTTAGTGTTAGTCCCTCAGTCATGTCCAACTCTTTGCAACCCCATAGACTGTAGCCCACCAGGCTCCTCCGTCCATGGAATTCTCCAGGCAAGAATAATACTAGAATGGGTAGCCATTCTCCTCTCTAAGGTATCTTCCCCACCCAGGGATCAAACCCAGGTCTTCTGCATTGCAGGCAGATTGTTTACCATCTGAGCCACCAGGGAAGGCCCACAAAATGTAAACATTTAAATAAATGTTAAGGAAAGTTTTAAGTAATTATTCAAAATTAAAATTTAAATAAATATATTAAAATCAAATGAAAAAGCATCATATAAATAGTTAATGTTATGAACAATGTTTAAATAAGTGTTTATATAAAATTTAAATATTTAGGACTTCCGCGGTGGTGCTGTAAGAAATTGTCTGCCAACACGGGACACGGTTTGTTCCCTGGCCCCGAAGATTCCACACGCTGAAGGGCAACTGAGTCCCTGGGCCACAAGTACTGAGCCAGCGTGCAGCAACTATGGAAGCCCATGGACCTAGAAAAGAGCCAGGGGTTGCTTTCCCCTTGGTTCAGAGGGTAAAGAATCTTCCTGTAATGCATGAGACATAGAAGACACTGGTTCGATCCCTGGGTCAGGAAGATCCCCTGGAGGAGGAAATGGCAATCCACTCCAACATTACTGCCTGGATTTAAAAAAAATTAAATATGTTGCATAGATTTAAAAGTTAAAATATAAAATAATACGTAGATTGAACTTAAAACGAAAATATTTCAGTGTTTTAAATAAATATTTAAATGATCGTTTAAATTTAAAACACTTAAATGTTAATATTTAAAATAAATGCTATTTTAACATAAAATTAAATCTTAAATATGAACAAAAAACTAAGAAAAAATTTAAATGAGATTTTAATAAATTAACTGCTACAGGAAATTTTATAATTATACTTGAAGATGTGTAAAAACTAAGACTACTCCCCTCTTCGCCCTGCGCGGAACTGAGGCAGCCAGGAAGCTCCTTGCCTCCTCCCGGCCCCCAGCGGACCTCAAGCGCAGGCAGCGCCTTGGCCAGCCCGGCCTGCTCGCGAGGACCTCTCACGGCCAAGATGGCTGCGCCCATGCGGCAGACTCGCAACCTCCTCGGATGGGTGACGACCCTGGGCCCAGGCTCCCGCGGCTACCGAGCGCCGCCGCCTCCGCGCCGCTCACGGGACCCCTGGTGGCCCGACCCGGATAACCCACTGACCCCGCGCTGGCAGCTGGGGCCGCGCTACGCAGCTAAGCAGTTCGCGCGGCATGGCGCCGCCTCCGGTGTTGACCCCAGTTGTCTGTGGCCGTCGCGGGAGCAGCTGCTCGAGCTGGAGGCTGAGGAGCGAGAATGGTACCCGAGCCTGGCGGTCATGCAGGAATCGCTGCGGGTGCAGCAGCTGGCGGAAGAGCAGAAGCGACAAGCCAGGTGCGTGCGTGCGGTCGGGCGGGAGCGGGACTGCGGGCCGACAGTGAATTGTGCATCAACAGTGCTTACTCCATCGGGCGGTTTATCGCCGGTTTTGCATGCGGTATTTACGTGCACGCTCACCTGGATGTGAAAAGACTTCTGGCTAAGTTCATTTAGTCATCGGTCAACAAATCTTTACCTAGCGCCTACTATGCACAAGGCCATGTCCCAGGTGCTGAGGGCATAGTGGGGAACAAAATGAATTTCAGATGGTGACCAAGAGTCATTAGGAAGATAAAATTGGGTGGAGCCTGCAGGCCTGAGGGCGACTTCGCCTTGGTAGGCCCCAGCCTTCTCTGAGAACTTGACATTTAAAATGTTTAAGCAGAGACCTGTTGGGCTTCCCTTGTGGCTCAGCTGGTAAAGAATCCACCTGCAATGCAGGAGACCTAGGTTCGATCCCTGGGTTGGGAAGATACCCTGGAGAATGAAAAGGCTACCCACTCCAATATTCTGGCCTGGAGAATTCCATGGACTGGATAGTCTGTGGGGTCACAAAGAGTTGGACATGACTGAGCAACTTAAGAGAGAGATGAATGATCGGCGGTAGCCATAGAAAGATCTTAGAGTGTTCTTGGTAAAGGGAACAGCCGGTGCAGAGGCCCTGAGGTCGGTATATGCTTTATGAAACAGCCTGGACATTAGTGTGGCTGGGGAGGTGTGAGAGGTGATGGAGCATGGGATCAAGGGTACAGATCGGACTTGGGAGGCAGGTCTGAAGGATTTAGAGGTAAGAATGGAAGCAAGAGCGAAGATATTGATTGTGCCAATTACTGAAGAGAGGGGGCAGCGAAGGCAGGCGAGTGTGTTCCTGGTGTTTACTGTCCTTGTCCTCACAGCAGCTCTAAGAAGAAGAGGGAATCACCCTTATTTGAGAGATAGGAAACTCAGGCCAGGGAGGGTGAAGTCACTTGTCCAATCGCCCAGTGAACGAACAGAGCTGGGAAGTGAACCTATGTCAAGTAAACCCCGTTATCCCAGCTGGCTGACCGTACCTACCATGGGGCTTTCAGTTTCATGTTTCTAATCCTTAAAATGGAACAGTGACTCATACCTACCACCCATTGGAGGGAAAGGTCCGATTCATTTCTTGCCTCCACTCCTGTATCAAGAAGTGGGCCTGGCATAGAGTGGGTACTCATTGATGTCTGTAGGATGAAGCAATGTGCTATGGGAATAACACGTGGCCTTGGATGGCTCAGGAGACAGCTCAGGGAAATGCTGGGTTGACTTGGGGTCTGCTCCTAGAGTGACTGGGGCTTACTCAAGGTTAAATACATATTTATTTCCCTGGCAGTTCAGATGGTAAAGAATCTGCAATGCAGGAGACAGCTACTCACTCCAGTATTCTTGCCTGGAGAATTCCATGGATAGAGGAGCCTGGCAGCTAGTCCATGGAGTCTCAAAGAGTCAGACACAACTGAGTGACTAACACTGTCACTTTCACACTAGTTCCTGTCTCCTGCCTCTTGCTTCACTTCTCAAGGACTTTTCTTGACAGTTTTAATGACCACCATAAGCCTTCTCAATCTTTCATCTCGAGATATAGGGGAGCTGGAAGAGGCAGGCTGTGGGCAGAGGCTTGGGGGTGGGAGGTGGGTGGATGGGTACTGCTCTGGCTGGGTGGGGCTGCCCTCACCAACCACCCTCCTGCACCGGCAGGGAGCAGCTCATTGAAGAGTGCATGGCCAAGATGCCACAGATGATTGAGAACTGGCGGCGGCAGCAGCAGGCACGCAGGGAGAAGGCACAAGCAGACAAGGAGCGGAGGGCCCGGCTGCAGGCGGAGGCCCAGGAGCGCCTGGGATACCACGTGGACCCGAGGAGTGCCCGCTTCCAGGAGCTGCTGCAGGACTTGGAGAAGCAGCATCGCAAGCGCCTCAAGGAGGAGAAACAAAGAAAGAAGAAGGAGGCACGAGCTGCTGCGATGGCCGCTGCTGCGGCCCAGGATCCAGCAGACTCTGAAACACCCAACTCCTGAGCTGGGTTCTTTCCCAATAAAACTTGCCCCACCCCTGAAGAGCTATGTCCTCTTATCACACCCCTCCCTGGGCACATGGGTTCCTTCTCCAACACCTGGAGCCAGGGAATCCCCCACCCTTCCCTGGCTCTGCTCACTCAGGGGACTCAAGACCATGCTGACCAACTCTGGGGCTTCAGGGGGAAAAAAGGTGGGGAACAATGGGGAAATAATGGAGGAGCAGATGGCAGAGGAGAAGAAGGCTTCTGTTTACCAACATTAATCTCCAGTAATTAGCCAATTACCAGGGGGGAAGTGTAGCCAAAACAGACTGTGGTGATGATGGGGGGGGTGGAAAGAGCAGCAGCCCTTCCAAGGCTGGGGCCCACTGCCTGGGAATAACACAGCTTGGTGGTGGGGGCGGGGTACACCAGGAGCCACAATCTGCAGAGGCAGACAGACCCCTCTGCCCCTTTCATGGCATTCCCTCATCTCCTGTGCCCAACTAGCCCCTAGACCCAGACCAGCTGGAGTGGGAAGCCCCAGTAGGGATGAACCACAGGACTGGCTTTTAAAACTTTATTCACTTCAAAACCTTTATCAGAGACAACAGTTCTCTTCTGGGGTGGGGGGCTTGCCTCAAACTCCAGAGCGACTCTGATGTTTCCCGTTCCCCAAGCAGGACAAACCAGACCTCCCCCCCGCAGCAAAGGGATGCAGGATGGAAGCCTAGGCCAGACCACAGAGGAGTCCTTGGGCCTCTTGAGCGTTCACCCCAGATGGAAAGATGTGAGACACTCCTATGGAGGATCAAAAGTTTGGAGCTCCAGCTTCCCCTCACCCTGGAAGAGGGCGGGGGAGGTCTCAGGGGCTCTCTGGGGGGGTGGGGAAGCAAGCAGCCGCCTCTCCATCTGGCTGCAGGGAGCTGGGACACAGGCCAAGAGGGGCCCATCTGTCACCTCCAGTTCTGCCAGCTCCTTAGAGCAGGCTGGGCTGGGCTGGGGGATGGGGAGGGGGGACAGCTGTCTGGCCCAGGTCTTTTCAGGCCAAGATGGGAATGAGGGACCACTTTAGGAGAGTGGGAAGTTGGGTTGGAGTTTCTTTTAGTTTTTGATTTTTTTTCCACTTCTTAAATAAACATGAATATATATATATATTTTTTTCTTTTATAAAACTTTTGTGGAGAGGGGGTGGGAGGGTGGGAAGGAGGGGGCGGTGGGCAGCCTGGCCTCCCAGCATCACTCATCATCAAAGTTCTGACTCAGGAGGAAGTTGGCAGCCAAGTTCTCGTTTTTTTCACAAGCGAAGTAGGCCTGGATCACCAGGCTCTCTGGGAAGCCCAGGGCCTTCAACTGTGGGAAGACGGGCAGGTATAAGCAAGAGGTGAGGGCCCTGCCCACCCACGAGGTCACAGTCCTCTTAGCCAGGCCTCTTACCCTCTCTATAGCTTCTTTCTCCTGCGGCGTCACCTGGATGTAGTTCATCTGCGGGGCCTCCTCACCTATGGCGCCCACCTCGCCTTCCACGTCTGAGATGTCCACCAGCTCCCCGGGGGGTTCATTCAACATCTGGATGAACTGCTCCTGATGCCGGCTGATTTGCTGTGGGAGACAGAGGAGGGAAGGGTGACCCACGGCCTTTGTCCCCCCTCCCCCAGGTCCCTATGACAGCCCTTTTCACTCACTCAGCAAACATTTACAGGGTACCTACTCTGGCCAGCCACACAGTGGTGGACACCGGCCCTGTCCTAGAGAAGCTAATGTTCCAGGATGGGGAGATAGGCCTTAGGCACGCAAATAAGTTGGCTATTATTTACAATGTAAATACTGACCCTGCCATACATCAGAGTAGACAGACCTTGGGCTGGGAAAGACACTTTAAGCCAGGAGGGAGGGGCCTGTGATCCACAGGATGGGGAAGAAAGTTTCCTTCCACATAGAGCCAACAGCAAGTGCAAAGGCCTAGGGATGGGAGTGTATTTGGAAAACTCCAGAAACAAAAAAAATCCATATGGCAAAACTATAAACAAGAAAGGGAAGGAGGAAGCAAAAAATGAGATCAGAGGCGGCGGCAAGGTCTAAACCGCTTTCTTCTAGTGCCTTCTGGCATGATGAGACACCACAGTGTTGAGAATCAACTAGGAAAAGACATCTGTGTACTTTTTAAAAAGGTGAATTCATCTGGGTGTTACATATCTGGGGGGTTTTGATATGCCCCTATTTTTATGTACATTTGACAATTTTCACATCAAAGGAAAAAGCGCTTTTTCAGGAATCTGGATCCTGGTGGAGAATAACCACAGGAAAAGTGCCGAAGCAGAGGCCTGAATAGTGGCCCCCTGGGGACCCAGTAGATGATGAGGTGGCAGCCGCAGAGATGGAGTGCAGGGCTGCGCTGAGTGTTCTGCAGGCAGAGCAAACAGGACAGGTGGGGGATAAGCCCAGCAGGCCCCCAGTGCCTGGGGCTCAAGCAAGCCCAGGTTGGTCCTGGCAGGGTTAGGGAAGGCTGGGGAGAATCTGTTCTGGTCTTGGATATGTAGAAAGCATTTTCATGGAGGTACCAAGTCAGTCATGGAGAACATGGCATCCAGAGGGTCCAGGCTGATCATACAAATTTAAGGGGGAGGGGATTCCCTGGTGGCTCAGATAGTAAAGAACCTGCATGCAATACAGGAAACCCAGGTTCAATCCCTGGATCGGGAAGATTCCCTGGAGAAGGGCATGGTAACCCACTCCGGTATTCTTGCTGAGAGAATTCCATGGACAGAGGAGGCTGGCGGGCTACAGTCCATAGGACTGCAGAGTCGGACATAACTGAGTGACTCACACAGACGTACACAGATTAAAGGCCCCAGGATTGACAGCAGATAAAGAATGAAGATGTACAGCCCGGGCCCTCCAGCATCTGGAGGAGGTGAGCAGTAGGCAGCACAGGAGACTGAAATGTCTGGGGTAGAAGCAGCAGATGCCTGAATCAGGAGAGGCAAGCTTCACAGAGGACCCTGTCACACTCAGGGGTCATTGCTCCTCTGCCTCAGAACCTTCAAGGGCAGGATGGAGCTTTGCTGAGCTTGGTGGTCTCAGAACCAACCAGGGCACAGCAGTCCTGCAACTCTAGGGGCGTTTATGAAGCAACAGCTAAATGTGGAGCCAAGTCAGAGTGCAGGCCCCAGAGGCTGGAGGTAGACACGCACTCCACCAGTTGCCAGGCTGCTCCAAACCCCTAGCGCCTCCCTCTGCAGGAGTGACAACAGCACCTACACCTCACAGGTGGTTGGGAGCATCATGTGAAACCATGAGGTCATCAAGCCACAGGGACCAGCAGGTGACTATCATACCAGTCGTGCCTTCCAAGCTCAGACTCCCCTGCCCACCATGCTTGGCTGGGCTCTCTCTGGGGGCTGTGGTACCCACAGGCAAGGGAGATGGGGCCTGCACCAACTCCCTCTGCCCCCAGGCCTGTACCTGTAAAAGCTGGGGGTTCTCCTGGCCCAGCTGCTGGAGCAGGGCCGGCAGCAGCGCAGGGTTCTGCTGAATCACCTGCCGCATGTTCTGGAACTGAGGCTGGTCTCGCAGAAATTCCAAGGGGTTCTCTCCTGCTGGCAGGAGAAAGGGGTGTGGTCAGACACCACCCTGGGCTCCCAGAAGTACGGGGTGGGTGGGATGAGTCAGGTGTCACAACAGCAGGTACACACCTCCCAATCACTCACCTGCTTCTGTGGATGGCTGCTCTGAAACTTGGCTCTCCTGGACAGAACCGTGTTCTGGCTCGGGGCTCCCAGGAATTCCCTGTCAGGTGTCCTTTTTAGTTCCAAGCACAGACTGCCCACTGCCGCCCCGCCTGCATACTCAGCCCTGGTGGGAGACACAGGAGGCCTCCGCTCTGCCCTCCCAGGCCCACCCCACCGCTCTCGTCCCGGCTCCTGCAGGAGTTCTTTCCTGGCTAGAACCCTAACCCAAAGGTTTTGGGGGACAGATTTTGACCACCCTTCAGAGCACCGAAGTCCGCATGCTCCCTTGAGAACCCCCCGAGAGGCAGCAGCCCCACCTCACCGTGAGTAGATACTCCACGGCTCGGTGGGGGTTGTTGTAGCTGGCTCTCAGGGCGGCCACGACCCGCTCTCGCTCGTAGCCCATGGACATGATCTCCGTCAGCATTGTCTCATATTCAGAGCCCGTCACTGTGGAGGGAGCAGCAAAGGCTGGGTCACCGAGGAGAAGGAAGGGCAGCTTCCCGGCCCTCCCATGCCCACAGGAGGCCAGCTGATGCCTGGGGCATCCAGCCATTTTCAATTGGGGGACCACCCACCCACCTAGCGTGGAGGCCGCGTCTTCCTCTCGCCCGCTGCTACCTGAAGAGGGAACAGAGCTGCAAATTCAAGAGAGAGAAATCGGACCCTGGCTTCTGGCGGCTTGCCCTCCCCCCAGGTGTGTGGAACCATGACAGTGGGCACTGAAAGGGGCAGGGAAGACAGGGCCCAAACTGGGGCTGCGGCTCCTTGCCTTACCCTGACACAGACTCCGGGGACGTCGTGGGGGCAGATTCCTCCGATGGGCTTTTGTCTTCTCTGGCAGTAGGTGGGGGGTGGGACATGCCTGAGGCAGGGGCTGACGGGAAGGATGTGGAAGACTCCGGGGTGGCAGTGGGTGAGGCCTCTGAAGGTACTGAGGTGCCTGGGCTGGTTTTGGCCTATGACACCCAGAAAAAGGGAGCAGGCATCAGTTCCCCTATCTAGCCCCGACAACCCTCCACAGCTCCGCCCCGCCCTGTCCATGGCTAATCTCTCTTCGGCACAGGCTGTTTGCCAGTTCCCCAGCCAATCCACCCACCCTCCGAACCAGCAGACATCACCCACCTTGGTCACCATGACGACCACAAAGTTCTTCTCGTCAATGCGATAGTCCCTGATAGGGACATCGTCACTCAGGATCTTGCCAGCATAGATGAGTTTCTGTCCAGCCACGGGGAAAGCATCACGACCCTTCTCAGCTTCTATCTTCTCCTTTAGCACCTTCACCTGGAGGAAGGGGTAGATGATCATTGCAAACCCCCCCGATTCTCTCTTCTAGTTTGGGGGCAGGCTGCAAGCCCTGATGGCCGAATTGCTAGGCTTCCTAATCAAGCACACTAGACCATTCTACTATTCAATGACATCTTTACTGAACACTGAATGTGTGCCAGGTGCAGTTTTAGGCAGAGGACAGAGCACAAAGACTCAACACGTGTCCCTGTTCTCATAGAGGACACTCATGTGGGAGAATAAAAAAACGAATACATATTTCAAATGATGTAAACATGATGAAATGCAATTCAAAATAAAGGGGAGACCTAAGGTTGCTGACAGTGGTGTTTACTGAGAATCGTTTGATAGTGCTATTAATAAATGTATACGTCACAGGTTTAAAGCCTTGTAGTAACTGAGTGGAATAGGTACTATGAGCCTCATTTTGTATTGTTTAAAAGTTACTTACTTATTTGGCTGCATAGGATCTTAGTTTTGGCATATGGGATCTAGCTCCCTAACCAGGGATTGAACCCAGGCCCCCTGTATTGAAAGTGCAGTCTCAGCCACTGCACCAGGAAGCAAGCTCCATATCCTTATTTTATATTTGAGAAAAATAGAGGCACAGAGATTACCTAACTTGCCCAAACAGCTGGATTGGTCAAAATAATCTGAGTTTGTTTCCTTTTTACAAAAAATGAACTTCAATATCTCCCTCATAGGGGAAATTGTGCAAAAAGTGCCAAATACACGTTTTTTAGGTCCTAAGTCACTTTCCGGTCAAAAGCACCGCATCATCTTTAGACCGTGGGCTCTCGAGACTTGAGGCAAATCCGAATTGAAATCAGCTCCGCCACGCCTTGCTGTATGCATATGCGACTATAGCAAAGTTCTTCAAGCTCAAAGTTTCCACATCTGTTAAGTGAGGACACGCAAGAGTGCCCAAATGACAAGCCTACTTTGCAGAGTTAGTAAAACATCATGAAAACGCTCAGCGACTAGTGAAAAACAAACACGGACCACTGAAACTCAGACCGTTTATTATCATTATCATCATAGTTGCTGTCATCACCCGGCATCTCCTGATCACTACTCCCAGATTTGGCCACCAAGGTCCCGAGGCAAAGCCTACAAAAGTGGGAACTCGGAGGACCCATTCCAGAGAAAGCAGCCCGGCCGGCAATCTGAGCCTGCGGATCCCGCGCCCCGCGAGGGAGCTGACATTGGAGCCAGGACCTGGCGGGAGCCCCGGAGGTGGGGCTTCGCCTGGAGATCGACCCAAGAGCGCCGCCCGAGCCACCAGGGGCAGAGCCGGGGACCATCAGGGTATCTGGGAAAGTCAGGCCTGTAGGGAGAATGGGCAGGGCGCGACCCTGCGCCGTCTTCCCCGCCTCTGTCGTCGGGATCCCGGCCTCCCCGCCCCCACCCCACCCGCTGCACCCGTCGCTCCCGCTCCGGAGCTCCGGCCTGGCTCGCACCGTCTCATCAGGCTCCATGCGGATCTTGAAGGTCTGCTGCTGCAGTGTTTTGAGCGTGATCGTGACGGCCATGGTGGGACCCGAGCGACACGGAGGCCCCGGAATCCTCACACGACATGCAACTCACGCCGCCGCCATCTTAGCGCCCAGCCGCGCCGCACGCCGACAGCTTCCGGGGCAGGCAGTGCGCGCGCCGACCACCACAACACGTGACATGAGCGCGCCCCCTTGGCCATCGCGAGCATGCGCACGAGCGCGGCCTCGAGCAAAGCATGCGCAGACTAAATTCTATTCCGTGAGGGAAGGGGTACTTCTTGCTCTACCATCAAGTGGCTTCCTGCGAGTGACGCCATGCCCGTTAGCGGTGACGTCATAGGCCACAAAATGGCTCCGAGACCCCCAGTTTCACGCCCATGAGTTTGTTGACGTTTAACAAGCAATGTACTTGCTAAATTTTCATTTCTTCCACAAAATCTTAATGTCTTTTTGCTCGTTCCAAATGAGCCTTACTCTGGTCTGGCCACCTGACAGGAAGCCTATCAAGCCCTGAAAGAACTAGAAAGGATACTTGAAAGGTCACCAACAGTTAAACACGGAAATTGACCATGGACGTGGGGACACAATGCCATTCTGTGGCCTCATTAATGCCTAAAGGAAGTGCTGGATTTTCAGAATGAATCTTAACAGCTCCCTCCCTCTGCTGCTCCTCCCCTGATCACTTTGTTCACCCAACTATCTCCATCTGACTCCATCAAATACTCCATCTGAGTACTTGAGGAAGATGTAACGTTCAAGGTACACTAAACACAAAATTCTCTCCTTAAAACTTTCCCCGGATATGCCAATTCTGGAGGCCTCCCAGAAGGGTGGGGCTAGGCCCATGGAACAAAGAGTAGAAGGGTTGGTTAGCCAAAGCTGAAGGTGCTTTGGCAAACAGGATGGAGGTGATGTACTTGTCTTCCATTTAGTGGGTGGACTTTCCACCCTACCCCCATCCTGAACTGACCATTACCTGCCAGCTAACCAGCTCTTCTTACCATTCACATGAGAAAACACCAGGCTGTGGCCTGCCGCCTCACTCCTTACCCAACTATTACCAGGTCCTGCAGCTTCTCCCTTCACAGCATATCCTGTGCTAGTCAGCTTTCACAAGCCTAGGTCAGACTAGGGTGAGGAATTCTCTTCCCTCTCCTGCAGTTAGACATCAGTTCCCAACCACCCGCTGGACATTAATGGCAGCCTTGTGGGGCGCAACCAAGTGGGCCTATGCCAGTCTTACAGGCCCACAGGCTCTTCTGACACTTTCACTCCCTCCCTTGGGGCCACCTCTTTCCCTTCAAGAGTTCAAACCCTGACTTGGCCAGTGAAGGCCATTGGGGTAGATCACATCTCTGAATCTATTTCCCTGACTATAAAAGGAATTAACAGCTTTTAACACTGGCTAGTAGTCAGAAAATGTGTTTAAAGCTAATAGATGTGTAGTCTTGCTCCTTCACCAGCAAGAGATGTGTATGTGGTTCAATGTGAAAGAGTTCACATGAATTGGTGGCTAAGGTGTGGGTTCAAACCCCACCTCTTCCCAAATCTGTCTTGAACTCAACTGATACTAGAATGAAAACTCACCAGTTTGATGAAAGGACTCCACGAGCTAATAAATGGAGTGTATTTGTAATGGCACTGGAAATGGTTACTCTTTCTCATTCACCTGAGGTTCTGGAGATAAACAAGGGCTCCTGTAACCTTATGGGGACATTCAGCCAACCATTCTAGTGGCTAAAAAGCAAATCTCACTGAACAATTACCTCTCCCAGGAGACACAGGAGGAAGACACAAAACTTAATTTAATAGAAATTTTGTTTGTAGTTCTTACATTCTCAGCATGAGCTGAGCTAGAACCCGCTGCCCCACTCAGAAGTGGCCCAGTCCTGGGGGCAGGGAGAAAAGGGAAAGGATCAGAGCTAAGGCCTTAGGAGCCCCATTCTTCCTCAGTGCTGGAGGGCTGGGGATGCCACCCTCTTCTCCCCCACCCTCTGGGATCCAGGAAGAATAGATGGAATTTGGGGCCCGGGTCTTCTCCACACCACATCCCACCCTGAGTCCCCAAGCTGGAAGGGAACTTAGGGATCTGGCGTGAAGGGGACAGAAGAAAGCAAAGATGGCAATCAAAACAGATGAAGGCCAGGGGGGGAGGGCTTTAGAGAATCAGAGACAAAATGCCAGTAAAAAAAAAAAATTTAAAAAAGGGGGGGAAGGGGGAGACAAAAACAAAATCCACCCCAAATTGGAACCCGCCTGGAAAAAAATGAAAGTTCTCCAGTCTCATAGAGACATTATTTGGCGCAGCCGGCTCTGCGGCAGGAGCGCTCAGGCCTCAGTCCAGCCCTGGAAGCGGAGGTGGCCCCTACAGCTCATCCTTGGCCTGGCCAGCGGCAGCATCTTCTTCCTCCTCCTCTTCCTTCTCATCTTCATCCTCCTCATCCTCATCCTTGTCCTCCTCATCATCTTTGTCTGCCTCTTCCTCCTCCTTGCCTTTCTTCTCCTCCTCCTCCTCGCGTAGCCTCTGCTCTTCATCCTGCTTGTCCTTCATTTGCTTTTCAGCTGCCTGTGTATAAACCACACACACCCCTCAGGCCTAGACTCTCCTGCCAGCCCTGCCCACCCCCAAACCCAGGCTGGACCTTGGTCTCACCTTTGTAACACCCCATGTCTCGTTGCCAAACTCCTCAGCATACGCTTCATCATTGGTGATAAGGAAGTTGTCAAAGATGGTGCCAGATTTGACCTGTATAGGGCCAGAATGGGTGGTCAGAAGGGATACCTGTTGGCCTTGGCCTTGAAAAGGTCTCCTGCCCATGCTCACATAACCACTACACAATACTACAGTCTAACATTGCAGTTGAAAAATAGGCTGCCTAGATTCAAACCTCAGCTCTGCCATTTACTATATATGATCTTGAGCTGGTGACTTCATCTCTTTGCACCTCAGTATCTTCATCTATAAAATGAGATCTCATTCTCTTCTTCAAACTATCTTTCCTAGTACAGTCTATGTGCCAAGCAGCATACTAGATGCAGAAAGTACATTGACAAACAGGACAAAAATTCGGCCCTTGTGAAGCTAAGTTCTAATGGGGTTATCTACCTGCCTTTCTAGGCTGCTGGATGCAATTGAGTTACTTCCCACAAAAATACTTGAAAATAGTACCTGGAACATATTAAGTACAAGCCAAAGCAGGTGCTGTTAAGACCCCGTAATGACAAACCAGGAATTTCTTAAAAGAAAGGGGGGGGGCACCATTTTGGAGTCTGCCCGCCCTTGTCCCCTTTTCTCCTGGGTTGACCCTGAGCACCTGAGGTCCCCTAGGGAGCCGCCTCTTCCCTCCATGTCTCACCTGCCAAAGATCCAAGCCTAGAACAGCAAAGTTTTCATAGGCGTAGATGTTGCTATCAGGGGAATACTCAGGGTTGTCAATCTCTGGATGGATCCAAACGCCCTTGTACTCTGGGTTGTCGATCTGCCTGGGCTTCCACTCCCCCTGCAGAAGTAAACTGACGGGTGAGCGAAGATCACTGCCTTCCCCATTGTGCACCACCCTCCTCAGAGTGCCAGACTCACCTTGTACTCTGGGTTCTGAATAACAGGTGGTTCCCACTCTCCGTCCATCTCTTCATCCCAGTCCTCAGGTTTCTTAGCATCAGGGTCAGGAATGTGCTCAGGCTTGTCCCAATCCTGAGGATACATTAGGAGGTCAGAATAGGAGCAGCTGTCCTCCACACGCTCCATGGTGGGGAGCCCCTGCCCAAGCACCAACCTCAGGCTTGGAGTCTGTGGGGTCATCGATCTTGGCACGATCATCCCAGTCTTCAGGCTTAGCGGCATCAGGATCCTTTATCTTCTTGGGGGGCAAGAAATCCCAGTCGTCCTCCAAGGAGCCTGACTCCACCTGGCTGTTATCAATCTTCACCTCATACGTATTATCAGGCCGCACAATCAGCGTGTACAGGTGGGTGAATTCATCGTCCTAAAGAGAATGAAAGATGAGTGGCCCCGCCCACCAGCCTGGGCTCAAAGCCTCCCCTCACAGCCATTTGTGACCACCCCCAAGGCACACCTTGCAGCGAATATCCTTGTTGATCAGCACATTCTTGCCCTTGTAGTTGAAGATGACATGAACCTTCTTGGTGCCGGGTCCACAGATGTCTGGGCCTTGGTGAGAAGCAGATCTTGGTCAGAACTACAGTCTGTCCACCATTACAAGCCCCTGCCCACCCCATTACAAAAAGACAACTTGGTTCTTAAACTCAGGACTGTCAAGCTGAAAAAACAAAATTCAGACCTTCTCTCTAAGGAACTGGGGGAGGACACTTAAAAAAAAACAAACCACACATCAGTACTCCAGAACTCACAATCTTCACTTGCACAACTAGGAACAAGGAAATGCCTATATAGTAAAACTGCACGAATTAGTGTGAAGTCGATGATAAAAATGCAGTAAGTGGTTCCTAACTATTCCCTCACCTTCCCTATGAAAGAAATGCCTAAAGCATGTAAGTGTTTTCTATGCTCTCAAGACCACCGTTCATGGGCGATAAAGAACTCCCCGGGTTTCAAACTCCCTCTAAGTGACCAGAAATCAGCACCAGGGTGGAGTCCCCTTACCAAACATGATGTTGTATTCGGAGTCCCCGTGCATGTCTGTCTGATCCAAACCAGCTGGAAACAGCTTCACATAGCCGCCCCCACAGTCGATGTTCTGCTCGTGTTTCACCGTGAACTGCACCACCAGCGTCTGACCCTTGTTGCTGAAAGGCTCAAATCTCGCCGACAGTGCGTAGAACCGGGCATCCTGGCTAGTCTGCAGGCCTACCGAGAGACTATAATCAGATCAGGGCTCAGCACCAACCCCCCGGGGAACCCTAAGGATGTAAAATACACACCAGTCCTCCTTCCTTCACCTCCCCTACTTCTAGGGATACCCAAACTCTGTCCTCCTGGATCTGAATACCCACTCCTAAGTTCTTACCTTTATCTTTCTCCTGGTCACCATAGAACTTGCCGGAACTGAGAACGAATTTGCCAAAATCCGGTTTGTGTTTGGATTCGATCCAGCGCTCGGTCCACCCGTCTAGAGGATCAAAGAGGCAGGTAAGCGCGGCGGTGCTGATCAACTCCCCACCAAACATCTACCAGGAGCCACAAACTGCTGGGAGCAAGGAAGGAGATTCCCCCCTCCCCCCAGACCGTCCCCACCCCAACCTCTAGTTTGACATCTCTGGTGACTTAAAAGATCCTCGGGCAAACCCTAACTCCCGCTTCGGAAAGCCGCTGCTCCCTCCACGCTCCCCAGGGACGCCGAAGGAAGGCTCGCCTTCGGCTCCAGTCCCTGAAGGAAACCGTGTTGGCCCTCTGAGCAGTAATTACAAGCGACACGCAGATATGGGCCGGAGGGCCAGCCGCGTCGTTAGGACGATCTCGAGCGGGACTAGCCGTTACCTCCGTCCAGAAACTGCTCCTTGAAGTAAACGGTGGGATCAGCGGCGGCCAGGCCGAGAAGGCCGAGCAGCAGCGGCACGGGTAGCAGCATGGCGGGCCGAGGGGGCGGTGGCGCGCGGGCCCTTTAAGTCACTCGTCCGGCAGCAGCTCTGCAGTGGGGACGGACGCCGCCGCCGGCCGTGCCCTTTTATACCCCGCCTGCTCTCAAACCAGCCTGGTCCGGCCTCTTGGTCCGCCTTCCTCACTTTATCATTGGTCTGTGGCCATAGCCCTGCCTTTCCATTGGACCCTTCTAGGCTCAGCATGTTAGGCTGTGCCTCGGAACGCTGGGTTCCCAGATGGCCGATTTCTATTGGCCGCACCACTGGCCAATGAAGGTCGACCACGCGTTGTGGGGGACGCCCACCGGTGAAGTCGGGGGGGCCTCGAGCCCCTCAGTCCAGGTCATGTGACCAGACCTCGGCCCAGCCCCGCCCTCCCTTGCGCGCGGCGTTCGGGATCTAGGCGTTTAAAGAACACGCGCGAGCTGTGGTGCTGCGTGAAGCTAGGGTCCGGCTCCATTCTAGACTCCACTCAAGGGTTGAGTGGGCAAGGTTTTCCTAGCGTCTTTCTACTCTGAGTTTGGGGAACCCCACCATTCCCACCTTGTCTTTCTCTTCCTTCCCACTCCTCTTCCCGTCCTCCACCCGCCTCCCTGCCCCCCCCCCCCCCCCCCCCCCCCGCCTTCCTCCCCAACCCCGCCTTCTCCCTCCCACACCTCCCTCCCCCGGGATGGGGCAGAGGGCACCGAGCCCTGGGGCTTCACTTCCTCCCAGCGCCGGAGCCCTGCAGGCCTGGGGGAAGAGTGCCTGTTCTCAGTACGGTCCCCGTAGTGACCTGGCAGCCTGTCAGACTGCTTCTGTGTGAGCTGGGGCAAGTCATTCAGCCTCTTTGAAATCACAGGATCTCTTGAAAGGCCAGGAGGAGCGACCCCGGCCAGCTGCTGTCCGGCGGAAATGCTTTTCAAGCTTTTAGGGATTTTCTGGGACAGAGGGAAGGACCCTGACGGCTCAAAAGATGTGACGACAGGTTGTGTTCCTCTCTTTGCAGCCTGTCCTTTACCTCCCTCCCATCCCCGCCCCCCAGCCGGTAAATGAAAGGGGTCGCCGCCTTGTGGTCTCCCGCAAACGGCCTGGTTTTGCAATTAAACGGCTGAATATGAGCGGGCAGGGGGTTCCGTTGGGGAGGAGAAAAAAAAAGAGGCAGATGGTGAGGAAGATAAGGTCCAAGAGAGGTGGGCAGGACCCCTGAGACTAGAGCCTTCTGAGGCCACAGGCACATGACTGGCAGTGACTGACACCAGCCCCATACCCCTAGGCTGCAGGAAGGAGGAAGGAGAACGGGGACTTTCCCAAACTGAGCAAATAGGCTCTGGACTTGGGAAGTAGGAATAAACTGGCGAAGGCGGGGGGTGGGGGGTTGGGGTGGTGGGGGGAGCGGATTCTGGCAAAAGAGTGGGGAGGGTGTACTTCCCCTCCAGTGGTGGGGACTGGGAAAGGGAGGTGTGACGAGTTTTGACGAAGTTGGGGTTCTACTTCTCCAAAACAGTATGGCGTATAACCTAAAGTGTTCCTCAGTGATGAAGCCCACACCCACCAACTCTGGGATGACCACGCTAGGCTTTGCATTGATATTCCTCCCACCTTCCCTCTCTCCCACCATGTGTCATGGACACAGGGGCTTGGTGCTTCCTTCTGGACAGTAGAATCTGTGCCTGTCCTGTTCACCTCACCATTCCACAGTGTCTCCTATAGCACGAGGCACAGAACAAGCTTAAAACCTACTTGATATTTTAAAAAAAAAAAGTACCTGATATGTCACAGAAGGAAGGGACAAAGGACTCTTGCTAGGATTGAAAAAGCAAAAATGGAGAAAGTGCTTTTTTGGAGGGCAGTTCAGAGTCTTCGTATCTGTGCAGAGGCCGGGGGGGCGGGGAGGCTTCTCAAGTTGTGAGCAGGGGCTACTCTCTAGTTGGGGTGGGCAGGCTTCTCCTTGTGCTGGCTTCTCTTGTTGCAGAGCAGGGGCTGTAGGGTGCAAGGGCTTAGTTTTAGTTGCTCTGCAGTATGTGGAATCTTCCCAAACCAGGAGTTGAACCCTGGTCCCTCAACATTGACAGGTGAATTCTTTTTTATTTTTATTTTTTATTGAAGGATAATTGCTTTGCAGAATTTTGTTGCCGTCTGTCAAACCTCAACATGAATCAGCCATAAATGAAAGCAAAAGGAAGTGAAGTCGCTCAGTCGTGTCCGACTCTTTGCGACCCTGTGGACTGTAGCCTACCAGGCTTCTCTGTCCATGGGATTGTCCAGGCAAGAATACTGGAGTGGGTTACCGTTTCCTTCCTTCTCCAGGGGAATCTTCCCGACCCAGGGATCGAACTTGGGTCTCCCGCATTGAAGTCAGATGCTTTAACCTCTTAGCCACCAGGGAATCAGCCATAGGAATACATATATCCCCTCCCTTTTGAACCTCCCTCCCATCTCCCTCCCCATCCCACCCCTCTAGGTTAATACAGAGTCCCTGTTTGAGTTTCCTGAGCCATACAGCAAATTCCTGTTGGTTATCTATTTTACATATGGTAATGTAAGTTTCCATGTTACTCTTTGCATACATCTTACCCTCTCCCCATGTCCATAAGTGTATTCTCTATGTCTGTTTCTCCATTGCTGCCCTGTGAATAAATTCTTCAGTACCATTTTTCTATATTCTGTATATGTGTGTTAGAATACGATATTTATCTTTCTCTTTCTGACTCACTTCACTCTGTATAATAGGTTCTAGGTTCATCCACCTCATCAGAACTGACTCAGATGCATTCTTTTTATGGCTGAGTAATATTCCATTGGGTATATGTACCACAACTTCTTTATCCATTCATCTGTCGATGGACATCTCGGTTGTTTCCATGTTCTAGCTATTGTAAATAATGCTGCAATGAACAGTGGGATACATGTGTCTTTTTCAACCCTAGTTTCCCCAGGTTATATGCCTTAGGAATGGAACTGCTGGGTCATATGGTGGTTTTATTTCTAATTTTTTAAGGAATCTCCATACTGTCTTCCATAGTGGCTGTATCAATTTACTTATATTCCCTCCAACAGTACAGAGCGTTCCCTTTTCTCCACATCCTTTCCAGCATTTATTGTTTGTAGGCTTTTTGATGATGGCCATTCTGACTGGTGTGAGATGATATCGCGTAGTTTGGATAGTTTTGATTTGCATTTCTCTAATAATGAGCAATACTGAGTATCTTTTCGTGTGATTGTTATTATGTCTTCTTTGGAGAAATGTCTATTCAGATCTTTCCCCCAGTTTTTGATTGGGGCGTTTGTTTTTCTGGTATTGAGTTGGCAGGTGAATTCTTAGCCACTGGGCCACCAGGGAAGTCCTGGCGGAAGTGCTTTGAAACTAAGATGAGACTTTGAGGAATGCATTCTGAATTTTTGTCAGGACCTCACTATACGTCCAGAATCGGGGGTATTAGTAACCCCATTTTCCAGGCTCAAGTAACAATTATGATGGCTGAATGAGTAAATAGGGCTTCCCAGGTGGCCCAGCGGTGAAGAATTCACCTGTCAGTGCTGGAGATGGGAAGATCTCCTGCAGAAGGAAATGGCAACCCAGTCCAGTATTCTTACCTGGAAAATTCCATGGACAGAGGAGCCGGGTGGGCTCCATGGCCGGGGAGGGGGGTCACAAAAAGTTGGACACAACTGAATCACTAAACAACAAATGAATAAATGCATGCTGCTTAGACTAGCACCTGACTCAGAGTTCACACTCAATACCAGCAAATACTGCATTAAGTACTATTATACCTAATTCTCAGTTACCTGGGCTCGTATCATTTCCATCCAAGGGAGGAAACAGGCACAGAAAGATGAAGTGATTTTGCTGGGTGACAAAAATGGCAGATCTGGGATTAGACTCTACTTGTGCTGCCTAATGTAGTCTCCACTATTGACTATAGCCACGTGTGACTATTGCCTTTTGAAATGTAGCTGCTCTTAACTGAGATGAGCTGTAAGTGTAAAATATACATCAGAATTTAAAGACTTAATATGAAAAAAAGAATGTAAAATATTTCACTAGTATTAAATATTGAAATGAAAATTTGGACATCTCAAGTTTTATAAATTCCTCAAATTAATACCACCCCCTTTAATTTTGTATTTAAAGTTTTTATTTATTTTTGGCTGTGCTGGGTCTACCTTGTGGCACACAGGCTTTCTCTGGTTTCAACAAACAGGGGCTACTGTCTAGTTACAGCACCTGGGCTTCTTGTTGAAGTGGCTTCTCTGGCTCAGTAGTTGTACACTGGCTCCAGGGCACATGAGCTTCATTGTGCAGCGCAAAGGATTTAGCTGCTCTTCAGCATGCGGAATATTCCTAACCACTGGACTACCAGGGAGGTCCTGACCCCTTTTGTTTTAAACATCGATAATTAGAAAGGGTAAAATTATATTTGTATCTCAAATTACATTTCTTTGTTTTGGCCAGGCCCGAGGCATGCCAACCAGGGATCAAACCCATGCATTCTGCAGTGGAATTGTGGAGTTCTAACCACTGGAACGGAAGAGGCAATGGCAACCCACTCCAGTACTCTTGCCTGGAAAATCCCATGGACAGAGGAGCCTGGTAGGCTGCAGTCCATGGGGTCGCTAACAGTCACACACAACTGAGTGACTTCACTTTCAGTTTTCACTTTCATGCATTGGAGAAGGAAATGGCAACCCACTCCGGTGTTCTTGCCTGGAGAATCCCAGGGACGGCAGAGCCTGGTGGGCTGCCGTCTATGGGGTCACACAGAATCGGACACGACTGAAGCAACTTAGCAGCAGCAGCAGCAGCAGCAACCACTGGAAAGTGAAGGGTCTGACTTTTTGCGACCATGTGGGCTGTACCCCACTAGGTTCCTGTCCATAGAATTGTCCAGGCAAGAATACTGGAATGATTGCCATTTCCTTCTTCAGGGGCTGTTTCTGATCCAGGAATTGAACCCAGATTTCCTGCATTGCAGACAGATTCTTTACTGTTTGAGCCACCAGGTCAGACTCCCTAACCATTGGACCACCAGGGAATTCCCAGTATCTTGAATTGCTGATCTGCGCTACAAATGATTTTCCCTGACATTGATCTTCTCAGAGTAGGGGTGTGGGGGAGGGAGGGCAGACTCTAGAGCGTTTATGATTTCTGACACTATCTCCAGCAATTCCTTGCAGAACCCTTGCGCAAAGTGTATCACCCAGCTTCAGTTTTCAGCAGTGAAATGTAGATTATATCGGTATGTACAGCACACAGTTTGGAGGAGAGTGAAATAAAGACCCCTGAAGCTCGTAGCACTGGCCCGGGGACAGGGGAGAATGACCATACAAGTTAGCAGCTACTTTGACAATAGCTAGTCTTCTCCCTATTTTTATAGGGTTGGTCCCTCCCCAGTTTCCCTTTGAAAATTTGAAAGTAGTTTACATCAGCAGTTTGACTATGTCTGGAGTCCACCACCCAGAGCCCTCCTGTGGAGTAAGAAAGAATTCTTCCAAGGGCAGACTGTCTCAGGCAGAGAGAGAGAGAAGTCCAAGGTCACACAGCCCACTACAGGTGGAGCTGTGTGAAGTTTAAAACTGCTGTGAGTCTGCCTTTGAGGGCATTAATTTGACCTCTCTGGTGAACCAGACACCACTAGGGGGTCCCTAACCCCTCTGAAGTGCTTGTGACACGTTCAAAATGGCGGCACCCCGAGCCCTGCAACATTGTCCGCCACATTCAAGATGGCGACGCAAGCGCGCCCCACCCCCCAATCCTCGGGGCCGATTCCGGTTCCGGTGGTTCTGGTAGCCGGCAGGGACACGCGGAGCGCACTGGGAGCAACCATGGCGGATGGTCCGGTGGCGGAGGTGCTGCTGCGGCGGCTGGAGGCGGCCGATGGCGGCCTGGACAGCGCGGAACTGGCGACCGAGCTGGGCGTGGAGCACCAGTCTGTGGTGGGCGCCGTGAAGAGCCTGCAGGCGCTGGGTCAGGTGAGCCGGGCGAGTGATACTGGGCTTCCTCGCTTTTGCATCTGCAATTCCTTCGCCAGGAGGGCTCTGCCTCCTCGCCAGATTCTCTCAGTCCTGGTTAGGGGTGATTGTATCCGTGTCCAGTCCAGAGTGCGCAGGCGGGGAGTCAGGAAAGAGTGAAGACCCAGGCACGCGGACGCTCTCATGCAGTAAATGTCCATTGATTAATTTTGAGGGGGTGGGGAGGAGGATGGGGGACGAGAAAGACGCAACCGCTGCCTTCGCGCAGGTTGCGATGTGATGGATATACTCAAGTGACCAGAGTGATGGAGGAAGCACAGGGGTGCTTCAGAGGTGTTAACTGCCACAGCCTTGAGGATCAGGGAGAGCATCCCAAAGATGACAGCTGAATCCGGTTTCTGCACTGAGTAAGAAAGCCATGGCACTTTAGGGATCAATGGGGTGGGAGTGGGGGACAGGTGGTGAGAGAGACGCAGCAGAGCCAGATTTTGCAAGGCCTTCTAGGTCTTTATTTCACAGGGGTACTAGGGGGCCGTGGCAGAAGCTGGAATCAGTCAGACGTGCTTACTGCCTACATCCATCTTGGCAGGGGCAGGACGGGAGGCAAAGGGACAAGGGCAGAAACTGGCATAGCCCTAAACTAGAGGGTAGCTGGACTGGAGAAGGGGTTCAGGTGAAGGAATGAAATTGGGTTCATGGCAAGGTAGGGAGAGCCAGAACGAAGCCTGGCCTTCTGACTTGGACAAGTCAAGGGTGATGGATCCAGAAGGAGAGGATGCTGATGGACTCCTGGGCCACCCAGCAGCCTGGATCCATGAAGCTAGGACTCAGAAAACATAGCTGGACTGTTTTTTCATCAAAATCATATAATGTGCCATTTCTGGCCTCAGCTTTTTTCTGACTGAGTCAGGTCTTAGTTGCTGCATGTGGGATCTTTCCTCGTGGCCTCCGGACTCTCTGGTTGTAGCCCTTGAGCTTACTTGTTTTGAGACATATGAGATCTTAGTTCTCCGACCAGGGATTGAATTTCAGGGATTGAATCTGTGGTCCCTGCACTGCAAGGCAGATTCTTAACCACTGGAGCACCAGGGAAGTCCCTGACCTCAGCTTTATTTTTCATTCAATCTTTGACGGAACCTTAGATTTACAGAAGAGTAAGGGGATATGTGGAGACAGAAATAGTAACCCATCCAGTATTCTTGCCTGGAAATCCCATGGACAGAGGGGCCTGGCGGGCTAAGTCCATGTGGTCGCAAAAGAGTCGGACACAACTTAGTGACTGAACAAACGAACAAGGCGATACGTAAGATGTAACTCTAATTTATTCCCAGGTTGAAGATGGGACAACTTATAAGCAATGGTCAGAATCTTCGTCAGTGTCACCAGAAGGAACAGGCAAACTTGAATTAGTAATTAGGCACCCAGGCTGCAGAGCCTGAGGTTGTCGGCGCAAAAAGGGAGTGAAGCTATGGTGTGTGGGATGACAGTACCTTGATTGATGTGAAACTGACATTTGTGTAGGCTACAGAGGGTTAAGTAGTGGCAGTTTAATGTGGTTCATTGTAAGGATGATGATGATATTAATTGATAGTAGTAGTTAGGTTTCTACAGCACTTGCAGCATACTAAGTGTTCTGCATCCTTTCTTTGTTTTTGTTTGTTTGTTTGGCCCCAGTGGGCGGCATGCGGGATCTTAGTTCCTGGATTAGGGATTGAACTTGTGCCCCCTTCACTGGGAGCTTAACTCTTAACCACTGGACTGCCAGGGAAGTCCTCTGCATCTTTTCTGTTTAGTTACACCTCAGAACAACTCTCTGAGCTAAAGCCCACCACACGTTTTTCTCACGTATAAGAAATTTTGCTCAGGGAGGTAAAGCCGTTTTCAGCAAGGTCAAACAGTAGGTGAGGAGCAGACCTAGAAATTAGAATGACATGGGAGCCTAGGGTTTCTGTGTATAATGTGGATCCCTGGGGTTTTTCTCTGACATCTGAGTACTGAGATGCAAACACATAAATCATTTCATCTGAGACTTTAAAAATCTTTCCAGGGTTCAAAAGTGGTGGTCCAGTGGCTAAGACTCCATGCTCCCAGTTCAGGGCACCTGGGTTCGATCCCTGGTCAAGGACCTAGGTCCCACATGCTGAAACTAAAAGATGCCACCTACCACAAGGAAGGACTTCCCAGGTGGTACTGGTGGTAAAGAACCCACCTGCCAGTGCAGGAGACACAGGAGAGGCAGGTTTGATCCCTGGCTTGGGAAAATCCCCTGGAGGAGGAAATGACAACCCACCCCAGTATTCTTGCCTGGAGAATCCCATTGACAGAGGAGCCTGGCGGCCTACTGTCTATGGGGTCACAAAGAATTGGCACACGCACATGCAGCAAGAAAATGCTGCATGCAGCACCTAAGACCCAGCACAGTTGAATAAATAAGTACTTTTTTTTTTTTAAAGTGATGGAATTTGTTCTTTTTCAGGCAGGTAATGCCCTTAGTACTCTACCCTGCTCTCAGACGTGTGAATTATTTTTGTCATTATCCTCATGTCACAAAAGATCAACCAAGAGTCAGCAAGAGCAGATCACTTTGCTCGGGAGTGGTACAGCTGGGATGCATGCGAAGCTGGCTTCAGAGGCCATGCACCCCCAGTGCTGTGGCAAGGGGGTACCTGGATCTGAGCCCTGTCCCTGCCATGCCCCCCTATTTTTCTGCAGATCATCGAGACTGAGCTGCGCTCCACCAAGCGCTGGGAGCTCACCACTGAGGGCGAGGAGATTGCCCAGGAGGGCAGCCACGAGGCCCGGGTGTTTCGCAGCATCCCCCCAGAGGGCCTGCCCCAGAGTGAGCTCATGGTAGGAGCCTGAGGGGGCTGGGGCCTCAGGAGCTGTGTTGGGGTGACGGCAGCCCTTGTGCCCGTGCCCCCCTCACTGCAGCCTTGTTCCCCCAGCGACTGCCCAGTGGCAAGGTGGGCTTCAGCAAGGCGATGTCCAACAAGTGGATCCGGGTGGACAAGAGTGCTGCTGACGGGCCCCGGGTGTTCCGAGTGGTGAGTGCCTGCTGGAGGGCGGTGGGCCAGGTGGTTGGGCAGGTGGGCCCCTGGCCCTCAGGGTCTCTCACACCCACCCCTGTGGCAGGTGGACAGCGTGGAGGATGAGGTGCAGCGCCGGCTCCAGCTGGTCCGGGGTGGGCAGGCTGAGAAGCTGGGAGAAAAGGAGCGGAGTGAGCTCCGGAAGCGGAAGCTGCTGACTGAAGTGTGAGTGGGTGCCACCCCCAGGCTCACACCTGGGTCACTTGCCTGGCCCTGGAGTTGGGGAGGGGACAGGGAGGCGTTCTGCCCATACTGGGCTGGTGTGCTATCGGGCTCCTCCCCGCCCCCCTTTACACTGGGGTGGTCAAGTGCACTTGCCACACTCATGCCCCGACAGGGCCTTTACCTGTGCTCTGCTTCTGCCCAGAAAGATCCTCTCACTGTTCTTCAAGGCAAGTTCTGACATCATATCTCTGTTCACATGTCAGCTTAGAGAGGCCACCACCCCTAACACACTTTCCTCCCTTCAACTTCTATAAAAGTTCCACACTCCTGGTCTCCAGCCCTTTTGCCCTCCCTGTTTACTTCCTCTACAGTCCTAAGCACTGCCTGAAATTTAAATATTTGTTTATTTACTGGTTTTTGGCTGTGCCCCACAGCATGTGGGATCTCACTTCCCCAACCAGGAACCAGAGCCATGCCCCCTGCATTGGAAGAATGGAGTCGTAACCACTGGATGGCCAGGGAAGTGCCAGCACTGTCTGGACTTGATTGGGCTCGGGGCTCTGCTGTCACAGGGCCGATGTCTCCTCAAGCAAATGGAACAGATGGAGCAGTTACAAGAACGCAGACTGGAGTGGGGCTGCCCAGTTCACCTCCCAGCTCTGCCATATATTAGCTCTGTGACCTTGACTGAGTTACCTGATCTTTCCAGGCCTCTGTTTACGGATATGTGAAGTGGTCCCTTTTCACACATGGTTATGGGGTGACTTTATAGAACAGAACCTAGTGTAGAATCAAGCTCTCTAAACTTGATCTGTGGGGGGACTTACCTGGCGGTGCAGTGCTTAAGATTCCCAAGCTTCCAGTGCAGGAGGCATGGGTTTGATCCCTGGTCAGGGAACTTAGATTCCGATGCCATGCAGCAAGGCAAAAAAGTTTTTGTTTTAATTTTTCATTTTTAAAAGGGCTTCCCTGGTGGCTCAGCTGGTAAAAAATCCGCCTGCAGTGTGGGAGACCTGGGTTCGATCCCAGGGTTATAGGAAGATCCCCTGGAGAAGGAAATGGCAACCCACTCCAGTACTCTTGTGTGGAAAATCCCATGGACTGAGGAGCCTGGTAGGCTACAGTCCATGGGGTTGCAAAGAGTCGGACATGACTGAGTGACTTCACCTTCCCTGGTGGTCTTTGCTTAAGAATCCATGCTTCCACTGTAGGGGGCATGAATTCCATCCCTGGTCGGGTAACTAAGATACCCCATGCCACATGGTACAGCCAGAAAATTAATAAATAGGCTCATTTGACCTATTATTATCACTCATAGCTTTATGGTTAGTGCCTTGAACAGGCCCTGGCACACAGTAGGGTCTCAATAAGTGTTTGTTGAATGGGTACGTGCATGAACATAGGGATGTAGGTGGGGCTAAATAAGGGTTTCAGGAGACGGTAAGTGTTGGAGAAAATGGCAGCAGAGTTGCTTGGCAGGTGAAGTGGGGGTCAGCATCAGTTGGGGGGTCAAGAGAAGCAAAGGAGGTAACAGTGATGTCCCCTGGCCTCAGGACCCTGAAGACTTACTGGGTGAGCAAAGGTAGTGCCTTCAGCACCAGCATCTCCAAGCAGGAAACAGAGCTGAGCCCAGAGATGATCTCCAGGTAGGGGGCAGCCCCAGGGTTGGGGACTGGTTGGGGGAGGGTGGTAGGCAGCCCCCACCATGCCCACGTACCCTGCACCGTGCCCCTCCATAGCGGCTCCTGGCGGGACCGGCCCTTCAAACCCTACAATTTCTCGGCCCACGGCGTCCTCCCCGACAGCGGCCACCTGCACCCGCTGCTCAAGGTCCGCTCCCAGTTCCGGCAGATCTTCCTGGAGATGGGGTGAGCACGGGCCCAGGGGCGGGGCTAGCCCAGGCCTGGGGCACAGGCAGGGCAGTCAGGCTGCGTCTCCCACCAGGTTCACCGAGATGCCGACTGACAACTACATTGAGAGCTCCTTCTGGAACTTTGACGCACTCTTCCAGCCCCAGCAGCACCCGGCACGCGACCAGCATGACACCTTCTTCCTGCGAGGTGGGTGCACCCTGGTGCCCCATGCCACCCGAGGGGCCAGGCCTGGGCAGAGCCTTTCGGGGTAACCTACCGTCTTACAGGATAAACTCCATCCTTCTCAGGGTGGCCAGAAAAGCCTGTGTGAGCTACTGTCGTTAGCTTCTGTGATCTTCCACCTCCCCTCCTCTCACCTCAGTCTTTGCTGTGCATTCTGCTGAGAAGTGTCTTCTCCCAGGTCTTCATGGCCACCTCTGGAATCAAATCTCTGCTCACAAGTCATCTCAGAGGCCCCCGCTGACATGCCCTTGTCCCCCCAGGTCCCTTTTCTTTTTTTGGCTGCACCAGGCTTTTTTTTTAATTATTCATTTGGCTGTGTTGGGGCTTAGTTGTGACATGTGGGATCTTCATTTTTTTTGCAGCATGTTGGATCTAGTTCCCTGACCTGGGATTGAACCCAGGCCCCCTGCACTGGAAGCACAAAGTCTTAGCCACTGGACCACCTGGGAAATCCCTGCATCAGGTCTTAGTTGCAGCACATGGGATCTTCATTGTGGCATGCAGGATATAGTTCCCTGACCAGGGATCGAACCCGGGCCTCCTACATTAGGAGTGTGGAGTCCTAACTGCTGGACCACCAGGGAAGTTCCCCTCCCCAGCCAAGCTCTAAAAAGCTTCTCATTGCTAGTCTTCAAGTTTAGTTTCCATTTCTTTCTTCCACAGTCCTCAGTGTTCTCTAAATTGCATGACTTTTCAGAATAGTCATTGTCTCCACACCACCAGGCGAGCAGACAAGGCTGTTGTGTGCCTGTTATCCAGCCAGGAGCAAAATGTCATTATCATCGTCACGGCATCCAGAACTTACCAAGGACATCCATAGTGGTCCAGTGGTTAAAGTTTCCAGACTTCCACTGCAGGGGGTGTGGGTTCAATCCCTGGTCAGGGAAGTTGCAACAGCCAGAAAAACCACCCAAACAAAACTTACTGGGCTGCCGCTCGCCTCATCTGCCCACCAACTACAGGAAGTAGACTGTCAGCCCCTGTTGCAGATGAGGAAATGGGCCCAGAGAGGAGACATCACTTGCCCAGGGTCACAGCTTGTAAGAGGTGGAGCTGGGAATGGATGTGCGGCTTTTTGGGTATAATAAAATTGTATTTCAGGAAGGGAACCGTAAGAACTTGCATACTCATGTGCCATAGGGTCACTGAGCTCCTGTGACTTCTCTGTTAAACCTCTGGATCACAGTCACAAATGAGACAGAAGTGCTTGCCCTGAGACCCTCGTGTCCTCGTTGGGCAAGATGTACCTTAAATCCTGAGTAAGGAAATGGCAGTCTACTCCAGTGTTCTTGCCTGGAAAATCCCATGGACAGCCTGTGGGGTTAAGAAAAGAATCAGACGTGACTTAGTGACTAAACAACAACAAGCTGTAAACGTGGCGATGCAAGATGGCAGTAAATGAGATGGAGGAACTGACATTGCGTTGGGGGTGTACACGGTCAATTTAAAGACTGCTAGGATTTGGACTTCTTTGGAAGTCTGTTGGTTAAGACTTTGTACACTGTGCAGGGGGCATGAGTTCAATCTCTGGTAGAGGAACTAAGAGCTCATATGTTGTACAGCATGACCAAAAATTGTTTTTTAAAGTCTGCTTAAGCAAACATAGAAGGAGGTGAGGGAGGGGGCTCCATCCGTGGAAGGAAAGTTCCAGGCAAAGGGAATGGCCAGTGCAAAGGCCCTGAGGCTGGCACATGCCCGGTGTGCTTACAGATTAGCAGGGAAGCCCTGTGGCTCGAAGAAGTGATCAGTTAGGAGTGGGAGGAGGGAATTCTCTGGTGGTTCAGTGGTTCGCACTCCATGCTTTCACTGCCATGGACATGGGTTCAATACCCAAGTTGGAGAACTAAGTCCCACAAGCCCTGCAGCATAGCCAGAAAAAAAAAGGGGAGGCAGCAGGACCGGGGAAGGTTCTGGTAGAGGAGGGGTGTGAGTGACTGCCTCAGGTGTTCCCAGGTGCCCTCCAGCAGTTACAGAGGGCAGGCGAGGGAGCTGCCTAAGTCACTGTCTGTTTTCCTTGTGGTGGCTCTTTGAGTAATGGTCATTATTTATTTGGCTGCGCCAGGTTTTAACTGCGGCATGTAGGATTTTTAGTTGCGGCAGGTGGGATTTAGTTCCCTGACCAGGGATCAAACCCAGGCCCCCTGTGCATTGGGAACTCGGAATCTTAACCATTGGACCACCAAAGGAAGTCCCAAGAAATGCTCCTTGACTGACCAGATGTTGCTCTGTCCTGCCCAGATCCAGCCCAGGCCCAGCAACTCCCAATGGACTATGTCCACCGCGTGAAGCGCACCCACTCTCAGGGCGGCTATGGCTCACAGGGGTAAGTGAGGACCAGGACTTTGGGTGGGGAAGAGGCTGGGGACCGAGAGCTGCATCATGGACTTCCTTGCATGTCCCCCTGAAGGTACAAATACAACTGGAAACTGGACGAGGCTCGGAAAAACCTGCTGCGCACACACACCACAGCAGCCAGCGCCCGTGCCCTCTACCGCCTGGCCCAGAAGGTGTGGCCAGGCTCCGGCAGCATTGGAGGGAGGGGCTGGGCTGTCATACTGACCTCCTCACCCATGCCCGGGCCTGGCCTGCCTGTCACCCCCAGAAGCCCTTCACTCCGGCCAAATACTTCTCCATCGATCGAGTGTTCCGGAATGAGACCCTGGATGCCACTCACCTGGCCGAGTTCCACCAGATTGAGGGCGTCGTGGCTGACCACGGCCTCACGCTGGGCCACCTCATGGGTGTCCTGCGGGAGTTCTTCACCAAGCTGGGTGAGCAGGCGGGCCAGAGTGGACAGTGTTGGTGGGTAAGAGGAAGACGCCTTGGTCATCAGCCCGATTCTCCCCCCAACCTGCCTCCCCACCAGGTATCACCCAGCTGCGTTTCAAGCCGGCTTACAATCCCTACACCGAGCCCAGCATGGAAATATTCAGCTACCACCAAGGTCAGGTGGAACCCAGTACTGGGGCAGGGAGGGAGGTCTCAGGCTGCCCACAGCTCAGCCCAGCTTCCTGTTCCTGAGGACCCCACCTGCTGAGCTCATTGCCATGCCCAGTATCACCCACGCAAGCCGCCCCATCATTTTCCTGCCTCCACAGGTCTGAAGAAGTGGGTGGAGGTCGGAAACTCTGGGATCTTCCGCCCTGAGATGTTGCTGCCCATGGGGCTCCCTGAGAATGTGTCGGTCATTGCCTGGGGTCTCTCGTTGGAGCGGTGAGTACCCAAGCCATGTAGGGTGTTGGCTGCCTCACTCAGGTGACTTGTCAGGCATGGGGGCCTGTAGACTTGCAGCCCCCTCCATTGATTCATTCATTTGAGAAATTCTTAGTGAGCACCTGCTGTATGCCCACATTCTGTGCTGTGATTACAACACACATCTCTGCTCTATGAAGCTGGGGTGCTAATGGACCAAGGAGGATGAGAATTGATAAGATAAATAAGTACATTGAACAAACCAAGCTTAGAGTATGTCCAAAAGCAGTGTTATGGGACTTCCCTGGTGGCTCAGTGGTAACGAATCCGCCTGCCAGTGCAAGAGATATGGGAGACTCAGATTCAATCCCTGGGTCAGGACGATCCCCTGGAGAAGGAAGTGGCAACCCACTCCAGTATTCTTGCCTGGGAAATCTCATGGGTAGAGGAGCCTGGCAGGCTACAGTCCATGGGGTCACAAAAGGGTCGAACCTGATTGAGCAACCAAACAATCACAACCTCAGAAGTAATGTTAGAGCAGAAACACAGCAGGGAGAGCTAAGATGTCAGGGAAGGCCTCTCGGAGGAGGTGACATCTGAGCAACGAATGGAGGTGGCTGAATTGGTAAGCTATGAAGATATCTGGGGAAGGGTGGTCCAGGCAGAGGGAATAACCAGTGCAAAGGCTCTGAGGCTGGAGCAGGCCTGCTGTATATGGAGAACATTGAGGAGGCCATTGTGACTGGTGGGAGGAGGGAGGGAGTGAAGGGGGAGAGTGGGAAGAGATAGGGGTGAGGGAGGTGACAGGGCAGATGGTGTGGGGCCTTTTGAGCCCAAGGGAGGGCTGGGGCTTTTACTTCTGGGAAGGCAGCAAGAGAGGTTGTGATCAGAAGAGAGCATGACCTGACCTTGTATTAAACCCTGTCCCCGCCCCCCTCCAAGCCCGACGATGATCAAATATGGCATCAACAATATCCGGGAGCTGGTGGGCCACAAGGTGAACCTTCAGATGGTGTACGACAGTCCCCTGTGCCGCCTGGATGCTGAACGGGGGCCCCCTTCGACTCAAGAGGCTGCGTGACATGAGCTGCCCCCCATAGGCCACCTTCCCCAAAACCTTGCTGCCTCCTTGCATCCCTGCCGGTGACCCCCTTGTATTTACGAGGCCTCTGTGAGGCCCATCCCCCTGCCCCAGTATCTCCTCTTCCTGATCAGCCCCAGGGTCCCGGGGTCAGGGGAGTGGGTAGCAGGTTCATTCTCTTGTCCACCTATGAGGGTGGGCCTTGGGGAGCCCTGCAGGCTAGCTGTTGGCTAATAAAGTGGGCACATGCCCTCATCTGGTGCCTTTCCTTAGGGGTGGAAGGTGCTGGAGCCCTGGGTGTAAGACATGATGAGTTGGAGGTCTTGGATCTTGGGGACCTCCTTGGCCAACCTGAGCCATATCCCTGTCAGGGAAGACTGGCTCCATCAAGCATTCACCAGTTTGCTTCCTGGTGCCAGGTCTCTTCTAGGTGAAGGGAATAACCCCTACCCGCTGTGGAAGCGGGGGAGGCCAGGGAGGTGTTGGGTCCCTGGGAGCCAGGATTCCCACCAATTGGGAGTCAGGCATTGGTGGGATGGGGTGGATAGCCTTATTTATTTATTTTTGGCTGTGCTGGGTCTTCATTGTGGCCTGAGGGTTTAGTTGCCCCAGGGCATGTAGGATCCCTGACCAGGGATTGAACCTAGGTCCCCTGCAGTGGAAGGCAGATTCTTAACCACTAGACCACAAGGGAAGTCCCAAGCTGAGCCTTTAAAACTGCTTTTTTTTGTTATTGTTAAAGAGCAGTTTAGTTTTAGGTTCATAGCAAAATTAAGTGACAGGTACAGAGATTTCTCAAACCCCTGCGTTGATGCATCATAATCACCCACGGTCCATAGTTGACATTTTGGTTGACTGCCCATGTTGTTTGTGGCTAAATGTATGATGACATGTGGGCTTCCCTGGTGGCTTATTGGTAAAGAATCCATTTTCTTGCCAATGCAGGAATGCAGGTTCAATCCTTGGGTCGGGAAGATCCCCTGGAGGAGGAAATGGCAACCCACTCCAGTATTCTTGCCTGGAGAAATCTGCAGAGGAGCCTTGCAGGCTACAGTCCAGAGGGTCACAGGGTCCGACACGATAGTGACTGAGCACAAACGCGTGATGACCTATATTATGATATCTTAATGTTTCATAAATTTCACTGCCCTAAAAGTCCCCTGTGCTACACGAATTCATCCCTTTGTCCTCCCCCTAAAAAGCTACTCTTAAAAAAAAAATCAAGGATTTCAAATGAGCCCAGAATAGAAACATGAGTGAATAGGATAAAGTTCCAGGAGCCTACCACTCAAACTGACTAGTGAGCACACCTGTTTCTGTGAAAATATTTCAAAGCAAACCCCAGGACTTCCCTGGTGGTCCAGGGGTTAAGACTTAAAGCTTCCAGTGCAGAGGTGCAGGTTAGATCCCTAGTTAGGGAACTAAGATCCTGTGTGCAACTAGGCCTGGAAATCCCAGCAATCTTGTCACCCACCCCAGAGCAGTGCACTTTGGGAAACATGGGTGGTTTTTTTATGTAACCATGAGGTCACTTTTATGCCCAGTGCAGTTAGCAGTCAGCTGGGTTCTTTTTGGTCTCAGGGCCTGTGGGCACCAGTCTTAAAAGGGCTCCTCACTCAAATCTTTTATTTCAAAGAAAATAATCCAATCATACAGAAAAATATTTCTTCATTCAATAAAGGTGCATCTCTTTAAGTGCCAGCAGTGGGCAAAGTTGTTTCAGGTCCCTGCCTTTTAAGAGCTGACACTTACCTGTGGATGAACAGATAAATATAGAAATGGAGGGAAGAGTAGAAGCCATGTAAAAAGTAAAGGTTAGTGAGGATGAAACATATAATACAAAGCATAATAAACACCCAAGAATCCACCCCTAGTTCTTTTGAATCTGAACAGATATTTGCACTGGATCTTTCACTTAGATCTCTGTGACTAATGTTTCGAAGACCCTTATGAGCTTGTCCTAGTTTCTTTTGCCCCCCACCCCACTAAGATTGCCCCCTCCAGAATCTTGTATTTATCACTCTCTTTGCTTTTAAACTTTTGCTATTTACATGTTACTTTAACAAGACATGGTTTCATTTTGCATGTTTTCAAAAAAGTTACACAAACTGTGCACCATAAAAATCATCCTGCACCTTCCTTGTTGCCTGTTTTGTTTTCTTAATTTTTGGCCGCATGTAGGATGTTAGTTCCCCAACCAGGGGTCAAACCCATGTGCCCTGAAGTGGAAGCTGGGAGTCTCAGCCACCCGACCACCAGGGAAGTCCCTGTGTTGCCTTTGTCTTGATTTGGCCCTTGTGTTTGTGTGCACGTGTGTGTGCATGTTTAGAAGTTAAGCCTGAGATTTTTCTCCATAGATAATCCTGGAATCTTCAAATCTGATGCTGCAGGAAGATGTAACATCTTGTAGCTAGCTCTGCTACAAGATACTAATGTTAGCTACTGTTCATTAAACTCTGAGTGTGTTCCTGATGTCTACCCCTGAAACCCTTACAAATAGTCTCATGTTTTAGATTTTATCACCTTGGTAGTAGACAAAGATGAGTTTTGTGAGTGAGTGGCAGTTTAATGATCACCCCTGTTATTGGTAAGAGACAGCCCAGATTCAAACCCCTCGGGCTCTCCAGAACATAGGTGTAAAGGGGTTGTGCTCTAGTGTGTGGCCAGGGACAGAGTCCTGAACAGAAGGGCTGAGCATGTGTGTGTGTTTGGGGGTGGGGGGGTGATTCCAGCTGTCTTCCCCTCGTGGACACTTTGACATAAACAGAAATGAAAGGAGGGGTAGAAGCCATGTAAAAAGTGAGGGTGAAACATATATGATACAAAGCATAAGATATCCATCTCCTCTCCAATCAGGACAAAAGTCCCAAACCTTGACCTTGACTCAGCCCATCCCCTACCAAACTCTTTATCCTTCACCCACTGCTTTCGCCAATCCCTGCTCTCCCCACCAGACCCGACTGCTCCTCAAACACACTGAGCTTGCTCAGACCTCCGGGCCTTTGCACACACCGTTTCGAATCATCTGTCTCCCTCCCACCGCCCCCTTTATTTTTTCTGCCTTACTGAGTTCCAAGAGGTCTTTGTAGATACTGGATACGAGTTCTTAAATATTTTCTCCTCGTGTGCCAATGACGACTACTGCTGTCACTATTCAATATTCTTATTACTATTATCATTGAAGGGTATGGGCTCAAGGGTAAGGACCAGCGACGCCATTTCAAAGAGCTTCTGGTTTTGGAGCGCTGATAACTGATTCAAGGTGGTAATTACATCAGCTTTTTTCAGTAAGGGCAGTAGGTCGTAATCAAATGACAGCAAAAGTCAGAATTTTTTATTGGCAAGATTTCTTTGGGCTGGGCACATGAAAAATGAACTGAAACATAAGAATGAACACACAGTACAAGGTATTCCGCCGCTCACCTTGTGCCCTGGTGCCTCCTCACACATGCGCACGCGGGAGCACAGAAACCGGCTCCTCCCGGCTGTGCAGCCTGCGCGCGCAGCGCCTGGACAGCCCAACCGACACTTAACGGCCGCCCCTACCGCGCTGCGCGCGCAAGTTCGCGTCGCTACGCATGCGTGGGGGCGGAGCGTTCCGGGGGCGGAGCCAGCGTGTGCGCAGAGGGCACGAACAAGAAGGCGGGAAAAGACGAAATGGAGCGACAGGGAGTACGCTGCACTTGTTTCCTTCGCGCGGGCGACGGGCTGACGGACAGGGAACGGCAGCGATCTTGGGCTTCCCCGACGAACCCGAGACCGGCCGCTTGTCTCCTGCCATCCAGGCCGCTCCTCGCCCGGCTGGGGCCCGATTTCCTGACTGACCTCCCGGGCTCTGACTAACCGACTGTGTGACTGACGCGCTGACAGCCCTGGCCAGAAGGACCTACTTCCTCCCATGGCGCATGGCAGGAGTAGGGTAGAGAAAGACTCAGACACCCACGCACCGCACCCGTTTCTCTTCTTTTTGTCCTGCTTCTTCTCTCTCCTCGAAGGACTCGAGCCGACTCACACACCAATTAGGAGCCCAGGCACCCTAGCACCTCAGCTGGAGACCCAGGCCTCACCCCGTCCCCTCCAGGTCTCCCCACCTCACTCCTCCTGTCCAGGCACAGGGTCCCCCCAGTCCACGCCCCCGTCCTCGTGGTGCCCATCCCAGCCCTGCCCATCTCTCCTGCAGGTCCGAAACATGCCGCAGCAGCACACAGAGGTGCTCAGGGTTGAAGGGGAGGGAGGAGGGGGACTTGACCATTTCCTGCCTTCCCTCCCTCCCTCCTTTGACCTCTCAAGCGCTAGCTGTGCTCACAGGTGGACATGCCCCACGTAGAGTTCAAGGACCAGGAGCCACAGCTGCAGGGAGAGAACCAGGAACAGCAGCAGGGTGAGGAGACCCGCGATGAGGAGGCTTGTCAAGGGCCAGCTAGGTGAGGAAGAACCCGGTTCATCGGACCCAAACAGACCGAGTCCCTCATTTACCCTTTTCTTCCTCCAGACCCTTCCAGTGTCTGCTCTTGGTGCATTTGTTGCACATACTCATCCACAATCTCCCATGTGCCTGGGATGGAAACACTGGAGACACAGTGATGCCAAAATCTTGGCTCAGTGCACTGATGCTGAACAGAAATACAGAGAGTTATGGAGGAGAAAGAGTGGCTTTATTTCTTTGCCAGACAAAGAGGGAACACAGTAGATTAGCACCTCAAGAACTCTGCCCCCCTCCTTGGGAAAGGTCTTATAGACAGGGTTCATGGTCAGGGTAGGTGATAAGGATCAATGTAATCACAGGCTTTCATTGTTCTGAGGGGTTGATGGTGAGGGAAGTAGGAGTCAGCATCAAGCTTCAAGTCCAGCTGGTCTGGGGTCTACCTGTTTGTGGGCAGCCTACCATCATTAATCATCAGCTTCTCCCACCTGGAAGGGGTGTCAGTATCTGCAGAAATAGCTCGAAGAGATTGTGTTATCTCCTGGTGGGGAAATAGGACTTTGCCCCAAGGCTGCTTTTGACTGTTTCTCCCAGATCGCCCATCCCTTCCTTTCCCTAACAACTGTTCGAATCAGCCCATTGGAACTAAGGGAAGCATGCAGTCTGAGTGAATGTTGTTTCCTGTAATCAGAGAAACGGGGGCCACAGAAAGGTCTTAAGCCCAGGAGCCCCACAGGGCCCTGCATGGTATCAATAGCATTGAGCTGACATTCTAGGAGAAAGTCTATAAACTCAGGAATATATGGTAGTCAGGGGTACTGAGTGTTCTGGGGGAAAAATAGGGAGAGTGGCCAGTTTAGATCAGAGGGTCAGGGAAGGCTTCACGGAGGAGATGATAAGAGAACCATGAGGGTAGGGAGGACTACATTCCAAGCCAAGAAACAGCAGCTGCAAAGGCCCCAAGGGAGGACTGTGCTGGAGCAAGCATGGGTAAGAGGGAAATAATAGATACAGTTAGACAGGTGATGGGACTTTGGGTGATAGTTACCCATGAAAAGAAGTGGAATTAGAGGAGCGATAGGAATTGACTACTGCAGGGTGAGGCGCTTTTTTTTTTTTTTTGGCAGGGGGGAATGGGCTGTGACATGTGGGATCTTAGTTCCCTGACCAGGGATGGGACCTGTGCCCCCTACAATGGGAGCATGGAGTCTTAACCACTGGACCACCAAGGAAGTTCCAGGATTGTTGTTAATAAAGTTTTATTAGGACAGGGCTGCTTCTCCAGAAGCAACCCAGACCATATGGCCTGCAAAGTGGAAAAGTGTTCCTGTCTGGCCCTTTTTAGACATATAGTCCATTGGGCTTCCCTGTAGCTCAATGGTAAAGAGTCTGCCTGCAATCCAGGTAGACCTGGGGCCTGGGGTTCAATTCCTGGGTCAGGAAGGTCCCCTGGAGAAGGAAATGGCAACCCAGTACAGTATTTTTGCTTGGAGAATCCCATGGATAGAGGAAGCTGGCAGGCTACAGTCTATGGGGTCACACGAGTTGGACATGACTTAGTGACTAAACCACCATAGTCCGTTGTCACAGGCTGGATTGAAAGCAGGGAGGCCAGTGATAAGGGAACTGGAATAATTTAGGAGCAAAATGACTGTGACTTGACCTAGGGTAGATCCATGGAGGTGATGAGAAGTAGTCAAATTTTGGCTAGATTTAAGAAGATAAAACTAACAGAAACTGTGATGTTGGAGCAAGAGAAGGAACAGTGTTACAGACTACTTTAAAAAGACATTCTTGTCTTGCACATTTATTCACCAGATATTTATCAAGGGTCTCCTTTACCCAAACCCTGTTTTAGATGCTGAGGATACAATAGTGAACAAATCAGAATTTCTGCTCTCTTGCAGCTGACTTCTTTTCACCTATTGAAGGACATCTGGGTCGCTTTTAAGTTTCAGCAATTATGCTTCCAAGTTTTATCAATTTAGTTGTTTATATAGTTACAGTAAACATTCGTGTGCAGGTTTTGTGTAGATGTAAATTTTCAACGCCTTTGGGTAAATACCAGGGAGCACAATTGCTAGATCATACGGTAAGAGTATTTGTAGTTTTGAAAGAAACTGCCAAAATGTCTTCCAAAGTGGCTGAACCATTCTGCATTTCTGTTTTCAGTGATTGAGTGTTCCTGTTCTACATCCTCACCAGCATTTGGTGTTGTCAGTGTTTTAGGTGTCTCCCATTCTAACAGGCAGTGGTGGTATCATTGTTATGTTGATTTGAAACTTCATTATGAAGTATGAAGTTGAACATCTTTCCATATGTTTATTTGACATCTGCACATCTTTTGGTATGGTGTCCAGATCTTTGACTGTTTTTTAAATTCAATGTTTCTTTTCTTTTTTTTAATTTGGATTTTTTTTTTTTTTTTGCTGAGTTTCATGAGTTCTTTGAATATTTTGGATGTCAGGCCTTTATCAGATTTGCAGGAGTTTTTTTTTTTTTTAGTCTTTTTTTTTTTTGTCTTTAAAAAATAATTTTATTTATTTATTTAGGCTATGCTGTGTCTTCTTTGCTATGTGGGCTTTTCTGTAGTTGTGGTGACCAGGCTTCTCATTGTGGTGACTTCTCTTGTTGTGGAGCATGAGCTTGAGGGCACACAGACTTCAGTAGTTGTAGCATGTGGGCTCAGTAGTTGTGGTGTACAGGCTTAGTTGCCCCAAGGCATGTGGAATCTTCCCAGACCAGGGATCAAACCTATGTCTCCTGCGCTGACAGGCAATTCTTTACCACTGAGCCACCAGGGAAGCACCAGGTTTGTGTTCTGTAAAGATTTGTCCCAGTCTGTGATGGGTCTTTTCATTCTCTTAATGGTGTCTTTTATAGAGTAGAAGGTTTAAATTTTAATGAAGTCCAATTTACCAATTCTTTCTTTTGATATTGTATCTAAGAAGTCACCACCAACCCCAAAGCCACTTATATTTTCCCCTATGATGTCTTCTAGGAGTTTTATAGCTTTGTGTTTTACATTTCAGTTCAGTTCAGTCACTCAGTTGTGTCCGACTCTTGCAGCACGCCAGGCTTCCCTGTCCATCACCAACTCCCAGAGTTTGCTCAGACTCATGTCCATCGAGTCGGTGATGCCATCCAACCATCTCATCCTCTGTCATCCCCTTCTCCTCCTGCCTTCAATCTTTCCCAGCATCAGGGTCTTTTCAAATGAGTCAGTTCTTCACATCAGGTGGCCAAAGTATTGGAGTTTCAGCTTCAGCATCAGTCCTTCCAATGAATATTCAGGACTGATCTCCTTTAGGATGGAATGGTTGGATCTCCTTGCAGTCCAAGGAACCCTCAAGAGTCTTCTCCAACACCACAGTTCAAAAGCATCAATTCTTCGGCGCTCAGCTTTCTTTATAGCCCAACTCTCACATCTGTACATGACTACTGGAAAAACCATAACTTTGACTAGATGGACATTTGTTGGCAAAGTAATGTCTCTGCTTTTGAATATGCTGTCTAGGTTGGTCATAGCTTTTCTTCCAAGGAGCAAGTGTCTTTTACTTTTCACGGCTGCGATCACCATCTACAGTGATTTTGGAGCCCCAAAAAATAAAGTCTGTCACTGTTTCCATTGTTTCCACATCTATTTGTCATGAAGTGATGGGACCAGATGCCATGATCTGAGTTTCCTGAATGTTGAGTTTGAAGTCAACTTTTTCACTCTCCTCTTTCACTTTCATCAAGAGACTCTTTAGTTCTTCTTCTCTGCCATAGTTTTACATTTAGGGCTATGATATCTATTTTGAGAAAATTTTTGTGAAATGTGGAAGATCTGTGTCTAACTTCACTTTTTTTGCATGTGTATGTCTAATTGTTACAACTCCATTTGTTGAAAAGATTCTCCTCTCTCCACTGAATTTTCTTTGTTCCTTGACTACATGTGTGTGGGTCTATTTCTGGGCTCTATTCTGTTCCACTGGTCTATTTTATATTCTTTCACTGGTATCACATCAAGTAGCATAGTCCTGCCAATTTCATTCTTCTTCAATATTGTGTTGACTATGCTGGGTCTATTGGCAAGCTGACTTTCTAACAGTCATGACCAACCTAGACAGCATATTCAAAGAAGAAAAGCTGTGACCAACCTAGACAGCATATTAAAAAGAGACATCACCTTGCTGACAAAGATCCGTGTAGTCAGAGCTGTGGTTTTTCCTGTAGTCATGTATGGATGTGAGAGTTGAACCACAAAGAAGGCTGAGCACCGAAGAATTGATGCTTTCAAACTGTGGTGCTGGAGAAGACTCTTGAGAGTCCCTTGGTCAGAAAGGAGATCAAACTAGTCAGTCCTAAAGGAAATCAACCCTGAATATTCATTGGAAGGACTGATGCTGAAGCTGAAGCTCCAATACTTTGGCCAGCTGATGTGAAGAACTGACTCATTTGAAAAGACCCTGATGTTGGGAAAGATTGAAGGCAAGAGGAGAAGGTGATGACAAAGGATGAGATGGTTGGATGGCATCACCGACTCGATGGACATGAGTTTGAGCAAGCTCCGGCAGTTGGTGATGGACAGGGAAGCCTGGCATGCTGCAGTCCATGAGGTTGCAAAGAGTCGGACACGACTGAGCAACTGAACTGAATTTTCTAAAAGATAAGATAATTTTTTTTAACGTCATTTCAATTGGTGGAAAGTGCTGTAAAGAAACAAAACCGAGAAGGAGCAACTAGAGTGACAGGGAGTTTGGAATAGTTGATCTCTAAGGAGGTCACATAAGGAGGAGTCAGCCAGGAGGCATCCAGAGGCCCAAACATTCCAAGCAGAGGGAGCTGCAAGTCTGAGGCAGGGGCAGGGAAGGCCAGTGTGTCAGGCTTCGTGATTGGTGGTAGTGATACCCTGGTTACATTGGACAGACAGGCTCATACGTTCTCAGTGCTTCCATCTGATAAGAAAGGCATGTATTGAACAGGCACCAACATGAAAGAGGTCAAGTTGCTGGGAAAACGTATCCTCTGTAATCATGCATGTGTGTGCTCATTCAGTCATGTCTGACTCTTTGTGACCCCATGGACTGTAGCCCATCAGGCTCCTCTGTCCATGGGATTCTCCAGGCAATTATACTGGAGTGGGTTGCCATGTTCTCCTCCAAGAGATCTTCCCGAAACATGGATTGAACCTGCATCTCTTATGTCTCCTATATTGGCAGGTAGGTTCTTTACCACTAGTGCCACCTGGCAAGCCCACGTCCTTCCTAGTCCCTGGCAACAATTCTACTTTCTCTCTCTACAGTTTGCCTCTGCTGGATATTTCATATAAGTGAAATCATACAATTGTGTGATCCTTTGTGACTGGCTTCTTCCACTGAGCATAATGTCTTCAGGGTTCATCCATGTTGTAACATGTATCAGAACTTTATTCCTCTTTATAGCTGAATAATATTCTAAACTATGGATGTACGACGTTTTATTTATCCATTCATCAGCTGTTGGAAATTTAGATTGTTTCTGCTCTTTGGTTCTTGTGAATAAGGCTGCTGTGAACATCCGTGTACATGTTTTTGCTTCTGTTAGGTAGATACCAAGGCGGGGAATGGCTGAAATCAGAGAAGTGACATGCTCAGGTTCCTGTTATAAAAAGACACCAGCTGTTCTGTGAAGAATGGGTGGGAAGGGTTGGGAGTGGACCTGGGAGATAGGTGGGAGGCTTCTGCAGGATGTCTAGCAGGGCAGATGGAGAGAAGATGCAGGGGGGCATTCATTTATTGAGGCATGAGAAAAAGGATGAGCTGACGGTGTGCTAGAGCCTGGAGCTGGCTCCTACCAGCAGGAGCCAGTTCTACACATCTCTTCCCAACCTGTCATTTAGCGACTTCATGTTGGTAGCTTGAAATTGGCTATAGTGGGAGTCTGTGCACCATGGAAATTGGCAAATACTACAAATCAAGGTTTCCCCTGCCACCTCTTCCTCCACCCCTAGGGAGCCAGTTGCTAAATGCTTATCCGCACAGAAAGGGCTGCCTGCTTTCTGGCTCGAGATGGTTTGGTTTCTAACTGGCAGAGGCATGAGTTACATTCTGCCCTTGCTGAGTTCGAGGTGGCCAGAGACATACACAATCTTGGAATCAAGATTGCCGGGAGGAATATCAATAACCTCAGATATGCAGATGACACCACCCTTGTGGCAGAAAGCAAAGAACTAAAGAGCCTCTTGATAAAAGTGAAAGAGGAGAGTCAAAAAGTTGGTTTAAAACTCAACATTCAGAAAACTAAGGTCTTGGCATCCAGTCCCATCAGTTCATGACAAATAGATGGAGAATCAATGGAAACAGTGAGAGACAGTATCTTTTTGGGCTCCAAGATCACTGCAGATGGTGACTGCAGCCATGAAATTAAGACACTTGCTCCTTGGAAGAAAAGCTATGACCAACCTAGATAGCATATTCAAAAGCAGAGATATTAACATTACTTTGCCAACAAAGTTAATGGTTTTTCCAGTACTCATGTATGGAAATGAGAGTTGAACTATAAAGAAAGCTGAGCCCTGAAGAATTGATGCTTTTGAACTATGGTGTTGGAGAAGACTCTTGAGAGTTCCTTGGACTGCAAGGAGATCCAACCATTCCATCCTAAAGGAGATCAGTCCTGAATATTCATTGGAAGGACTGATGCTAAAGGTGAAACTCCAATACTTTGGCCACCTGATGTGAAGAACTGACTCATTTGAAAAGACCCTGATGCTGGGAAAGATTGAAGGAAGGAGGAGAAGGGGACAGAGGATGAGATGGTTGGGTGGCATCACCGACTCTATGGACATGAGTTTGAGCAAGCTCCGGGAGTTGATGATGGACAGGGAAGCCTGGTGTGCTGCAGTCCGAAGGGTCACAGAGGTGGACATGACTGAGCGACTGAACTAAACTGAGAGACATACTCATTCATGAATAAGTCCAGGACAGGGTTGGACTTTCTGACCGAGTAGTCGGTCAGAGTGCTCAGGATGGATAGGGCCAGCGGCCAGAGAGATGGCGCTGTGGGAGTCACTGTTTCCGTGAAGGAGCTCGCCTGGGAATAGAATGAGGCTCAGGACAGGGCTGCTGAGGACTGTAGGCAGAAAGCCAGCTTCCTCTTGCCTCCCAGGGGCCTCAGTTGTAAAACAGAGCACAGGGTGGAATGGTTTCCAAGTGTGTGCTATTTATTGGAGACCAGAAAAAAAGAGAACTAAAGTAGTTTGTTTGATAACACCTTCCTGCAAATAGTATGTTTTAGACGGTGATCTAAGTGGTGAGGAGACACAGACGATTGCAAATCATTGAGAGACTTTGAGGAGTTCTAAAAGAGCTTTGGGTCGAGAAACATGGATTAGAACCAACGCAAGGGCCAGTTAACAGATCCCTCAGCAGACTGTCAGGGACATGATTAAAATGTGAACACATTTCACGAGAGATGAGCAGAGGGTGAAAGGAGTGGGCTCTGCAGCTTCAATTCAAACCTTCCCCTTTCCTGGCTGTACTTCAGCAAAACATCATTTTGCCCAGGCGCCAGAGATGCTGTTGTGTTCTTCCTTGAATGTTTGATTAGCTCGCCTCCCCTCCCGGGACCACCGCCTGCGGTGGTAGTAAGTGGCTGGCGAATTGTTTACTTGTGTATCTGTTAGTGGCCCGCGGAGGGAGGGCCCCCACCAGCGGGGGGCTCTGGCTCTCACGCCTGCCAATCACAGCTTTACCTGGAGCGAACAGATGGTCTCTTTGCTTAGACCCATTTCCTCCACCATTCCTGGGCCTCCTGCCAGCCTGGGCCCTGCTCGGAAACTAGGTTCTAATCCTCGAAGCTGAATTAGGGACTCCTTGTGACAGACCATCATAGATGAGCATAGGGATGTATTCACAACCCCCACCCCGGCCCCCCACTGCCCCACCCTGAGCACAGGCAGCCTGCTCTGTTGGGCCCACTTCCAGTCCCTGGCTTCCATCCAGGGTTGGGCAACAGAAGCAGGCCTGAGAACCAGGGAAGCCAGTGGAGAGGACACGGTGTGTTTTGTTTATTAAAGTTAATTGGTGAATGCAGGCCCAGGGAAGCCTATGATTCATTAGCATCCTGATTAATATGCAGCTGCTGAGTATTAAGAAAAATGAAATGGAAAGGAATAAAACCCCAAAGGGGAGGTTGGGGAAAATCAAGATGCTCTCTGCAGACATCTGATGCAGGCCTTTGTCCCACCACGAAATTTGAATGAGCCGATTTCAAGTGATTTTTCACCATTTGTGTAGCTGCCATGGAGACCGGTTCCAGCTCCATCCCTTGAGCCTGAGAAAGGAGAGACTTTGAAGAGTTAGCAGCTCAAGCAGGTTGTGAGCAATGACACAAAAAAGAAACACCTGGTTCTCTCACTGATTTTCATTTCAGAGCCCTTATACAGTGGGGACAGCAAAGCAATTGTGGGTACAAAGTGGCTTAAGAGCAAGAATGTTACATCCATCTCAGATGGTAATTCTTTCATTTAGGTGTTCAGGGAACAGTGGTGATGCCTCTGGAATGAATACAATGCACCCTCTGCCCAGAGTGCCTAGGGCGCCTGGAGGGAATCCAGCGTACAGACTGGCAGTGTTGTGATTAGTAAGCGATGGTGAGGTAGGGGTGCTCTGAATGCTGTCTCATGAAGTTGACAGAAAAGAAAAGTCATTTCAAGCAAAGGCTAATGGATTTGGTGAAATTGTGGAAGGTTCCAAATTGCTGGAAGTGGAGGGTGAAAAGAGAAGATGGAGGCCTTTCCACAGCCCTGGAAAGCCTTGTGTGCTGTACTAGGGAATTTACATGATCCTGCAGCTGGTGGGGGGGTCTTGAAGGCTGTGGAGCAGAAGTGGGATGTCTGATTGTGATTCAAAGGGCCCTAAGGCCCAGGTGGGAACAGTAGGTATGGGGTTGCGAATGGTTGGTGGGGAAGAGATGATAGATTTGGGAGAAATTAGGAGGTGAAAATGAAAAGATTCTGTGACAGGATTCTTTTCAACTTAGTTTATTTTAGGTTGTGCTGGGTCTTTGTTGCTTCACGCAGGCTTTCTCTAGTTGTGGAGAGAAGAGGCTACTCTTCATGTGGTGCTTGGCCTTCTCTTGTGTTGGAGCATGGGCTCTAGGTGAGCGGACTTAGTAGTTGTGGCCCTGGGGCTTTGTTACCCCAGGGTAGGAGGGATCTTCCTGAACCAGGATCAAACCCTTGTCCCCTGCATTGGCAGGCAGATTCTTAGGCACTGGAGCACCAGGCTAGTCTGATTTTGTGATGGGATTTGTTTCTATTGGTTTTTTTTTTTAATCTTTTTGTTTCTAAGAAATTTTATTTATTTATGGCTGCACTGGGTCTTTGGTGCCTCATGCAGGCTCTCTCTAGTTGCAGTGAGCAAGGGCTACTGTTCATGTGGCGCTATGGCTTCTCTTGTTGTGGATCACAGGCTCTAAGGTACGTGGGCTTCAGTAGTCGAGGCGCAGGAGCTTAGTCACCCCACGGCGTGTGAGATCTTCCAGAACCAGGGGTCGAATTCATGTCCCCTACATTGGCAGATTCTTAACCACCTGACCACCAGAGAAGTCTGATTTTGTGAGGGGATTTGGAAGGACAGAGAGAAGCCAGGCTCCAGGGTGGCTGCCAAGTTTCTGGCTTGGGTACCAGATGACTTTTGGTGTTCTTCAATGACAGGAGGAGGGTGGACAACTTTGAGTTGGTGTGCAAATTTAGAGGAGTTTGAAATGCCTCTGGGACAGCCAAGTGCAGAGGGCCTGGGGGTAGTCAGGTACCTTACTGGGAGCTCAGAGGAGAGGTGTGGGTTGGGGGTAAGTGTGGGAAACATGGGAGCGTGGATGGTAATGAAAGCCCTTCCTAATCACTCATTCATTTATTCAGTGCACTTTTATTATTCTTCCCATGAGAGGCAGGTCAAGAGGACAGCAAAACCTTTTTTTACAGGAATGCCCAGGGAGCCTTTAGTTGGTCTTTGTTTTCTATCAATAAGGTTTTGCTATAAAATATCTGCCTTGATCAGAGGCACACCTTCTCTTGTGTGCCAGAACACAGAGCATCTGTGACAGATGCTTTGAACACGAGCGTCTGGCTCTGCAGGCAGATGAACTTGCATGCTTTGTGTAAAGCCAGAATAGGGAGGACTAGATCAGTGTCCTTCATTCATTCGTTTGTTAACAGTGGAGGACTCAAAATGTGCTGGATGCTGGGAACACAGAGATAAATGGGGAGATAAGAGCGGCATCAGGGACAAGCACACAGTGGTAGAGATAGGCAGGAGGTCATAAGCCGCGCTTCAAAAGAGGCATCAGGGGCTTCCCTGGTACCTCAGTGGTTAAGAATCCACCTGCCAATGCAGGGGACACAGGTTCAATCCCTGGTCCAGGAAGATCCCACGTGTCAGGGAACAACTCAGCCCATGTGCCACAACTACTGAGCCCATGTACCGCAAGTGTTGAAGCCCAAGTGCCTAGAGCTTGTGCTCTGCAATAAGAGAAGCCACCACAATGGGAAACCCACACACCACAACTAGAGAGTAGCCCCTGCTCATTGCAACTAGAGAAAGTCTACATGCAACAGCAAAGACCCAGCACAGCCAAAAATAAATAAAATTTAAAAACAAAAGAGGTAGTAGCCTAGGCTAGGTCTTACTGTCAGAGAGCAAGTGCAAAGGCCCAAGGGCCAAAAACCCATCTGGTAAGGAGAACATGAGAACGAGGACACAGCCAGGGTCTCAGGCCTGAGGACTTGTGTGTCAATGAGAGCCTGGCCACCCTGGCTGTCATGCACTCAAGTTTCCCTGTGGTTGTATCCTGAGCCAGAAGAAAGAGCTCAAGCAGTTGGAGAAAAGCCAAGAAAAATATTTGTATGGAGGAAGCATCCAAAAATGAAGATGTGTTTTTTCAGTAGCTGTGCCTGGCTTGCACTCATGGCTTTATGGTTGTGTGTGAACTGGTATGTGGAAGAGCTGCTGTGTTGGCACCTCTGAGTCTCAGCCACTCAGAGCTGGAAGCACCTCAGGGTGAGGAGGAAAACGAGAACTTCGGGGAAAGCAGGGCCCGGGCCGGGAGGCCAGCTGGGTGCCACACCCAGCTCTGCACAGACTAGGGATCCTGACAAAGTGACACAGTTGTGCTGAGCCTGTGTCCTCAGCGATGAGGTAAAGATGATGGGGACAGACCCCAAAGTCTGGTTGTGAAGGTGTAGCAAGATGAAGTGGGTAGCTTAGCATGGTGCAGGACAGATTAAAAAATGGCCAAAAAAAAAAAAAGCATCTTACCTTAAACCCTTTATCTTTCTTTAAAAAAAATATTTATTTATTTTTTGGCTGTGGTGGGTCTTCATTGCTGCATGAAGCCTTTCTCTAGTTGCAGTGAGTAGGGGCTACTCTGGTTGTGCTGTGTGGGCTTCCCATTGCAGTGGCTTTTATAGCAGAGCACCGGCTCTAGGGTGCACGGGCCTCTTGTAGTTGCAGCTCTTGGACTCTAGAGCACAAGCTCAATAGTTGTGGCCCTCAGGCTTAGTTGTTTGACAACATATGTGATCAAACTGGTGTTCCCCAGCATTGCCAAACTGATTCTTAATTACTGGGCCACCAAGGAAGCCCTTTAAACATTTTATCTTAATTTAAAACACCAATGGATCTGTTGATCAGATCACAACTTTTTTTTTTTTTTTTTGCATAAACCTCATTCATATGCATTACTCACAATTTCCACTTTTGTGCTTTTATTTATTTTACCATCTTTTCTTTTAACTGTGCCGGGTCTTAGTTGTGGCTCTCAGGATCTTTTGTTGCAGCATGTGGGGTCTATCAATAGTTCCCTGACCAGGGATCAAACCCAGCAGTGCAACCATTGGGAGCACCGAGTCTTAAACACTGGGCCACCAGGGAAGTCCCCCACTTTTGTTTTCCTAAAGCAGAGCAAAAACTTACAGGCCTTGACAAAGCAGTCTGTATGCAAAATACTTCTAAATTTTTATACTCTTGGCCCTAATATACCGTTGTTTGCCCACACTTGATTTAATAGTTATATTTTATTAGGTTCACCTTTGTTCATTCTATTTAGCTGTTTTAGACAAGCTGGCCTTTTTCACCATTTCACTAACTATGCATTTAGTCGAATTGCATAATTATAGTCACATGTACAGTACTACTTGCTAAGTGGCACTAGTGGTAAAGAACTTGCCTGCCAATGCAAGAGATATAGAGACAGGTTGGATCCCTGGAAGATCCCCTGGAGGAGGGCATGGCAACCTACTCCAGTATTCTTGCCTGGAGAATCCCACAGACAGAGGAGCCTGGCAGGCTACAGTCCATGGGTTGCAAAGAGTCAGAAGTGACTGAAGTGACTTAGCACACGCAGTGTGGAACAAACTCTCCTGGGGGTATTTTTTTTAATTTTTTTTTATTAAAAAATTATTTTTGGCTACACTGGGTGTCGGTTGCTGTGCACAGGCTTTCTCTAATTGTGGAGAGGGAGGGCTGCCTTCTAGCTGTGGTTCGAGGACTTCTTACTATGGTGGCTTCTCTTGTTGCGGAGCTCAGGCTCTAGGGTGCGTGGGCCTCAGTCGTTGTGTGCACGGGCTCTAGAGCCCAGGCTCAGTAGTTGTGGTGCACAGACTTAGTTGCTCCACAGAACGTGAAATCCTCTCAGAGCAGTGTCCCCCCTGCTTTGGCAGGCAGACTCTTAAGCTGTCCCTTCCCCTCAGAGGCAGGGGAGGGGAAGGGGTGTGGATGAAATAAACAAGTGTCACCAACAGGAAACACAAGACGCACGTTCTCCTCCCACTGCAGAGCTAATTCAGATCAGCCACTCAGGAAAGTTTGGTGCTGATCTCAAGTTTCCTATACTTTCAGAAGTCAGGTTTCTAGCCCCTCTGTCGCCACCTCCAGTGCCAACCGCCAGCTGATGATGCTGGAAGGAAAGTCAGGATCCTGCTTTTCCTCTCTGGACTCGAGCATCGACATCCTGAAGAAGAGGGCCCAGGAGCTGATCGAAAACATCAACGAGAGCAGGCAGAAGGACCATGCCCTCATGACCAACTTCAGAGACAGCCTCAAGATCAAGGTGACGGATTCCCCCCACGTATCGCAGAAGCCCAGGGAAAGGGAGGGGGTGCTCCTTCTGTGAAACATAAAGCGGGAGGCGATGAGCTGCTCTTAGGTTCCCCACGTGTTCTAGACAGTTTGCGTATGGTGCCTCATTTCACCCTTAGAGCAGTCCTGCAGAGAAGAGCTTGGACCCATACTGCAGATGGGCAAAGTGAGGTTTGGAAATCATTTGCCTGAGTGAGAGAGCCAGGATGAGAAGCCAAGGTTCACCTGTATCACAGACTAGCCCCTTCCGTCACGCTAGGCTAATGGCTGTGGCAGGAGGGGACTGAGGCATAACCTGAGTTATCACACCCACTTTTCCTCCAGAAGTCACAGGATTTGGGAAGGTAGAAGCCCCTGAAAATGGCTGAGGCTTACATCTAACAAAACCGAATGTTATGTTCAGGTCTGTTGTTAATAGTTGTCCCCGATGCTTCTTCAGAATGTGTCCTGTAAGTCAGACAACTTGTGAATTCCACACATCATCTCTCAATGACAGTCTGACTTCCTCCCTCAGCCTCATTCCTACCTACCTAGTACATAGCAAATTTAGAGAAAAATATAACATAGCAGAAAACAAAAGATAAACATATTCAGATGATACCATCACCCAGAGGCCACTGTTCTAGATACTTCTAACCTGGCTGAGCTTATATATATAATTTTGCACCTTTCTTTTTAAAAAGAAAAATGATCTGGGATAAGTTTACACTAATACATATATATATAAGCAATATATAATTATATATGTAATATATGATTGTAATATATAATTTAATATAATTATAATTATAAAATTTATAATTATATAATATAAAATATAATATAGTTATTTATAATTATAATTAAAATACACAATTATATAATTATTATAAATTATATAATATATGTAATATATAATAATACATATATGTTATATATATATATGTAAAGTCACATTCTTCTACTTTATTTGACCTAAACTTTTACTGTCCCTTGAATCATGTTTTTAATCACTCTTTGGAGATGAATAAAGTTGAAAATATTTCTCATTAAAAAAAAAAGAAAAGAAAAATTTAACATATAGACCTTTTCACCTCCAGTCACCAGAGTTGTTTTTACCACTTTTATAAGATAAACTGCAGAAATCTTAAAGAGCCAGTCAGAACAAATGTCTCGTGATGCTTCTTGTTTGATTTTCTAAGAGCACCTCTTATTCTTTCAAAGGTTTCAGACCTGACAGAGAAGCTCGAGGAGAGGATGTATCAGATTTATAATCACCACAACAAGATCATCCAGGAAAAGCTCCAAGAGTTTACCCAAAAGATGGCAAAGATCAGTCACCTGGAAACAGAGCTCAAACAAGTGTGCCACACCGTGGAGACCGTGTACAAAGACCTGTGTGTCCAGCCTGAGGTATGAGAGTTGTAGGGGCTAAGGTAAAAGCAAATGTCAGCAGGGACTTCCTGGCTGCCCAGTGGTTAAGACTCCATGATCCCAATGCAGGGGGCAGGGGTTCAATCTCTGGTGGGGGAACTAAGATCCCACATGCCATGAGGTATGGCCAGAAAAAAAAATTTTTTTTTAAGTAAATATCAACAGAGAGCAAGGATTTTAGCATCGCCTGGCCCTAAACCCCACAGGAGCCACTGTCTGTGCAAAGGCCCTGGTGCTCTGGCCATCCTACTCATGGCCCCGTGCTCCCGTTACGTGGTGTGTCTGAGCTGAGAAGCCAGACTGCTGTTTCCTACAATGTGTGTCAGCTCTGTGGTGGGTGACAAAAAGGACAAAGTCCCCTTTGCCCTCAGCCCCGAGCCCTGGCAGTGCCCACCTGGGTTTATTTATAACAGCCAAGCCCAAGACTCTGACATGGCCCAGATCACTTCTGGGCTGGGGAAATCCCTGCTGCGTCCCAGCGTGCTTCACAGCCCTTTCACATGCTCCTTTTTCCTGTTACTGGTTACCAGAAACTGTGATCCAACACGGCGGGGTCAGACATGCATACTCTTTATTATTCTCTCTCTTTACCCCTCATTCTGCTCCAGCGTCCAGCATAAGGCACTTGCCCCCAGATGGGAGGGTCAGAGGGTGTAGAGTGAATGCTTGCCATGTGGATGGAGCCATTCACTTAGACACTGGTGGGTCTCACAAGTTGCTTCCATGTCACTCTCCTCCTCTCTCCCTGCTTCCCTGTCAAGGAGCTTCTGTTCCAAGGCAGGTAGAGTCCGTGCCCGTCCACAGTCAAAACTGGATTGAGACACTCAGTACAGAAAGTCCCATCTTCTCTTTAAGGAACATATTTGAATAACTTCAAAAGGGAAATTTTGATATTTAAAAATCAGTGTCTCTCACTTCCCACCAGAAGACCTGGCTCCATCTGCCACCTTTTCAACTAAGCTCCAAGCCCTGTGTCTCCCTGGAGAGGGGTTTGGTGCCATCTGGGCTCCCAGGTGAAGTGGGTTCACTTGCCGGCCACGAACGCCTGGATCCCTGTGATAGCCCTTCCGAGGATCAGAGCGTGGATGTCATGAGTACCTGGACAAATAAATGCAGAGTCAGTTTGCAGTCCTAACAGCTCACAATTTCCCTTTATTATTTTTTTTTAATTTTACTTATTTATTTTGGATGTGCCACATGGCATGTGGGATCTTAGTTCCCCAACAGGGATCTTAATTCCCTGACTGTGTCCCTTGCAGTGGAAGCGCAGAGTCCCAACCACTGGCCCACCAGGGAAATCCCCCACAAATTCCTTTTAAAGTCAATCTTCGTGTCCCCCCACAGGCTACTACTCTGGAAGAACAGATTCACAAAGATGGCGAATGCTGACAGCTACCAGGAGAGTCACTCTTAGTGACAGCCACCAAGGAAGGCCACCGTTTGGGCCACGCTGAGAAAATTGTGTTTCAGAGTTTTGCAATGCTTCTTTGGCAAAAACAAGCAAACAAAACCCAACCGATGCTCTTTGTGCCAGGCCTCAAAGCACAGCAAGTCCAGCCCCCACCACGGGCCCAGCTTTGGTACTCTCCCAGATTCACCCCACCCCAAGCCCACACAGTTGATTAAATGTTTGATTTTCAACCCAGCCATGCTTTCTTCCTGCAGAGGTGGAAAGAGCTAATGAGCTCTGTGGGAAATGGATCAGGCCCTTTCTTACCCACAGGAGGGACAGGAAAGCAAACATCAGACAATTAATTGCCTGTCCCAGCTGATCCCTGCCGCCCCTCATCCTGGAGCCACTGCCCCAAGCCACGTATCCCACATCCCACTGGACATCCATGAAGGGAACACTCTACAGCCCTCCATGTTCTCATCTGTTCTTCCTTAGCTTCCCAAGGCAGAAACCAGAGATTATGCCCTCCCTTTTACGGAGCAAAATAATTCTCTTTTCTTCCTAAAGTGCAAATCTGATCCTGCCTCTCCCCTGCATAAAGCTATCTGGAGGTCCCCTCAGCTTGTCCTCAGGGTCCGTCATGCCTGTAGAATCCCCTCCCCCTCCCCTTTGCTGTCTGGAACGCCCCACCCAGACAGCACTGGACACTACTTGCCTCTCTGCCCAGGGAACTCCTACACCTCCGTCAAGGCTTAATATGGTTCCACTTTCTCCCTCAGAGACTGAGTCTTGTTACATACAGCTCCCTCTAGTCTGTGTGGCTCACACTAGAATTATATATCTCTTCTCTTTTTTGGCCACACCTTGGCTTGTGGGATCTTAGTTCACCAGCCAAGGACTAAACCCAAGCCACCGCAGTGGAAGCACCAAGTCCTAACCACGGGACCATCAGGGAAGTCCCCACCTCTTTTTTCTTTTTAATTATCTTTTTCTATGTCTGTCTTCCTACGAGGCAAGGGGTTCTGGGCCCCTCAGGAGTCACAGCCAGTTACCAGGTGCAAACACCACAGCCTGCCAATGATTTACCGTTTCTCTCTTTCTCACATAAAATGGAGTGCTGATTCCTGTGCGTAGCTGCACACTCACCTCCTTGAATTCGCCAGCCCACTGGGTGTTGTGCCCCACCTGGGGATGCCCGAGGAAGCCGTAAGCAGGCTTGGGAACATCCCTCCTCGAGCATAACGGGGGAAAGGACTGGGAGCATGTACTTCCGTGGTCCCTGTGGGCCACTCCAGATGCGGGACCGCGGGTGGGACCTGCCCACGGCATGCGGCCAACTGGTGCCAGACCGCTGACGGCAGGAGTTGAGCCTGCTGCCCCTGCCCCTCCTTGCCGTCCCCTTCCCCAAATGCGAGGCCACTGTGGAGCTCCCCCACACCCCCAGGAATCCAGCCCCCACCTTCATAGGTGTTCACAGACTCCAGGTTCATGACATGCCGGATCACGTGATACTCATCAGAAATCCCATTCCCCCCCAGCATGTCTCGGGCCTGGCGAGCGATGTCCAGGGCCTTCCCACAGTTATTCCTCTTCAGCAAAGAGACCATTTCCGGGGCGGCCCTGGAAACAGCACAAACGTCACAAACACTGGGTAACAAAGAGCTGACCCTGCTCTGGGCACCCAGAAATCCCTACCTCCCCGGGCAAAGCCAGCCAGGGAGGAGGGTTACATCACAGCAGTGGACATGGCTCCTAGTGAGGGAGAGGTAGGCAGGGCGGGGTCCCCAGGGGCCACCAGGCAGGAAGGTCCTCTCTCTCCAGGCCCAACCACCACCATGCCTGGAAGAGGCACTGGGTCCTGTCACAGCTGCCTGCCCCTTCGCACACGCAGAACCCCTACTTGTCTTGATCCTTCAAGCGGCCGAGCTGCAGGCAGGCTTGAAGGCCCAATGTGATCTCAGTGAGCATGTCCGCCAGCTTTTTCTGAATCAGTTGGTTCTTGGCCAGTGGGACACCAAACTGGATCCTATGCAGGCAAGGTCAAGGCAAATCTTATGGGGTGGAGAGACTCCCCAGACCCATCCCAGGGCCTTTCCAGGCTGCCGCAGAGTGAGCTGTGTCCCCACTCAGCTCACTCTGGCCCTGCTGTTGACTGAGCCCCTCACTGCTCAGGACTTCCTCGGCCAGTTCACAGATCAGAGAACTTAGGTCTGGTGGCTGGGCGCCAAGGGTGGAGGGGTAAGTGATGGAGCCTGAGCCTCCCACCCCACACCCTTGGGAGTTGTCATGGTAGCCCCCACACACCTGTCCAGAGTGTACTGCCGGGCTGTGTGCAAACAGAACTCAGCGGCTCCAAGCACACCCCATGTGATGCCATAGCGGGCGTTGTTTAGGCAGCCGAAGGGACCCTATAGGGTTGAGACAGGGCCTCAGCCCCACCAAGAGATGAGAGAACCTGTAGAGAACTAACTTGTAAGTGCCCCCTCCCCAGACACCCCTGATACGCAGTCAGTGTAAACCAGGGAGACTCAGGACGACTGGTGAAGTCACGCATGGCCTTGGCATCAAAGCCAGCAATGCACATAGGGTTTCGCTTCTTGCCTACTCACTCTTGGTTTTCATACAGTCCTCCCCAGTCCAAGATCTGGACGGGAGGCGCAGATCTAGGGCCTGAGGTAAGGAGACAGGAAGATGCACATGCAAGCAGAATTAAGCTCGCTTAGGCCCCTGTGCGTCCCAGGCCGAGCCAGCTTGAGTGAGATGGCCACCAAAATGGGGCAGTTTTGGGTTTCCCTTGTGGCTCAGTGGTAAAGAATCCACCTGCCAATGCAGGAGACACAGGTGTGATCTCTGGTCCAGGAAGAGCCCACATTCCACAGAGCAACAAGCCAGTGCACAACTACTGAGCCTGTGCTCTAGAACTCGGGAACCACAACTACAGAAGTTCACACACCGCAACTAGAGTAGCCCCTGCTCACTGCAATCAGACAAAAGTCCATGCAGCAGTGAACACCCAGCAAAGCTAAAAATTAAAAAGGAGAGGGGGGCAGTTTCAGCACACATCAGTGAGCCAGGCAGAGCCTCTCCAAGTCACTACTGTTTGGGCTCCATGGGTATCTCTTCCCTAGCTGGGTCCCTAGCAAGGGGCCTGCCCAAGAAAAGAGAAGCAGCAGGTGACTTGATATCAGTTCCCAAGGTGGCTGCTGCTTACCGCCAGACCAGACACCCCGGGCAGCACATTCTCCTCTGGCACCTCCACATCATCCATAATAATCATCCCTGTGGATGATGCCCGCAGAGAGAACTTGCCCTCAATCCTGGGGGTTGAGAGGCCCCGCATCCCCTTCTCCAGCAGGAAGCCCCGAATGCAGCTATCCTCACACCGAGCCCATACTATCAGCAAGTCGGCCACAGGCGAGTTGGTGATCCTGGAGGTGGGACAGGCAGTGAGGGGTCTGGCCACCACCCACTGCCCCTGCCCACCTGCCTGAGGACTCCAGGCTCCCGCCTCACCAGGTCTTGGACCCGTTGAGGATGTAGCTCCTGCTGGATGGGTTGTGGCGGGCTCTGGTCTCCATGCCGCTAGGGTCACTCCCGTGGTTGGGCTCCGTGAGCCCAAAGCAGCCCAGCAGCTCCCCCTTGGCTGCAGGCATGAGACGAGATCATGAGGCTGCTGGTCCCCCATCCAATCCCTCTACTGAAAACTGCGGGCCTTTCCACTGAGCCAGGCCAAGGCAGACCTGGCCCTGTCTCACAGCACTCCCAGGAGGTGGGGGGAACAGATATTTCACCCAGGTCATAGTCACAATGCCATAATGGGGGGAGGTCTAAACAGGAGTCGGGAAGGGGTTGGCTAAACTGTTTTGAAGGGCATTGAAAAGGAGTTAAGCAGGAAGAGGTATGCAGAAGAGCAGTCCTGGCAGTGAGACCAGGATGTGCAAAAGTCCAGGGGTACAGCTGCCAAGCCACTGAGTGAGTCTAACTGCAAAGGAGCAGTCAAGGGAGTAGTCAGAGATGAGCTGGAAAGGTCAGCAGAGGCCTGCCCACGTGGGGTCTTGTGGATCCAGTTGGGAAGTTAAGACTTTAAACTTTGGGCTTCAATGGGGAGCAGAGAAAGCAAATCACAGGGGATATGATGGTGGTGAGAAAGGGGCAGAGTCAAGAGAGACCTAGGAGAATCATATGTGGGGTGGGGTCCAGGATCTGGCAGGGGGCCTGAGGGGCCATTGGCAATACCTTTAGGGTGAGAACACAAGGCAGGTCTGAGGGACAGCCCTGGCCCTGAGTTTCAGATCATTGGGACCATCTTCTGTCCACCAGGCTCCCCAGGCAGCTACTCACCTAGCCGGGGCAGGTACTTCTGCTTTTGCTCCTCGCTGCCATATGCATAGATAGGGTGCATGACAAGGGAAGACTGGACACTCATTGCTGACCTGTAGCCGCTGTCCACTCGCTCCAGCTCTCGGGCCAGGAGCCCATAGGCCACCGATGAGACTCCAGCACAGCTATACCCTGGGTGGGGGGGGCGCGGGCCAGGGATGGGTCGGGGGTGGGGGGAGGGGAGAGAAATAAAATAATGTGCAACAAAGCCCTGCCCATTTGAGACCAGTGATTCCTGTTGCCCAAGAGACAGAGCCCCATAGGAGCACCCAAGGAGAAGACACCAAGCTGGCTCTAGCTTGAGGGTTTATTAATTTTATCCCCACAGCCGCTTCAGACAGATATAACAGCCTCTCTTTGCAGATTGGGAAACTAGGCTCAGGGAAAGAAAGAGCCTTTTCAAGACACAGTGGAGGGCTGCAGAGTATGGAGAGAAATGTGTCCTTACCTTGGATGGTGGGACCCAGCATACCGAGCTCCCCCATCTCTGAGATGATCTCCCGGTGAAAAACTGCAAAGGGATAGATGTCCCAACTTCAGGCCCAGCCTTGGCCCTCCGGAGCACTAGCCCAGAGCCAGAGGTGCTCTAAGGCCCAGCTAGAGCAGGCAGAGCTGGTGTGCATGATGGAGCGTGCAGGTTCAGGTGGCCGTGGGAGCTCCAGAGTGCCCACCCGCCTGCCAGAGCACCTTCGTTGCGATTGGCCAGCAGGATGCGGGGCATGAGGCGCTCCTGGCAGTAGGTGCGGAAGGTATCCCTGATGAGGATCTCATCTGCTGTCAGCTGCTCCTCCAGCAACAGTGGGTCCCTCCAGTCAAACTCAGGCCGTGAAGCTGGGCGGGGTTGGAGGGAATGGGACTCTATTCAGCCCTATCCACCCGACCACCACGCCCTCCTCTCCCCCAGAATCCTCAGCCCCACCCCTCAACCCTCAACTAATGTCGGCTGCAAACAGGACTGGCAAAGTGGGCTTTCTCGGGAAACTCACTGCCTCAGCGCCTCTGGCCCTGGCCACAGCCCTGCCTCCCTCCTGGGCAGCTCTTGGATTCTGGGACAGAACCCATCGGGGACAGACAGACAGTTGGACGAGGGGACTGTTGGACGAGGGGCACAACCAGGGGTCCTTACGCTTGGCCGATCGACTCTGGGTCTTCTCGCCTTTCTCTGCAAACATAGGACGGGAAAAATCACCCCGAGTTCCCGACCCTCAAGTTTCTCCCTCCCCATTCCACCCCAGGTCCAGCACTGACCGGTCTGCGCTGTCGCCGAACTCCATGAACGAAAGACTTGTAGGCCGGGTCCGCGGTTCAGTAGCCGCGCGTAGACGCCTCTCAGGGCCATATGCTCAGCGAGAGGGCAAGCAGAACAATCACAGCCGACCTGGAGAATTGGAGGCGTCTGAGCAGAGCGGCTCCCACCAAGTGCCCTGGCCCTTTGCACCCTTCGCCCCTCTCGCGAATCCTCACCTGGAGCCTCCGGGTTCACTGCACAGGCCACAGTGCCGTAGAACTAGACTTTTGACCTCCTGTGGGGATGGGCGGGGCAGAGGCTAAATGGGGCTTGTTATTGGTTCGTCCTAGGACCCTGCTCTTTCACGGCTCTGCCTTTTAAAGGGGCTACGGCAGCCTTGCAGGTGAACGCGGCGCGCCTAGCGGAGATACCTTAACCCCCTTTAAGGAGCGGAGTACCGGTAAGGGGGGGAGGAAGGCGAGCGGGTCAATCCGATTGGTCCGCTGTACCTCTGCTCTGATTGGCCCTAGGAGGGGGCTCGGCCCACTCTTGGTTGGTCAGTTGTAGGGGGCGAGCGCAGAGAGATTCTGGAGTTAAAAGAGGCAGCTGAGGCTCGAGAAAATGAGTACTAGAAATCACGAGCCCAGATCTCGAGGTCTCCTTTAATGGGGTTCTGTGAGAGGAGGTAGGCTCAGGTGGACGATCTCAGCCCAAACAGTTTGCCAGTTTGTCCCAGGAAGCTTGCTAACCAAGTTACTGTATGTGCGTGCGTGCGTGCTAAGTCACTTCAGTTGCGTCCGACTCTGTGAGACCCTATGGACTGTAGCCCGCCAGGCTTCTTTGTCCATGGGGAATCTCCAGGCAAGAACACTGGAGTGGGTTGCTATGCCCTCCTCCAGGAATCTTCTCAACCCAGGGATCGAACCCGCGTCTCTTTGACTCCTGCATTGGCAGGTTGGTTCTTTACCACTAGCGCCACCTGGGAAGCCCGACTATGTGTGATTTCCCATGCTTTGTGATTCTGTGCGGTTAAT